>NC_142047.1:23418861-23785111 GCF_982192425.1 Myodes glareolus | reverse complement strand
GTCAGGTCCCCAGGAACTGAAGTTATAGACAGTTGTGAGCACTGCTTTTACTGACTAGAACAAATCCTACAATGTCTCAGTGACAGACTCTTAGACCTTCTAAATCAAACATCTTTACTTCCTAAAATAAAAGCCCTGGAAGGGAGGGTAGGAGGGATGGAGGGAGGGAGGAAGGGAGGGAAAGAGGGAATGGGAGGGAGGGAGGGAGGAAGGGAGGAAGGGAAGAAAGGAGGGCTATTTTCCTAGCAAGTCAAAGCAGGGCAAGGTGTGACTCCCAGGAACCCTAACAACTATCCTCTAGGCTTTCAGCTACCAGTTCCTCTTTAGATGGTCACCCACCAACTTGACAAACACCAGGAAAATGGTCACGGTGAAACATGAGGGTTCAACATCTCCCTTCCCTTACCAGCTTACTAGTTAAAACTCACTCTACTGAGAAAATTTGTTTTTCATCTTTCAGCTTACCGCCTATCTTTTTTACCCAGCTGTCTGGGTTTAGAATCAGATTATTTAAATGTATGTCTAGATTTAAAGAGTTTTAGAAAAAAAACTATTAGCAGTTTTTATCACAAAACTTCTGTAATTCAGGGAGCAGCCTATTGTGATCTTTTTTTTTTTTAGTAAATTTTATTAAATTATAAAAGTTTCCATTTCCACCCACCCTCCCACTCCCCCTACTCCCCCTCCTCCTCCCTCTTCGTCCCCCAGGGCAGTCAGGGTTTCCTGCCCTGTGGGAAGTTCCAGTTCCTTCCCCCTCCCTCCAGGTCCAGGAAGGTGAGTGTCCAAACAGACTGGATCCCCAAAATCCAGTATATGTAGAGGAAACAGGTCCCAGTGTCATAGTCAATGGCTTTTCAGAAAGACTTCGGGCCAGCCACAGTCAGAGAATCCGGCCAAATTCCGAGAATCTGGTTAGATCACGTCCTCGTTCAGTCCCAGTCCAACTGGCCTTGGTAAACTCTCATCAGATCCGTTCCCTTGTATCAGTGGGTGATAGCATCCCTCGCAGTACTGATTTCGTTTTTCATGTTCTTCCTCCTTCTACTCCTCATTTGGACCTCGGGGGGCTCAGTCCGGTGCTCCAATGTGGGTCTCCGACTGTATCGCCGTCCTTCGCCAGATGAAGGATCTGGGACTCTTGTCTATTCCC
This sequence comes from Myodes glareolus, assembly GCF_982192425.1. NCBI lineage: Eukaryota > Metazoa > Chordata > Mammalia > Rodentia > Cricetidae > Myodes > Myodes glareolus. Next base: position 23,783,961 of record NC_142047.1, on the reverse strand, counting down.
TACCTCCTGGTGGATAGCTAAATAATCTTCATCAGGTTCATCTTCTTATTTAGCTTCTCTAGGATCACGAATAATAGGCTCAAAGACCTTTAATTATGGTTAGAATCCACTTATGAGTGAATACATACCGTGTTCCTCTTTTTGGGTCTGGCTTACCTCACTCAGTAAAGCGTTTTCTATTTCCATCCATTTGCATGCAAAATTCAAGATGTCATTGTTTTTTACCGCTGAGTAAAACTCTAATGTGTATATGTTCCACACCTTTTTTAACCATTCTTCTATTGAGGGGCACCTAGGCTGTTTCCAGGTTCTGGCTATTACAAATAGTGCTGCTATGAACATAATAGAACAAATGCTTTTGTAGTATGTTAGGGAATCTTTAGGGTATATTCCCAAGAGTGGAATTGCTGGGTCCTGAGGGAGGTTGACTCCCAGTTTCCTGAGAAACCGCCACACTGATTTCCACAGTGGCTGCACGAGTTTGCATTCCCACCAACAATGGATGAGTGTTCCCCCTCACCCCACATCCTCTCCAGCATAGGCTATCGTTGGTGTTTTTGACTTTAGCTATTCTGACAGGTGTAAGATGGTATCTCAAAGTGGTTTTGATTTGCATTTCCCTGATCGCTAAGGAGGTTGAGCATGACCTTAAGTGTCTTCTGGCCATTCGAAGTTCATCTGTTGTGAATTCTCTGTTAAGTTCAGTACCCCATTTTTTAATTGGGTTAATTAGAGTTTTAGTGCCTAGTTTCTTGAGTTCTTTGTATATTTTGGAGATCAGACCTTTGTCTGATGAGGGGTTGGTGAAGATCTTCTCCCAGTCAGAAGGCAGCCTTTTTGTCCTACTGACAGTGTCCTTTGCTTTACAGAAGCTTCCCAGTTTCAGCAGATCCCATTTATTCATTGTTTCTCTTATTGTCTGTGCTGCTGGGGTCCTACTTAGGAAGAGGCCTCCTGTGCCTAAATCTTGTAGACTACTTCCCACTTTCTCTTCTATCAGGTTCAAAGTGGACGGATTAATGTTGATGTCTTTAATCCATTTGGACTTGATTTTTGTGCATGGTGATAGATATGGATCTACTTTCATTTTTTTACAGGTTGACATCCAGTTATGCCAGCACCATTTGTTAAAGATGCTTTCCTTCTTCCATTGTATACCTTTAGCTCCCTTGTCGAAAATTAGGTGTTCATAAGTTTGTGGGTTAATATCTGGGTCTTCTATTCGATTCCATAGGTCGACTTCTCTGTTCTTATGCCAATACCAAGCTGTTTTCAATACTGTAGCTCTATAATAGAGTTTGAAGTCAGGGATGGTAATGCCTCCAGAAGTTCTTTTATTGTATAAGATTGTTTTGGCTATCCTGGGTTTTTTTGTTTTGCCATATAAACTTGATTATTGTTCTCTCAAGGTCTGTGAAGAAGTTTGATGGGATTTTGATGGGGATTGCATTGAATCTATAGATTGCTTTTGGTAGAATTGCCATTTTTACTATGTTCATTCTCCCAATCCAAGAGCAGGGGAGGTCTTTCCATTTTCTGGTATCCTCCTCAATTTCTTTCTTCAAAGACTTAAAGTTTTTGTCAAATAGGTCTTTCACTTCCTTGGTTAGAGTAACCCCAAGATATTTTATGCTATTTGTGGCTATCATGAAAGGTGATGCTTCTCTGATTTCCCTCTCTGCTTCTTTATCCTTTGTGTATAGGAGGGCCACTGATTTTTTGGAGTTGATCTTGTATCCTGCCACGTTACTAAAGGTGTTTATCAGCTGTAGGAGTTCTTTGGTAGAGTTTTTGGGGTCGCTTATGTAAACTATCATATCGTCAGCAAATAACGAAAGTTTAACTTCATCCTTTCCAATACGAATCCCCTTGATCTCCTTATGCTGTCTTATTGCTATTGCTAGAACTTCAAGCACTATATTGAAGAGGTATGGAGAGAGTGGACAGCCTTGTCGCGTTCCTGATTTTAGTGGAAAGGCTTTGAGTTTCTCTCCATTCAGTTTGATGTTAGCTGTCGGCTTGCTGTATATTGCTTTTATTATATTTACCTATTGTGATCTTCAGCTGCCCCAAGCAAATTATGTCTTGAATTTACAAAACATAAAATCTGGTAACTAGCTAGAGCACTCTTGAGGACTCAAAGCTAACAAGAACAGATTATAATCCAAGAAACTAGCAGTTATTCTAGAATAACATTTTAATTGGTTGTTGATGACTACAAAAAAATCATAGAAAAATTCATAATTAAAAATAGCATAGAAGAGAAAACAAAAATAACGGAGGTAAAAAAATCACACCTAGAAAAATCAAGGATGGCCAGGAGAGGCATGGCAGCTAGTGAATGGAGGAAGAGATGCATAGTGTCCTAACACTGTAGCAGAAAACTGGGAGGAACAACAGCCACTCAAAACTCACTTCCAGGGCCAGGCATGGTGGTGCACACCTTTAATCCTAGCAATCAGGAGACAGAGGCAGGTGGATCTCTGTAAGTTCGAGGCCAGCCTGATACAAAGCAAGTTTCAGGACAGTCAGGGCTATATAGAGAAACCTGTCTCAAAAAAATCAAACCTAAAACAAACAAACAAAAACAACAACAAAAATCACTCCTAAAATCATATGCACAGGCAAGTTCTTTTAACCATAAAGAACAAAGTATGTCAGTCACAAAAAATGGATACAACTGGAAATAAACATACTAAACAAATTAAACCAGTCCCATAAAGAGAAACAATGTATGTTTTCTCTCATTTATGGTTCCTAGATTTTCTACTGATAGATAAAAAGCATTAATTTGTATATGACGTGAAAGTAGACGTGATGCTGCCTAAGGAACAAAGGAACTATGAGGAGGGAGACAGGGAAAGGGACAGAAGCAATGGAGGTACAGGGGAAACATACTCAGTATACAATATGGAGTTTATGAAAACTTTAGGAAATGATAAAAATAATTTAAAAACTCCACGGCTAGTGTTTTAGAAGTCTGGAAACCTACAGAATCAAAACCAAGTTGTGAAACTGTAGCAAGCCATGCTAGTTGGGTTGTATTTTCCACTAGGGACAATCCAAGGGCACAAGAATATGAATTTGGTAACTTTTAAAAAGTGGATATTGACACTTTACAAATATTACTATAAAAACACTCATGGATTGGTGTGGTTTGGACCTGTCTTTGTGGTGCAGACCATAATAGGTGGGTCCTGAGGTCCTATACTCATTCCAAAATCCTGCAGCTCCATGATGAGCCTGTGAAGCTTGTGACGTCACTGCCCAGCCACAAGGAGCCTGGTCGCCCTGCCTTGATATTCTTGTTACTCTTGCTTTGGTCTGACCTTTCTTTTCTTGCTCTGCCCCCAACTCCTTCCTTTTAGGATGAGAAGCCAACCCTGTGCCACTATAAGCTGGAAGTATCAAACTTGTTTGTTGGTCTTTCAGGAACTCATGGTTTAAAAGACTATTTTTGAACAGTGTTGGAACATTAAAAATTATGGAAACTTCTGAAGTTAGAATGAATGTATTCTGCATTGAAGATGACCAAGAACCTATCGGGACAAAGAGTAGAAAGTAATAGCTTTAAAATCGTATGTTTAAGTCAGGTGTGGTGAAGCATACATTTAATTTCAGCACTCAGGAGACAGAGGCAGGCTGATCTCTGTGAGTCTGAGGTCAGTCTGGTCTACAAAGTGAATTCCAGGACAGACAGCAGCCAAGACTGTTACACAAAGAAAGCCTGTCTCAAAAAACTTGGGGCCTAAGAGACAGAGAGTTCAGCCACTAAAAAAACTAAGGCTCACACTGCAATGGCAGTGAAAAAGAAGGTCTACTTCTGATGCTTCTAGACAGCTTGAGACCTACCTTATTTTTAACAATGGTTCGACTCTTAAAATATCATGAAACAGGACACTTAGAAATTCTTCAGGATCTAGGAGAAAACAAACAAACAAAAAAACCTAAGTGAATCAGAGAGAAAATTTAAAAACCATTCTATTCTTTAGGAGAGACATATTTCTACAATGAAATTAATTTCATTCATGTAATATTATTTTAAATAAAAGTTACTTAGTTCAGGTTCTCTTGGCAAGGAAAAACTTATAATAAACATTACCTTTTCATTTGTTGTCATGTTGTCATATATTAACAGAATGTACTCATTCACACACAGTGAAATCATTTTTATGTCTTTTGGGGATTCAGTAGAATAATACCTGATATATGCCCTATTTTTTTCTTCTATTTAAGTACTAGCCATGTGTATAAATGCCACAGCTGGTTATAGTATACTGTTAACAAACTTAAATTCAGGAGTTGAATCTGAGCAAATTCTTCAGTTGTGAGTAGACAGAAGTGCTGGCCAGCTGCTCCAGAGCCCCTTTCAACAGGGAGCACAGTGAGAAACTGAGCGCTGGGGACACTCCCTGTCACAGGAAGAGAAGCAGCTCCAAACAGCACTGCTGGGGACAAGGGCAGCTCTTTACTTGGTCATCTTCTGGAGAGCCAGTTGGCTGGTCTCTTAAAGACTTCTTTCACATCACATCACTTTAGAAGAATCACAAAATCAGGAGAAATATGCATGTCACATAGAAAAGAAACTTTTTCATATTTTTGCAGTGCTGAGAATCAAACTTAAGGCCTCTTACATACTCTACCACTGAGTACACTTCTAGTCCTCTCAAATAATTCTAACTTAAATTTAATCCTCTAAACTAAAATAGGTATATTTCAGGAAATAATTATCTTTCAAGTTATTTTCAATGCATATATTATAAATTAAAAAGGTCACCTTTTTCTTTAGACGTAAATCCTGATCCAGCGTCAACTTTGTCAAGTATTTTCCTCAGTTTCATAGTTTTTGTGGCACACACATATCCATATCTGTTGACAAAAGTGAATTAACTGACACTGGCACAGTGAGTTATATGACACATCTTAATAACCAAATACTTTTCATACAATTCTAACATGTTAAAAAAATAGATAAGACATTTATTTTTAAGAAACAACTGTAGGCTTCTTACAGAAGTTTGAAAAGTGAAAGTCTGAGAATCAGAGTTGTTCCCAGATACTATTAAACACCTTAAAAACAACTACCATGTACTAATACAATTCTGAACTTTTTATGAAGCCTGGGTGAAGCGATTTTTAAATGGCATTTGCTTATTATATTAAAACACTTATTTTATAAAATAGGATATACAAGAAAACAGTAAACAGAACACCAACTAAAGACAAAACACATGTCTTCTACTTACATTCTCAGAGGCTTGACTATTTCTGTCCTTAGAATCTCTTGGGTCTCACTATAATACTCTACATCATTCTTTTCTTTGGGTCGAAGTAACACAGTATCCAGGACAGAACTAAAAGCAAATAAGCTGCCAAAGAAAAGAATATTTTCCTCATGTTATAAAAACAATAATATTTGAGAAAGATTCTTAAAGGAGTAGGAAGGGGCAAAGGGATAAAGTGTAGGGAACCACTGGTATAAGAACTCATGAACAGACAGCACAGGCCCTGTGCTCAGCACCCAGAGACCCTGCAGATCCGGACCAGAAACACCAAGGCTGCACCATACACGTGAAGGTTGAAAACACGCCAGAGAACATTGGGAAAGAAGCTTGTTTACATAAACCAAGAGAGGCCTGGAAATCGGTCACACACACACAGACAACATAGGGAGAAAGTCAGACTGGTCAAGACCAGATCAGACTAGTCAGGACACATTCATCTCATTATCATAAGATAGGCATTTTCTTAAAATAACTTCTGAGTGATTAGCAATCAAAATTTGCTGGTATCAAAGAAAATAAATTTAGTTAAAATTAATTTTTATCAGTAAATCTAAGGAATATTATAGTAATGCTTGCTTGTTTGTTTAATCAAAAGTATTCCACCAACGAAAAGACCCACCTTTATTCTGTTCTCTACTTTTAAAATTCTAACATCCATACTAACTTCCTAACTCTTGTGGCACAGCCTACAGAGTGGCAGATCCAGTTAATTTAACTGGCAATGCACAACGCTTACCGCTACAGATTTAATCTTTATAGCCTAATGATCCTTGCTGTTCAACTTGATCCACTTTAGGGAAAACTACACAAAGGAGGGCAACAGTGATCCCATGGAAAGTAATTTTTAATATTAAGAATTTTTATGATCATCTCGATATTCCAGAACACACGCAGCACGCAATGCCAATAGCTTGCTGCAGGTTACTTGGCACACGTGCAATCATCTACATTGGAGACAGATGTCCTCAGAGTATCTGTTCACTCATTATTCATTGCAGTATTTTTAGATTAGTGATTTGGATATAGGAATAGGATATGAAATTCTTTAGTCACTAAGGACCAAATCTCATGATCTTTCCTAACTCTGTCAGTTTCTCTACTTAAAGGCATCTGGCACCTTCTTTCACACACACACACATACATACCTGTCTCCCTTCTACCCCACACAGCACTACATACACTTACTGCAGAAAATAGGAACTTACCAGAATAAAGTTGAGTCTAAGTAGCAAGAATTGTAATAGCCCTGGATGCCTTTCTTTTTTCCAGTCATTATCTTTAAACCTTCTTTATCCATCTTTGGTGGAGTAATTTCTTCCACTACTTTACTTAAGTAGGCTCCAAATGCTGAAAAGATAAAAAATAAAAATAATTCTTTTAAATCACGACAGTATATATTCATATGCATGTACATATATATCATTTAAAGTATATTTTGGCATCTTCTGCGTTTTTTTTTACTTCAGTTAACTGATATTTATCTGGACTTATAAAAATGTGATTATTCACTTTCAACATCATTCCTGTCATATAGAGTTTAGAAAATTAAGTCAATTAAGCATCTGTCAAAGAATATTTTGTTACTAGTCCACAATGTTTCATTTCCAAGGATAAAAAGAAAACACGTTTCCAAAATACTCTTCAACACTAAGAAAAATGTTTTTCATAAAGATGGTTTCCCTATTTCCCTCCTGCTTGACTCTCACTATGGTTAAGGGAAAGGCCAGCATCAGCAAGCTAGTGACAATGAGAAGAATTGTCCTCCATCTGTCAAGTCAACTGCATCCCCAGACGGCATCAGATTTCTTCATGAGGACATCCTGAATGAGGGACTTAAATAGACGCGGAGGGAAAGTTATTGCTAAAGGGACCACATTTTCATTTCTACCACCCATACTGCCAAAAATTTAATGTCTATAATCAATGAAAGAGAAGAAAAAACACTGCCTTTCACTCTTTAGATCCTAAACACTTTTCCTAACTCTTCTTTCAACATATCTCCTCTTAGGACAACTCTCTTATGCACCAAGTAAGAATCTTTACCAACTTCGAAACTCGATGAACACTGGCAAGTAAATGACTCATTTAACACTGTCACCTCAGGTACTGAACAGTAGCCAGAAGCAGTCATTCCAGATGGGTAAATACACTAAAAGTATCCAATTACCTAAAGAATTACATCTTTCAATTTGCTTAGAGACAGCCTGCAAGGACGCAAACCTAGCGTCAGCTTTGCAGTTCTTCAGCTTCACGAACAGGGCCTTCTTCCGGGCCTTCTTCCGGGCGCAGGAGAAATAGCGCGAGCCCCTGAGCGTGCCATCTGTGCAGCCTGCACGTGTGTGTTCCTGAAACAGAAAGGTTTTGGTATGTGTTACACCGGGAAGAGCTATGGAGTTTTCACCTTTTCTGAATTTCTTTTTCAAATCTTTTCTGAACAGAACAGCACCAAGGAAAAGGGACTGACTAACTGGTGCTTTGGCCCTCAGCTGGTGGTTTAAGAAAGTAATTCTTTAGCCCTCCAGGAAGTATTTGATGCATTTCCTTTCAAAATACATGCTTAGAACTTCCCTGGTTTACTGAGTTTCCCTGAGCCATTTCAAAAGTATTAAAATCAAGGGGCAGGAGTAGATAAATTAACTAGTTCCTCACCAGCAAGAAGACAAGTGAAAAAAAAATTAAAAACTATATTCAGGTAATAGCTAAATTTATTCAAGTTTTCCCTCCTGGTTGTGAAATATCACACAATATGCTTTTTTCAGACCCCAAAATAAAACCTCCCCCTCCCAAAGACTCCAAACATGATGATTAATTTTAAAGTCAGTAACATCCCTGAACTGACTGCAATGGGAGGAGGCTAAGGAATAAGAAGGAAAGCTGATCACTGGACTTTCTTTGCTGCATTCTGTTTGGATGTGGAGACTACATGTTCTAGCCTAAAAATCAATCTATTCCTTGACCACAAACAAACATGAGGAATAAGTGGGCGAGAGCCTGAGGAATGGCAAAGGGTAAAGGTAAGCAATACTATAATATTTCCTCTACTACTGGCTTTTTTTTGAGAAAAAATAACTTCCCAAGAAATTATCTAATAGAGGAAAACCTAGTTTTAAAACCTCATGAAGAAAAGTTGTAGATTTCAAGCCAAAATAAATTACCAGTTCCAGTCCAGCTAGCACGTCACTGAGCCCAGGCGGCTGGCCAATCCAACGGGTAACCCCATAGATTGGGTGATTCTTTTTCACTTCAGCCAGTGAGCCCACCTCTAGGCCGTATGCATTACCAGAAGAGATGGGCAAGGGCGGGTTCTGCTGGACAGGTGTACTGTTCAGCTCGCCCATCACAGACTTCACTGACAATGACAGTGGCTTGTGAGGAATGCTGTCGTTAGTATTGGGCGTCTTGATCAGGCTGAACGGTAGAGAGTGAAATGCGTTCTCGCTGCATAAGGAGTTCATGGAAGGAGATTGTGGTGGAGATGATGAATGTCCAAAATCTGGAGACAGCTCTGTAAGTGACTTTGCAGGGTCTTCTACAACTATGAAAAATTGTCCTTAATTAGAAAAGGCTGTTCAAGAACATTAAATATAACGGCATCTCTAAAAACAATACAAAGTTCTAGTGTAACTGATCACATGATCCCTTTGCAAGTCTGCTTCAAAGCACTGTAAAACTTCTATCTTAACACTCTGGGGGCTGGAGAGATGGCTCAGAGTTTAAGAGCATTGCCTGCTCTTCCAAAGGTCCTGAGTTCAATTCCCAGCAACCACATGGTGGCTAACAACCATCTGTAATGGGGTCTGGTGCCCTCTTCTGGCCTGCAGGCTTACACACAGACAGAATACTGAATACATAATAAATAAATCTTTCAAATAAAAAAATACATTTAAAACACTCTGACTACAACTTCAAACAGGCAAGGAGCTATATCTATTTTATTCTTTGTCATTGTAGCCTGAGAATGTCTCAATAACTATTTCCTGAACAGATGAAGGAAATAAATACATGAAAGGAGAATGATATCTAAGAAACAAGGAAAGGTAGGATGTTTTAAAGAAAGAAAAGATAGGCAAGTCTTTAAATGAGTCACTTCATTTCTAGAAACAGTTGATCCTAAGCAGATGTATTAAGAGATAAGAACAGACTGCTGGGCATAGTGGTATACACTTTTAATCTCAACACTCAGGAACCAGAGGCAGGTGAGTCTCTGTGAGTTCGAGGCCAGTCTGGTCAACAGAACAAGTTCTAGGACAGCCAGGACTATTATACAGAGAAACCCTGTCTCGGGTATAAAAACAAAGCAAAACAAAACCCAGACTACTAACATATTTCAGCTGTATCCTCAACCCTAATAACAGTGTAGTTCAAACTATGTTTAATATTTTAGTTCAGCATTATTGTCATATTAGCAATGATCTCTTCACTGTTTCCAAAATTAACAAATACTGATGAAAAAGTCATTTCCCCTTACATATTAAACAGAGGGTATCACTATAAAGAGGACTAAAATTATAGATTACCTTCATCAATGTACCATTGATTTTTGGATTTGGATTGTTGTTGTGAGTCAACAGATAATCCATTTAAGGTATAAAATAATTCAGAATTGCTTTTACTTCCAGAGTCTGAGGTAGATCCTATGGAACAAAAAAAAGTTTTGTTTTTTTTTAAAAAGCCAATATGTTACAAAAAGAAACTTTACAAATAAATTAACATGTGTATGGTATAACAACTGCTCACACAACTAATATACATATACATAGTATTGTATTGTCTTCGTCATTAAAAGTTTAGCAATTAGTCAACACAGAAGAGAGTAGGAGTTATAAAATTAATATAAAAATTAGCCATTGATATTAAAGCTCTAAGAAACCATTCTGGTGGTCAGTGGTGACACAAGCCTTTAATCCCAGCACTTAGTAGAGGCAGGCAGATCTGAGTTTGAGGCCATCCTGGTCTATTGAGCAAGTTCAGGACACTACAGACTGTCTAAAGAAACCTGGACTCAAAAAAAAAATCATTCCATGTAGTCTATTTTTCAATGTCACCTTTACTTCAATTTGATGAAATTACTGGCTCACAAATTTAACCTCTATCACTCATACCATATAACAGTGGTTTTCCACCTTCCTAATTCTGCCACCCTTTAACACAATACCTCATGCTGTGGCAAACCCCAACCAGAAAATTATTTTCGTTGTTACTTCACAACTGCAATTTTGCCACTGTTATGAATTGTAATATAAATATCTTTGTTTTCCAATGGTCTTAAATGACCCCAATAAAAGGGTCATTCAAACCCCAAAAGGGTCACGACCCACAGGATGAAACCCCATTGCAGTCAACAAAAGAACATCCAGCAGTGTTATAGAACCTAGACATACACACAGTTCTTTCACCAAGGTTTGTGAAGTGCATTCTACGATGGTCACATGATGAGGGATTCCCCTCTGCATGCTGTGAATACCATGAGTTAATAAAGAAATTGGCTTGGCCTGATAGAGTAGAACAGAACTAGGTGGGGAAAACTAAACTGAATGTTGGGAGAAAGAAGCACAGGGTCAGTGAGAAGCCATGTAGCCCCACTGGAGACACCGGAACATTACCCGGTAAGCCACAGCCTCACGGCAATACATAGATTAATGGAGATGGGTTAATTTAAGATGAGTTAGCCAGAAATATGCTTACGCTATTGGCCAAACAGTATTGCAAATAATATGGTTTCTGTGTGATTATTTTGGGGCTGAGCAGCTGGGAACAAACAAGAGGTCTCATACAATAGTCACAAAAAAAAAAACCAAACTGCCGAATGATGCACTTCTCAGAACTCATCCCATTAATAAGTGACTCATGATTGTAATTCCCCTTCATAAACTTCAAATGTGATAATACAAATTGATGAACAAATTAAGTTAAAAAACATTCAGGTTTAGGGTGGGTATGTGGCTCAGTAGCAGAGTCCTATATTAGTTTGTGCAAGATGCTAGATTTGATGCAAGCACCCAAAAATAAATAAATAAAATAATAAAAAATAAAAAAGTAATTTCAGTGTCTGGAACAATACCTGAGTAATAAAGTACTTGCCTAGCTTATAAGGTTTTGTTGACTTTGATCCCCAACAATACAAAATAAATAATTTATTTTTTTTAGATTTACAATATAAACATCTTAGAATTTTATTAACACAATTTCTTGTTCTTTGCAGTTTACCCTGTGCCCTCGGTAGAAATGTTGTGGAATATTCGGCCTGTTCCTGTCAATGGCCTGACAATGCAGCCCACGACCCACATGACCAGTGGTACTTTCCTCCTTTCAGGAGAAGGCCATGATCAGCTCAAGCACCAAGACTATGAAGCCCAATGACAAGAAGACATATGACTTTGAGTCTAGCATCTCTCATGCACTGCTTGAGCTGGAGATGAACTCAGATCTCAAGGCACAGCTTGGAAACTCAGTATCACCCACCACAGCCAAGGAAACTGAAGCTGGTGATGGTCAGAAAGCAATCTTTATTTTAGCACCAGTTTCTCAGCAGAAATCTTTTCAGAAAATCCAAGTCTGGCTGGTTCATGAATTAGAGAAAAAGTTTAGTGGCAAGCATGCAGTCTTCACTGCTCGAGGAAGATTCTGCCCAAGCCAACTCAGAAAAAATGTACAAAAACAAGCAAAAAAGCACCCAAAAGTGGCACCCTGGCAGCTGTACATGACACCATCCTTGGGGACTTGTTCTTCCCAAGTGAAACTGTGGATAGTCCATGTGAATGGATGGCAGTCAGCTCCTAAAGGTTCATTTAGACAAAGCTCAGCAGAACAAGCAGAACACAGGTCGAAACTTTTCCTGATATGTACTAGAAGCCCACGGGCAAGGATGTTAATCTGGAATTCCCAGAGTTTCAGTCATAAAGAAAATAAGTGAATTAAGTGCCATTCATAGTCAAAAAAATAGTAATAAAAGTTCTTAATTTTCCCATGTCTAAAAAAACAAAACACCATAATTTCTCACAAATGATATTTATTGCAGAACAAATTATACTAGAGATTAATTATGTGGGTCTTGATAACTAGATGTAATATAAGTTGAATTTCAAAATGCTAAGTCAAACTTATTTCTCTTCCAGAAACTTCCCCATGATACTGGTAGAGAACATGTAATTCTCATTCTGTTAGCTTCCACATACCTCATAGGTTTATAGCTGCAGTCCTTAACCTGTAGGTAGCGACCCCTTTGGGGGTCACATGTCAGACATCCTGCATATCAGATATTTATATTATGATCATAACAGTAGCAAAATACAGTTATGAAGTAGCAGCAATGTTTGGGGATCACCACAACACGAGGAACTGTATTAAAGGGTCACAACATTAGGAAAGTTGAGAACCATTGGTTTATAGGGTGACTGATAAATAAGGAGAAATTATACCTGCATCACAAACAGTTACAGACACTTCCCTGCTTCTGTATTAACTACAAGGACACTTCATAGTGATCAGTAGGAATTCGACAGCACATAGTGAAGCCAACTGTTTTTTAATGTAAAGCAAAAAGCTCTGCACCCCATAACTTAACTCATACTTTATGTGGGGCACCTGTAGCCAGCTACTCAGAAAGCTGATCACCAGAGTCCAGAAGTTTAAAGTCAGCACAGGAAACTTAGCAAGGCGCTCAACCACAAACAAGAAATCTATAGCTTTTTTATACCTGAGAGTAGTGATCTTATGGTATCTTTTCTCTGTGTGTGACATGTGGGTTTGTCTGCAGGTGTGTGTGTGTGTGTGTGTGTGTGTGTGTGTGTGTGTGTGTGTGTGTGTTAGTCCTCAAGAGCCATCTTGTTGACTTTTGTTTTCTTTTGAAGAGCTTCTCCATTAGCCTGAAATTTGTCAATTAAGATAGGCATGCTGGCCGGCTAGTAATAGCTAGCAAGTCTCAGTACTTTCCATGTCTCCATGTCCCTAGAATCAGGTCCAAAGGAAACTCTATTTCCTCCAACCCCAAAGGACTATAGGAGGATTTCTGGCTGTTAGACAAAAAGCACTCCTTAGGAACCTGTGAAGTCAATTCCTCTCTACCAAAAGGAGTCATTTCCCTAATCACTGGCAGAAGAGACATGATTATCTGTAGCATCTATTAGCATTAGCAAAGTACATTCTAGCCTCCAGGTCCCACCAACATCACAAGTACCTGTTACACATTTCACAGCCCATCCTAGCTTTTCTCACCTCTTCCCTACCTAAAATTCCCTTCACCTCATGGGCTTCCCCACCCTCAGCTACCCATTTGTTCTCCATATAAAGGCAAGACGTCCCCCTGCCCCACTATTCTCACTTCTCTTGCAGATAGTCCTGGTCATGTCCAATCCTTCCTTCCTCCCTCCCTCCCTCCCTCCCTCCCTTTCTCTAGGGTTTTTCCACTGGAACTTGCTCTGTCAACCAGGCTGGCCTTGAACACAGAGATCCACCTACCTTTGCCTCCTGAGTGCTGGGATTGAAAGCATATAACACTGCTGGCTGTTCTCTCTCTCTCTCTCTCTCTCTCTCTCTCTCACCCAAATAAAAATCTCCCTCCACAACTCATAGGCTGGTCATTTCGGTGGTTTCTTTACTACATCCCCACTTAAAATCATGTACATAAAATTTTAGTTTACATAAAGTGTAGGAACAAATTATATGTATACATACGTGTACACATATATGTGTATATATACACATGTATGTATGTATATATATATAATAACATATAGCTTATTTAACATCTTGGAGAATCAGATTATCATGTAGACTACCAAGAATGTCCTCCATACCTGTAACCTTTGGTTTATTATGACCATTTGAACCTTTGTCACCAACACCTCTTGACATAAAGGCAAGTTTGTGAGGCCTCCTTTCCGGTGTCATGCTCTCTGAAACAGTAAACACACTTTTAAAATATATATGGAAGAAAAATAGCATAAAAAACCAAATCTTTTCTAACAAAAAAAAGCACAGTGGCTGGAGAGATGGCTCAGAGGTTAAGGACCCTGACTGTTCTTCCAGGCGTCCTGATTCAATTCCCAGCAGCCACATGGTGGCTCACAACCATCTGTAATGAGGTCTGATGCCCTCTTCTGACCTGCAGGCATACACATAGACAGAACATTGCATACATAATAAATAAATAAATAAATAAATATATTTTTTATAAAAGCACAATCTTTATAGTCTTACAGATTCTCTTTAAAGACTCCACAACTGATAAGTAATTTCTCAGGTGAAAAAAAAAACAACAACATTGTACTAAAATGTAATTTCTGTAAGAAAGTATAATCATCAGTTATCAAAATGCTTTAATTTTTGAAAATTTATTCGAATGCAGTCAATTTTATTTGAAGTTTTAAAAAGCTTTAAAGAAAACCTTATTCATATTTTTTGTTACATTTTCCAGATCAGCATGCCCAGCACAACCCTACACATTACAGTGTTTTATACTCAAGCATTTATGGAGGGTGCCAAGATAAACATGGACAACTTATTTACTGTAAGAACTGGAGCCTTTACATGCCCACGTGCCTGGATAACCTCTAAACAATGTGATGCACTAAACTGACTTCATAAAACTTTCTCAGCCACCCAAGTAAGTATGCTGGATAAGTGTATTTCACAGAACACAGCTTGATAAAAACCTGGGTAGGAGACAAATCAGAGTTAGGAATGCACTCAATACTAAGTATGTGTCCACCTTTAAACACATCATGCACTAAGAATAACACAGATAAGTATACAAACAAATGCAAACAGGAAAAGCAGAGAATTACACACCAATCAATGATGCAGAAAGCCAGAGATACAGAACTAAATTTTTTGAAGAAAGCATTCCAAGTTTCACTTCAAAGCACAGGTAACAAAAAGTTCTGGCAAACTTCTTTTAAATTCAAAGATTTTACTAAATATTAAAACCTGGTAACACTCATTCGACACTCATAACACGGATCAAATAAAACAGAAGAGTCAAGATGAAAGGCTTCCCCTCGGAAAGTTTAACAGCACATCCATGAAGTGCAATACAATTGCTGAGCCTATACCTGATAAAGCTGTTATCAGCCAAAACAGTGTCACACACAGTGGAATTTTGAGGACAAAAAGAAAAAAATAAGAAAATTTTTATATTTTAAACATAAAGGGTAACAAAATAAAAGAGTCATACTGAATTAACTGTATGTCAATAATGCTTGATATCTTTTTTTTCATGGCTGGAGGAGAAGGAAAATATATATTAAACTATATATCTTAAACACTTCAAAATATGATCAAATAGAATCCTGAGATATCATTTCAATTAAAAATATACTGACTAACCATAATTTTAAAAATGATACAATGAAAGAAATACTATAAATGTTTTATGACATTACCATTCAGATATTTACAAATGTCATCTATGACAGTTTTTGTAGAAAAAAATAACTCTTTATTACTGGAGGAAGGTTCCAAACTAGAGCATATAAGCTGACTAAAGATAGCTAATGCCCACTGTCAATTGTAACTAAGAGTATGTAACTCCATGTGAAAAGAGATCACAGCCATATGGATACCACAATATATGGATATTGCACAGGCTAGGTCATTGTAACAAATGCAGCCCGGGGCCTCCCTTTGTACTCTGTCAAGATGGCTAAGCAAATTATCCCCAAAAGGAATGAGGCATGATGCCAGCTCTGCTAGTGATGCTGGAGGTGATGCTCCAAGTTCTACGAGTGTGAAAACTGTAATGATCCCTCCACCAAAGACTTTAGGGGATAGGGTCTGTTTGGATGGAAGCTTCACCCCAGTCCCTGGCATCCATATATCCAAAGAGTCTGAAATGTTCAGATGGAAGTACCACCCTGAGCCCCCTCCTCCCCATGCTTCAGACCAGACTCCACCCCAAGAAAGCCCACCAAACCATGACCCCTCCCCAGAGATGCTCAAGACCATTCCTACAGGGTGTTTAAACTTCTCCCCAGAGAACACACACGTGGGTTTCTAGTCTTCCTTTCCCTTCTTCTCTCTAGGGGGCTGGAAAGTCATCTGGTAGCATGGTACCTTTCAAACCTGGGCTTTTTCTAATTTGATTTGATTTGGTCTGATTCTGATTATTGTGTCAGCAGAGAGGCTTGTCGAGGTGCAGAAACTTTTCAGGGTCAAACATCAGCTTTGAGGAATAGGACATCCCAACAGGATTCCATGTGGTGAGAAGGGTCACACAGCACATCTATTTTGCCCAAAACAATGATATAACCAATATTTCCTAATACTTTGTCAAACCTATGTTTATAATCTAAAATAACTTGGATAATAAAGCAAATTTGGCTTAATGGCTTAAATCTGAAGAACTTACCAACAGAGGAAGCAGTGAACAAAGTGAGGAATAAATTTAACAATTTGTAAAATTGAAATTATGATTAAAGATATTCAAGAAAATAAGATAAGACAACCCAGCACACCAAAATGCATACAGCAACCCTATCCATAATGACTGGGGGCTGAAAACAATCTATTCTGTAGAACAGACAAACTGATTAAAGGCACATAAAATTGTGAGCTGGAAGTATGGGTCAGTGATAGAGCACTTGCCAGCATGCTCAAAGTCCAGGGTCAACCCTTGCACAAAACCAAGCCAAAACAAAACTTCTAAGGGATCATTTCTAGAGCTTACTAAAAATACTATCTATTAATACAATGTACTCCTACATAGCAATAAAATGGAACAAACTACTGCTATACACAACAACATGACCACTGTGCTGAACAAAAGAAACCAGACCTCAAGTATACACAGAATATATACAGAAGGACTGCTTTCAAAATGGTAAATCTAAGAACTTAAGTTATTATTCTTGTTGAGTCTAGAAGAAAAAAAAAGGTCTTTTAAAGATTCTGAAAGTCCTAACAAAAAAGAGTGAGTAAGTCTATAAATTTCAATAGTTCATTAAATTGACAGTGGTTGTTTAAAATGATGGATTGCTCAACATCATTAGTTACAGAGCACAAGTCAGATCCAAATGAGAATTTAACATGTGCAAAAAAATGAGGGTATTAGAAAACCTGGTGCCAGGCATGCTATGCAGACCAATTATCTTTAAAAATCTCTCTAAGATTGGATGATTAATCAGAGTAATTATTTTATATAATTGTGTATAATAATTATATCTGTATGGGATCTCACAGGTAACATTAGAGTTGCCTGCTAAGTTCTGATACTTGAAACCATCCTTCCTTTGGACTCTGTCTTCCATGACCAGAAGTCCGGCCAATATAGAAGAAATTCCAGAATAGGCAAACTTGGAGACAGAAAGCAGACTCACAGTTGTCAAGATCTAGATGGAAGCTACTGCTGAACACGGGAAACAGGGTTTCTAGCTAGGATAGTAAAAACAGTCCTTGAGCTAGATGACAGCAACAATGTATAATATCCTAAATGTACTTAACATTGATGAATTATGCTTTAGTAGAGGAACAGTACTGAGATATAAATTATATTTCATGTTTTAAAACTAATAAAAACTTCCAAATATGGAACTAAGTAGAAGTTGTTGGATTTAATCCCAAAAGTAAACCATGTGATGAAGTTAAGACAAAGTAAAGACTAGGAAGAAGCTTTTCTTAGGGTTGAGATGTACTGGTGTATGGCTATATTATCAATTATATTGCTACAAAACCGTTACCATTTTTAAAGGTCATGAACTATGAAGACATGCAACACAAAGAAAAAAAACTGATTGGGAAAGATACAAAAAGAAATTATGAGCTTGGGATCAGCCTCAGGAGGAAAGGGTCCCTCTAAATGACTTCCTTTTCAAATTTCTGTGAATGTGCACATACAGTGTAGTCTGAGTTGTTGATAGTTGCGTTATACTCTTAACCTTCACAACGACAGACACAGCTCAATGCATTACTTTAAATGCATTACTCAAAGAAACGCATACTTTAGGAGTATCACAAATTGACATACTTCATCACAACTTTACAAACCTGGATGTGCTGTCACAGCAGCTTTAATGCTTTGGACCGTCAGGAACAGCAGTGCACAGAGGGACACTTTTACAGCAGGGTGAAGCAAAGGTTTCCAGATACCAACAGTAAGAAATATTTCACTGGGGAGAATTCTTCCCAAATCTCACCAACTGTTCAGCTGCTCCGAAAACAATCTTTCCTACGTGCTAGAACTGTTCATTCTGTCCCACAAATGGATGTAATTGGGCAAGAAAAAAATAAATAAACTAAGGAACTAAAGGAGACACTGTCACGCTTTTTCCCCTCAAGAAAAGAATGTTGATGATACAAAATATAGATGAAGGCTTATTCAAATATACCAAATTAATTTTCACTTAAATAATTTTACTTTTTCAAAGTCTATTTGCAAGTTTTATTTTGTTGGCAAATACGTGTAATTTATGTGTACAAAAGCAGTATCATTCCTAATTATCTACTAATCAAGGTTTATGAATATCAATAGCTATGAAAGAGAAAAAGCATTCTCTTCCTTTCTTACCACTGCTCTAACCCAGCAATAATATCAACGACAAGCAGGAATCTTGAAGATCTTGACAAGGGACTCCCAAGTCACAAAACTCAAGTTTTGTGTTTCGTTTTGTTTTGTTTTTTTGTTATTTTTAATTCTATACCGCTGTTGAAATAGAAAATAATTAAAATATTTTTAAGATGAGTACTGCTAAAAAAATTTCCTTGTAAGGTTACAGCCCAATTCCAAAAGAGTTTCACTTTTCTTCTTTCTATTTATTATGTGCTACTGCAGAATCTAAGACAATTTACAGTTCAAACAAATTTAGAGTTGGAATATAAACATATATTAATCACATGCATACATATATAAAGAAAGAAAGCTGTAAATTTGGGGGAGGGAACACATCAATCTTTAATTTACAGAAGACTGAAAACATGCAACCGACTCTGCATCCCTGAGCTCCACAGCTCAGGAATCTTCTTCCTTCTTTTTTAAAATATTTTTATTTATTTATTATGTATACAATATTCTGTCTGTGTGTCTGCCTGAAGGCCAGAAAAGGGCATCAGATCTTATTTCAAATGGTTGAGAGCCACCATATGGTTGTTGGGAATTGAACTCAGGACCTTTGGAAGAGTAGGCAGTGGTCTGAATCGCTGAACCATCTCTCCAACCCCTCTTCTTTCTTCTTCAATAGTTATACTAACAGTGATTTTCCCAATCCCACAACATACTTCATTCAACAATATAATGTAAAATCCAAAACAATGCAATTAAGATAGCTAAAAATTGATAATTATATTCACACAAAAATGTCGCAAGTTTTAAGGTTTCAAAAGCACCACTGGACAGTTCCCTGAAAAAAAATCCTTAAAAAAATGCTCAAACATACTTGTTTGCTAATTAAAGTGGAATTTGTGGGATATTATGAAATCAGTGAGATATGACTATAGAGAAGCAGTATTACCCTGAATTGGCTCCTGTGAAAAAATTCATAAATAAAAAAAAGAATTACAAGGGCTTTTTCCCAGCCATTCAGCAAGTTGGCATTATAAAATCAGCATAACTCTCCAACTTTTAGAACAGGCCCTCTTAATTCAGCTCCCAAATAATTTCTTGTGTGTGCTGCTCAAATGTCTCCTGCAGAGGTCTGTGGAAGCACACGAATGTGACAGGGCAGCACCCCATCTTCTTTACCCCTTGTTTGACCATTCTCCAGCCTCATCACCATCTTACTGACCACAGATTCTGTTCGTTTACTATCTACATAGATTCTGTTCATTTACTATCTATCTCAACTTATTAAATGAAAGTTCTACATAGGTATTACTTTATTTAAAAATTTTTAGTTAATTTATCACTCTGTGTGTGTGTATGTGTGTGCACCCATGTGCCATAGCATGCATGTATAGACCAGATGACAATCTGCAGGAGTCATTCTCTCCTTCTACCATGTGAGTTCCAGGAATCAGTCTTGAGGGTAAGTGCCCTTACCCACTGAGCTATCTTGCTAGCCATAATCATCACTTTTGTTCAGTGCTGAGACTGGAACTTACAGCTTCACTCAAGTATTCTAACCATGGAGCTACAGTCTCAACCCCAAGAATGCCTATGTGCTTTGCCTCCTAAATATCCACATCTAAAGAAGTCTATGTGAGGGCTTTCTACTATCTGAATGAATGGTGCCTTTTCACTGCTGTATTTTAAACAATAAGGACTCAATGTAACATTAAAAAAGCATTTTAATTCACAAACATCCCAAACTGTGCTGTCTATAAAACATGGATGAAAAAGTAAACACAACTAAATAAAATAAGGACACATATGTTTTCCCTGAATATAAACCATTTGTTTCCAAAAAGTAAAAAAAGGAATTAGGAGTGGGAGACCCAGGAGGAGTTGGGGGGTGTTATAATCAAAATACATTATATGCATGCATAAAAATTCTCAATAACAAATATATCTTAAAAGAAATCAAAAGTAAAGTATGTCAAATTTTTTCAGAGCAGAACTGAAGTAAAGCTGTCACATGAACCTCATGACTCTTGCTACAAAACTAAAAGCTGCGTGGGAAGCATGTTCAAACTGTAGAACAATTTATGACTTGATACCAACAGGCAGAAAGGAAGGGCAGAATGCAGGTTAGGAGCCTTCAGTTTCCATTTCTATGAAATAAGAAATTCAGGGACTAAAATAAGCTCTGTTAACAGAAACAGAGGGGAGGTAACCAGGGCCGGCGAGGGGGAGAACAAGAGGAGACAAGGGAGGGAAAACTCAGATCAGGAGGTAAAATAAATGTAAAAATAATTAAAAACAACAAAAAGGAACTTAAGCCATCATTTCATAAGAATCCTGAATCCTGTGTGGAGTTTAGATGAGATAACCATTTTTTTTAAAGATTCTAGCTTCATGTCTTATTCCAAGAGACAACATTTTTTGTATTTTTGAACCTTCCAATTACAAGACAGGATTTCTTTATTAGAATGTCTTGGAGAAGACAATGTAAGAGATAATGTATAAACTTTATTATACTTACATACTTTTTAGAAATAATCTTTATTGCCTTGGTTTGGGAGAAAAGAAAGAATAGTTTATTAATGACAATTCTACACTATAAAGCCAACTTCAAAAGATCCATCTTTAGTGTAAATTTGCATTCTCATAACAAAATACATGAGAAACTATCTTCTGAATACATAAAGGAGACATACCTTGATGATACCTTCATTGATATGCAGAAGAATTGTACTGTCAACATTCGCAAGACTACAAAGTTGTACTCCATCAAACCTTCCATCCCAGTTGCCAATAGGGTTATCCTTGAAATGCCAAAAAGTAAACCTTTATACCTTTGTCAATAAAATATAAATATGAACACCAACATTTCTTACAAAAGTATTACCTAATATATCTTTCATAGAGAAATGTTAACTATTTTTCCCAAAAGAAAGGCTGTATTAGAAATATCTGCTAAAGTAACAACATTTTACAATAAAAGTAATAACAATCTACTTACAGCAAACACACAAAATAATGAATCAAAAGCGTTTTTCATACTTTAGTCTGCAGTAATAACACCAGCTGAGGTTTAAAGAGACATTGTCTGCAAAAGAAAATTTACTAGAAATGCATTATCTTACCCAGAAACTTCCCCTTAAAGTTAATCACACATTTGCACCCCCTGGGCACTGTGCTCACTGTATTGCTATTTGTCTTTCTATAAACAGAACAGCAGTTACTTCAGAATTCTCTTGTTATCTGTGGGTATACAAGATTTTCCTCAAAAAATGGGGATTTTCTAAGTTATTCTCTACTGTGTCACCAGCCACAGGAGTTACTAGTGAGGCACAAGCAGCTGGCCGTGAAACAACTGCTCTGAGAACCAGTGTGGAATGTTAGCGTGTCCCTGCAAACAGACAGGTGTGAGTAAAGTTGGGCTTGACGAACTTTCTTATCAAGAAGTCTAATGGGAGTGTTTGGAACTGATGCTCGCATAAATCAAACGGAGGAACAGAACTGGTGTGGAGCTGGCAGGCAAGTCTCAAGACAGCCTGCCTGGGCTAAATAAGATGACCCCCTAGGTCACCATTAAGAAGGGAGAAGACCCAAACAGTTCATGTAACATCTAAAGCCTGGGCCAAGAAACCTATAGCAAGGGGAGACTAAGTCCAAAGAATAATGGCCTTCTTTCTCCAACATTCTCTCTACCCAGTCTACAACTCCGCTGAAATACTAAACTCACATTTAAAGAATTCTTGTTCTTAATTATTAACGATTCTGAGAGACTCATGGGTCTTACTCTGGCTCTAATTTCACAAAGTGAGAGTCTGGCAAATTCTTATTTTGAACCTAACAAATGAGCCATCTTACACAATTTCTAAGTAAAAGGTAACAGAAACACACTGGAACATTCATACCCAATTATCTCTGTAGAGTATTTATGAATAAATAAAAATGATTATTAAAAATATTCACTGTGTGAGTCTGCTGCTCATATCCTCTCCTAATACACCCTGGTAAAAACAATTATGAAGGAATCTCCTTTATCCATAATGAACTTTTGCCTGTACTTTCAGTCTATGATAAAAATGTTCTCAGCTTCTTTCTTCTCATTCTCTTAAGGCCACGTTAATTCACTATGTGCACTGGAATGCATCCATTGTTAGCAAGTGTGGTTATTCAGTAATAAAATGAGTGACACAAACACAAGGGGTGACACCATATGACCTCAATTCTGAGGTACCTACAGCAGGCAAACGCCCCGTCTGTAGTTACCAGGCATGGGCAAACTGGGCAGAATTTATTTAATAGAAACAGAGCACAGCACAGGATGATGAAAAACTTCTGTAGACAGACAGTGGAGAGGCCATGATGAGAACAAACCAAATGATCTGAACTGTTAGTGTAACCATGGCTACGCTGGAACCTTTCTTATACACAGTTTGCCACAATAAGAAAACAGTTTTTAGACAGTGAAAATCCTGTGGGAATACTCTGTCAACTCAAAAAGCACTATGGTTCTTTTCCTGGGTATTTTCTATTAATAACTTTCTACACTCATTATTATTAGTTAAACTTTAGCAAATATACAAAAAGTATCAAAAGTATTTTTAAATTAAAGGAAAATACAGTATCATACAATGTATTTGGACTTGGTTAGTCAGAGAAATATCAGTTTGTTTTATTGTTTTGGTTTGGTTTTTGTTTTTGTCTACTGATCAGTTAAAATGAGGAGAATTTAAAGACTGAGAGTATTATCCCAGTTTATTAAGACACGAAAAAATGTAGTAAACGTCTTGTTTCCGCTCACATTCCTACTGTAATGTTCCTGTACCAAAGATAAACTGGAATATCTTCTTTAAAATACTGAAAATTAGCCCATTTTAAGAAGACAAAGTATTCAATTTATACCTAAATTGATAATAAAATTAATATATATATATTCACAATAATAAAACTCAAAAAATCCTTACCATGTCCACACCAACAAAATATCCTAGACTCTCTATTCCTGGCAAAACATCACAGAATATTATTGTTCCAGATTCCACACTTCCGCCAACCTCCATAGAAACTCTTGAGTTTATTTCTAAAGGGGGAGGCTCAGGCTGCACTGTATCCCCTGGAGCTGCAGAATCATTTTCCAATTCATTGTCATCATCTTTTATGGGCTCCAGCTTGTCCGATGCCACAAACACGCCACAGTCTTCATCACACTGAAAAAGCTGTTTTCCTTGATATACCCCATCAGTGAAACCTTGGCCACGACCTTTTCCCTAGTTTTCAACATTTTTTTAAAAAGAGACATAAAAAGAGTATCCATTAAAGGGATTTCAGGAAATTACTTTGGAAAAACTCTAAATTACATCCATAATATGAAATATGACTAGAAGCTGCTGTTGGGTTTAGGGTGTTTAAAGAATAAAGAAGGTGTTTCTGATGATGAAACTAACTCATAATTTCAGATCATAATTCTTTTGAGAAAGAGTGAGGATTAAATTTACAACATAGTTCTGCCATGACTTTTGTTATGAACAGACATTCATTCAGCTTTAACCAAACAGCAGCATCAGCTCCATCCATTTACTGAGAACAAACTGTAACCATCTACAGCCATCCACCGTGCAACTACTATAAGTCCTGTGTGCTCTAAGCACTTCACAGATGAGGAACAAACAGATTAGGAGAACTTGATATAGGTTAGTTAAGCACCCTGGCAACCCTGCTAGTACATACCATAACTGGCAGTCGAAGCCTAATTATTTCACTGCTTGAAAAGCCAAATCAAGAAGCAACCAATGCACGACCTCTCTCTACTCTTGAGAGTGTCCAAATGTGAACCAACAGTCAGTTCGGAATATAGAATTCTTAGATATGTTGCCAAGGCAAATAAGTTCCAAGGCAGTTTGTACATTCCAGGGATAAGCATGAGCAAACTGAAATTGCTGAAACACAATTCAAAATCTTACCTCTAAACTGTTATACTTAGTAGCATACACTAAGAACTGGGAATCCTGTAGGTACTATCACAAGATAGTTCACAATTTTTAAGTGTTTATAATTACAATTGGTAGTGTTAACTTTTAATATAGGTAACTTAAAAACTTCTAAGATATAAAGTCCAGAATAATGACTTGTAAATTTCTACTGTAAGAGATAATTTTTTAAATTTTTCAAGAATTTTCTTTATATCCTCTCTATTTATCATTAAATAAATTTTGGGGCTGAACTACAGCTCAGTGGCAGAGGGCCCTGAGGTCCATCCTGAGAATTGTACTAAAAACAAACAGAAAACATAAATCTTTTAAAGGGGAAAATATGTGCTCATGGTCTCTCACTCACACACGCGCTTGCTTTCTCATGCGCTCTCTCTCTCTCTCTCTCTCTCTCTCTCTCTCTCTCTCTCTCTCTCTCTCTGTCTCTCCCTCTGTCTCTCTCAAATATCCTATCAAACTTACCAGCAATTCTACTCCAAAGAAAATCCCTGAAACTGTCCTCTCCACTAAAAAAGATCCTCTGAAGCATACAACTCCTGGAAATTTCTCTTCCCCAGATCGCAGCTGTACCTTCACAGGGCTGCCCACGTCTACCTGGAGGCCTTTACTTAGTTGAATTCTGCTTCTAAATAGGCTGAGCCTCTCCTCACAGTTGGTAATTGCCAACAGTAACTCTGTAAATTTCTCATTGATTTCTACAACATCCTTTTCATCAACAAAGAGAACTGTGTGCGTTTGCTCTAAGATTTGTAATCCAATCTGATTTTTCTTGCCTTTTGCAGAAGGAACTCTCGAATGCCCCACAGAACGGTCTTGGATGTACTGTCCTATACTTCCTTTGGGTACTTTTAGGAGTTTCTGTGTCTGTTTGTCTGTTACACTGCATTCTTGAAGAAGCAGATAAAAAAATCCGTTCTTCCCAGGAAGGTGAAGTAACCTCTTGGCTCCATAGGTCTGAACTCATTGTGACAGTAACTTCAGAACATCAACTCACAAAAAGGAGCCACTAGCAAATCTGTCATAAGATCCCCCAAAATGAAGTTACTGGAAGTCCCAAAGCAATCTGTTAACAACCTGGTTTCCATGCTGTAAAAAGACAGCAATTCAAAGTGCCTGGCAAACAAGCAAAACAAACTTTAGACTCTATTCAATACAACCTTAAAATAAAACTAAAGATTTTTTAAAATCTCATTTGACTATATAAATATCTCCATGAGTTGAAAGACCCATATGACTTGTGTCCACTGTAACTGCATTTTTAAAGAACTCCAGCAACAAAGCATCCATAGAAACAATAACGACTTTTCCAAAATTATAAAATTAGAATCTAACAAAAACTTTGGGATTATCCTAATATACAGACCCTGAGACTTCTTCTAAACTTTACAAAGTAGCATTTCTGTCTAACTTGAATGAATAAGATACAATATTTGAGAAAACACACATAATCTTATAAATTAAAAAGGCTATTTCTAAACATGTAACTTAGAAAGTAACATATTACAGTATCACACATCTTTTATCAATTAAAAATATGACAATACTACATTCTGAAACTTTATCCAAAATTAATTAATCTATAAGCTTCATTTTGGTAATGGAACATTATCTCACTCAATTTTATTTTTTATATATTTTATTTTTATTTACATATATATGTTGTATTTCTGTGATTGTATGGCACATGTGTGTACTAAATGAACATTGTGTGTCTGTGTGTGTGTGTGTGAGAGAGAGAGAGAGAGAGAGACAGAGAGAGAGAGAGAGAGAGAATAATTAAAAAAAGGGATTCACCAATATGAAAAGGAGTAGAGGAGGGCTGTTGCAAGGGGGGATACGATGGGATTTGAGGGGTGAAAAAAAGAGGGAAGTGATGCAATTATATTTTAATTTAAAAATTTTTAACTAAAAAAACTTAAGAAAGACCATGAACAGAAGAGTAGAAAATGATTGCCAGTCATTCATCTGAAGGAAGACAAATAATCAAACTTGTGGCAGCTAATATTGATTATCAACTCGTTTAGCTTGAGAAGACATCAGATGAGCAAAGCACACTCTGTCTGTGTCCACACAGGAGATGACTCTCCCTAAATGTGATTGGTATCATCCTGTAGGCTGTTGCTCAGGTGGAGTAAATGGGAAGAAGGTAGGGTCAGATTGCACAGGCATCTCCTGGGGTCCTGACCACCATAGTGTGTGCTGCTTAGCAGGGCTATGCCCTCCCACACGATGGGCTAAGATTGGCAGACTCATCAAAATAAAAACACTTACTACTAATATCTTTCTTTTATGTATTTGTCATGGTGTCAGGAAGTCTGTTTAAAAGTATTCATACCAGGCATAGGGCTACTGAGGACTATTGCATAAAGTCTACAAGGACTTGGTGAACGAACCAAGTGATGACCGGATACTTGAAAGAAATCCCACACCAGCTCAGAAATGAGAAATAAATAGTTATTTATTTAGGGATAAACTCACAAATCAGAATTCTCTGCTTGAACGGTGGACATAGATCGAACCCAGCAATCCAACAATCGAAACGAGCCGCTAGTAAAAAGGAGGGAAAAGGGGCCTGAAGCAGGCTCTGCATCAGCATACACAATATGAGAGGCCACAGCCAGTAGGCAGGTAACCACAAGCTGCAAGCCTTCCTAGAGCAAGGACTTTAATCAGATGGAGATATGGAGTAGAGGCTGTTGTAAGCAGAACCATAAGCAGACGAGATTGTGTAACCTTAGTCTTTATGTGGCAATGAGACTACGGGGAACTGAGCTGCCAGGCCTCTAGTAGAGGATGCTATGAATGTGGCCCAGAAAAAGGTTAAACTTAAAGCATTTGAAATTTTTGGTGTTTTTTGTTTGCTTGTTAAGTTGGTTTTTGGTAACCTGATAGGCTAGTTCTAGAGTGTGAACTCCGTAAATAATGCCATGTTTTAGTGTTAACACATTGGAAATGTCTAGGAGAGACTATTTTGCAGTGGGCAGTAAGGAACTTGTCTGTCTACACTGTTCACAGCCTGTGACTTGTTTGCGACTGAGTTTAAAGGGGTTTAATAAACTTGGTGGTAGAAGTTTCCAACAGAAAGGCCTTGGTGCGGGAGAATTGAATGTATTCTGTCAATCATGTTTTAAATAAACGCTGATTGGCCAGGCAGGAGGTATAGGTGGGAAAACCAGATAGGAAGTGGAAATGATGCAAGGAGAGCAGGAGAATTCTGGGAAGGAGGAAGCTAATTCCCCCGACTCCTGCCCAGATCACCAAAGCAGCAGGATGTGAGCTGCCCCACTGAAAAAGGTACTGAGCCACATGGCTAACATAGATCAGAAAAATGGGTTAATCAAGATGTGAGAGTTAGCCAGTAATAAGCCTGACCTAATGGGCCAATCAGCATTATAACTTACAGAGATTTCAGTGTGTTTTTACTTTGGGACTAAACAGCTGGTGGGGGGGGGCGGGCAGGACAGAAACACAGACAAGCAGGCCCTCTCATGTTACAGGCTTTGTTATTGGTAGTTGCTGGTAACTAGGTCTACAGTGAACTCAGCATTAAGCAGCAATTATAAGTTGTGCAGTTTGCTGGCAAAACCCATTTGATGTTGGAGACAAGGAAATTGTGGTGGATGACCAGATTAAGATTTTAAAAATAAGCCATGCATTTTCATTTGTAAGGGAAAAATATCTCTAGGGCATCATAGGAATTATCATTATTATTATTATATAATTACATATAATATATAATAATTACATAATAATAGGTATTACTATAATATTATTAGTATTAGTCCCTACCTATTGCTTTTGAGAATGTAAAAATTCATTTTGGGAAGAGAATTCTCCATGGTGTCCTAATCACACAAGCCATGAGAGAGTTTCCCTGCATTCTGACACCTAGGCCCTAAGGGGCTCCTACAACTGCCTTCCCAGAGCCTGCCTGCTCCACAACTTGGGGATAGACTTTGCCATAATCTGTGATGCTGCTTCTGCAGGCACACAGAATGCAAATTATTCATGAAAGCCTTGACATGCATTTAAAGGAAAAGCAGACACTGTGTGCCGTGATCTGAATAAACATCAGCAATCTATGAAGGCCAGAGATGAAGCTATGAGGGTGAAGCCAGAGATGGGACAGAAACCCTAGGAGATGGTCAGAAAGGAAAGGAATATGTCACCAAAATAGAGCACAGCTACAAACAGTAAGCAGGGCTAGTTCACACATGTTAAAAAGGCTATATGCATCACAACTGCCAGGCCGGTAGAGTAGATTCTGTCCTTCTGGTGCAATATGCCATGGGTGTAGGCCGTGAATATAAAGGGCCTGATGTTTGCCCTGCTATCTTTCAGTCTTTTTCTATCTCCATTGCTGCTTTGTGGGACCCAAATCTACCGCCTTTGCATGGCAGTATTTATTTTATTACACTGTCTTACAGGTGTGCTAATGATTCTTAAATTGTGTGTAAATTGTTTTATAAGTGCTCCCTCGGGTGGGATCACTTCTCTGTTCTGTCATTCCTGCCCTCTCTGGAATGTGTGGGTCTTTGTGTGTAACCTGGTCAAAGTGGCACAACAGAAATCTCCCACAGTGCGCCTGTTTCCTTTAGACAGTAGGGCAGTCAATCATTTATCCACACCTTGCGGAGGTGACATCTTATGGTGTTGGATCTCTCTCCATACTTCCCTCTCTAAGGCCCATGGATTCATCTTGAGCCAGAGACTCTGGTTTGATTTCCAGGGGAATGGATTTGTAATGTTAAAATTTGAGAACATAAAATCAAATGTTTCTCCTTATTATGTTTGTGCAGTATGCTACACAACTCTATGTCTTTTTCCATTGTGTATATATAGCATTCCACATGTGTCTATGTCCTTAAAAATAGGATGCTTTTAGTTGGAAACAACTTCTGTGAAATATCCAATTTTTGTGGGGTGGCTCCAGGCTCTCAAATCTGGCTGGGCCTCCTGATCAGAGCTCAACATGTTGCCTCTGGGTTGACCTCTCTACTGCCTCCTTGGCCCTGAGCTCAGTCCAAAAGGCCACTTCCTTGTCTTTCAGACCATGAGCTGCCTGTGTTGGGACTCCAATCTGCAGGTACCCTTCCTTCTGGTCATATTCTGGCCAATGGGGCAGCCCTTCTCCATTAGGGTTCCTGTGAACAAAATAAAAAGAGAAAGTCACCAAATCAGCTACTCTGTCCCCATGGTCCTCAGAGATATGCAAGAATGCCCTGGCTTATCTTTGCCAAGAAACCAGTAACTCTTCCACAGATGGACAAATCTCTACTTCCTGAGATCTCTCTCTCTCTCTCTCTCTCTCTCTCTCTCTCTCTCTCCTCTCTCAAATCTTGTTATGATTTAAATCTTACATTTTCTGTAAATCCTGCTATGTTACAGATTGATACTATATGGGAGCTGGTGGAATAGAGGGTGGGGAATAGTTGGAAAAACCAGATCACGAAGGCTTTGAATAGTGCTGGGTTCCATTCTTCACATCGCAGCTTCCTGAGGACTACTGGTGCCTTCCTTACATTGTGGCAGTGGCATGGCTGCATGCACAGCACCAGAGTGGTAGCTGAAAAGCTACATCCTGAACCGCAGACAGAGAGACTGCATCTGACATGGACTTTTGAACCCTCAAAGATTTTGTTGGAGGAGTGACTTACTTCTTCCAACAAGACCACACCTCCAAATCCTTCTAATCTAAGCACATGGTGACTGAGCATTCAACTATATGAGCTTATGGGGGTACATTTTTCTACCCATATATTAATATAAGCATTACTTTATTAATTTATACTCAGAACCCAAGAGATGACACAGAGTCTGCAGGCAGCAAGACCTCAGGAAGAGAATGCATTTCCAAGCTTTTCGGAGCCCATGTCTGTCAACAGATTCCTGGATGCTTGAAAAGGAGATTTAGGATTTTAATGTTTCTCTCTCAGATTCTGGACTTGCTTCGGTTTGAATTTTCCCATTCCTCTATTGAGAATAGGAATGTTTGCCTATTGTCCTTGCATCTTGAAAATTTGTTACTTTTTTATTTGTGTTGTTTCTCATAGCAGAGGTTTACCTGAGCCTAGGAAGTCTTTGCACTTGGACATCAAAGCAATGTTAAAAGTGTTAAGTTAGGAATTTGTGAGGATTAGTTTTTGTGATTGTACATGAATTTCTGGGGATTGTGGGCAGGTTATAATTTAGAGCTTAATACTACCCAGAAGCTCATGGATGGAGGCCTTTATCCTCACCGGATGGTGCCATTGGGGCATGACAGAAAGGTAATAAAGAAAGGCTTACTGGAGGAGGAGGATCACAGCTGACTCGCCTGAGGATAGTGTTAGGATCCTGGCCTTTTGCTCCCTTTCACAAACATCAGGAGGTAAGGTGCTTTGCCCTACATATGATCCCCACATGGTGCTCTCTTCTGACAGTAGGGCTCATGGGCACTAGGATCAAAGTTTGAAACCTCTCCATCTGAGCCCAAGTTCAGATTCTCTCCTCATGCTGAAGTACCACAAATCATCCAGCGGCACACCAGGTTAGCCCAGCTCTCACTGAACCGCTTAGATCCCAGGGTTAGAAGGACGACCACTGAAACTCTAGAAAACTACTTCCTCCTCCTTAGGACCCAAGGCGCTACACCTTCAGGTCCGGCAATATTGCTCCCAGCCTTACCCATTCCGAGCAAAGTTGGCCCAGAATTTCATCACCATTTTGCTGAGACTGATCTCCTCTTCTGAGGCACCATCTGTGGGGAAAAAAGATATAAAATTAACCTACCTAACTTAAGGTGTGGTTAATGAGCTAAAAATTAACCTACTTAACCTAAGATGTGGTTGATGAGCTGCAACATCATCGCAATCTGAGTACCTTTAATAAATGTAGTCTTGAGTATGAACACATCGGGCTGAATGTGCCTGATAGGTCCTATGATCCTAATCCCTGAAGATACATGGAGTCAGGCCTGGTTA
Organism: Myodes glareolus; assembly: GCF_982192425.1. Classification (NCBI taxonomy): domain Eukaryota; kingdom Metazoa; phylum Chordata; class Mammalia; order Rodentia; family Cricetidae; genus Myodes; species Myodes glareolus. The sequence continues at coordinate 23,752,244 of NC_142047.1, read as the reverse complement.
ATATTTGAAGGGGAGAAATGCACTCTTGACCTTTATTACATATTCACTGAGCAAATTCTGCCTTTTAAGAAGATCTTTGTGAGTGCACCTTTGATTTAAAGTTAAGAAGAATATATCAGATGCCCTAAGCCTTTCTCTCTCATACTGACCTGTTTGGCATCCATCTCCCTTGGAGTCCAATGACAACAAGACTCAGTTTCCCCAGTTTTACCACCAGAGTTGCTGCCCTTAGGTCTGTTCTCAACCTCCTACATATACACCTCTTCATAGACTCTGAAAATAATCATAACTGGGAGCTGCCCAGAGACACTGGTGTGCCATGAGGGACATACCATAGGTCACACGTTAAATGCAATTGTTGAAAAGTAAGCTATTAAAGACTTTGTGAAAGGTTCACTAAATATCATATCTTTAAGCGTATTTAAATTTACAGTATATATTAGATAGCTAGATAGGTAGGAACATGATAAGCTTTATTCAAAGTTAGAAAATTTTCTAACTCTTCCCTTACTCATATTCTAGTACTTATGGGAGGCAAATCAAATACTGGCATTCTTGCCCTAAAGGGCCAGTGGGTGACTACAGCGGTATGAATAAAAATGGTCCCCAAAGAGAATAGCACTGCTAGGCAGTGTGGTGTTGTTTGAGGAGGTGTGTCACTGTGGGGATGGGCTTTGAGGTCTTTTTTGTTAAAGTTTCCCTCAGTGTGACTGCCAGTTGACTTCCTGTTGCCTGCAAGATGTAGCACTCTCAGCTCCGGCACCATGTCTGCCTGCACACCAACCGCCATGCTCTCGGTCATGATTATAGTGGACTGAACCTCTGAAACAGTAAGTGAGCCACCCCAATCAATTTTTTCCTTATAAAAGTTTCTGTGGTGATGGTGTCTCTCCACAGCAACCGAGACAGTGACCTTCTAATTCTCTTATTGGTGTCACAGCAGGATTCTGAGAATGACTGTGGCTGGGGACAGATTAACACAGTCCCATTGTGTGTATTAAAGTAGGAAAATGGCTGGGGACTGTCCTACAGCTGAGCCCCATTGTAAAGCATCAGGAACATCATTTTAAAAGGAGACACTTGCTCAAGGCCATTAAGCAAAAATCTAAACCCAGGTCTCAGATCACCAAGGCCACAACCAGCAAACAGACTTTACCTTTTAAAAACGGGGCGCCCAATACAGAGAAGAGATCATCACCATGGTCTCCTTTCACTGTCTTGGGTCTCTTTTCTGACACAAAGCTTGGCCGATATTGAAACTCATACATGTAGGTAGGGGCTCCAGCATCTGAGGAGACATGGATTCATGCACAGGTCACATTTCCAGACACACACCTGGATAGTGTCAGGGACTTAGGCCCTGCAGTTAACATCACTCTTTAGCTTCAGAGGAAATAGCTTTAGGAAGTCCCAGTGATTTGCTTAGGTTTGCACAGCTGGTCGATGTAGTCCTAGGATTTGAGGAAGATGCTTACGGAACGAACAGTGAATGGATCCACACATGCAGCGACTGAATGGGATGAGTGTCAGTCACAACACATGTGTATTGCTTTCTAGAAGATCTAGAACCTCATAGTTGCATCCTGCCTAGCTCTGGGCATTCGAAGAGTTTCTCAGCTCTTCCGAGGCATAAGGAAATGAAGACACATAAATAAGATTCTATGCTGAGATAGAATGATCTGTCTCTTGTGTTTCATGACACCTCCAACTTCATTGGTAGCCCAAGGGTAGGGTCTTTTTTTAAAAGATTTTTTAGACTATATATATTCTGATGACAGTTTCCCTCTAACCCCTTCCTGATGCTCACCACCAAACCAAATGCACAGCATCTCTTTAGAAAGCAAACATACAAGCAAACAATCAGGCAAACAAACCCAAACAGAACAGGCCAAATAAACGAGCAGGAAAGAACAAGAGCCAAAGGAAAATACACAAGAAACACATACAGACACAGAGACACTCCACACATACAGAAATTCTGTACAAACACAAAATTGGGAACAGCAAAAATAGCCAGACAAAACATTATGAGGGCAAAATATCTCCCCCAATACCATTGAGTTAGTTTGGTCTCTGTCATCTACAGCTGGGCATGGTGACTGCTCTTAAGAGTTGATTCCATACCTTCTGAGACTGTTGGGAAAAACTCAGTTTTTCTTTGTGGGTGGTTGTGAATTAGAGACAGCTTCTTGGCTAGAGAAGCATGACTGTGTCCATGTCCTCTCTCAGCACCAGAACCCCATCTGACCTAGACCCGTGCAGCCCCTGTGCTGCACAGTCTCCGTGAGTTCACATGTGCATCAAGGCTGTTGTGTCCAGAGGCCTTGTTTCCTTGGCCTCCTCCATCCCTTCTGGCTCTTATGGTCTTTCTGCCTCCTCTGTACCAGTTTTCTCTGATCCTTGAGGTGAGGAATTCGATGCGGACATCCCATTTAGGGCTGCGTGTTCCAAGGGCTCTCACTCACTGCATATTGTCTAATTGTGCTCTCTGTATCTGCTCCCATGTACTGCAGGAGGGAGCGTCTCTGATGATGGCTAGGGAAGGCGCTTATCTCTGTCATCAAGGGTCGTTTTATTGCTCTGTTCCTTTAGCAGAACAGTATATTTGGTTTTCCCCTAAGTCCATGGCCTATAAGTGGGGGTAAAATCGAAGTACCAGGGCAAGGCAAATTTGTGTTTCCTCCAAATTCTTTCCTCCTCTCCACTGACTCCTCTCTTACCAACAAAGAAGACCTGTTCAAGGGTCAAGATGTCACTATTTTGCTTATAGGGTCAATGGAGGCACCAATCTTTGCTCCTCATGTACGAGCCCATAACCTCCAGCCTGGGAGTTTCAAGACAATGGTGTAATATCAGATACCCACATATTAGATGAAGTAGGGAAATTCAAAATCCTAACAAAGTGTAAATTTACCTGAAAACACTCCTACTCTATTAGAAGACATATATATGCAGACATAATATAATTATAATTATAAATACGTATACTTATATACACCTTTATAATTTGTAATTCTGTTTTATCATCCATATACTTCATACATGGATTGGAGGTATTTTTTTTATATTACATTAAATAATATTTTTTTTTTTATTTTTTGAGACAGGGTTTTTCTGTAGCTTCAGAGCCTGTCCTGGAACTAGCTCTTGTAGACCAGGCTGGCCTTGAACTCATAAAGGTCCCCTGGCCTCTGCTTCTTGAGTGCCGGGATTAACGGTATGTGCCACCACTGCCCGGCTACATCTCATTCCTTTGTGCTATAATTTGTCCATCGCAAGAAGTGATGATGACAGCACATGTCATCACAACACAGGATGGGGAATATTTTAATTAACTCACAACTCTGTCACCATAGCTTTAGGCAAACCTGTGGCTCTGCCATCCCCTTAGGAAACAGTTTCCAAGGTCAAGTAGAAGTTCCTGGAAAGACAGTAAACCTCGCCTTTGTGAAGATGTGGAGACAGATTTATCCTATGTAGTGCAAGGTTTTAACAGAGAGTTATGCTAATGATTATATCTGAGATTACTCCTCAATTAGAGTTAAAATAAACTTTCATTCAATGATATAATTTTTTACATAAGAGACATAAAGTGTGTGTTCATTAAGGGGTAGAGTCATAAAGTAACAATGTTATCAGAGGAGACAGGAAGCATGTGGGAGCATATGGCCATATTATCAAAGTTACACTTCCCCAGCTTCCTGTGCGCTGTTAGAATTACACTGGGGTCAGTGAAACGACTCACAGCTGGATTCCTGAGTCCAGTTCCCAGAATTTCTATGGTGGAACAAGAGAACTGAGTCCCACTCTGACCTTCACATTGACATGGTGGCATGGGCACATGGCAAACACACAGGTACAAATAGACATAATTTATCTGTAAAAGCAGAATGGTAGATGTAGGATTTATAGTAGACACAAAGCAGAAGTCTTCAGCAGAGCCATAGCCCCAAATTAGAAAAAACCAAAGGCATACCCCTTCAGAACAGCAGAAAACCACAAAGAAGGGCACCCAAAGAAGAAGAAAAAATTATAAAAACAACCATAACGGAACCACCAAAAGAGCACCTGTGAGTCTTTATCTTTAACGTGGATTCTGAACTAAAGAAGATGAGGTGAATGGGTTTTTAAACATGCCTTACCAACTGGTTTACCTTAAATGAAATAAAAGTTAAAAGAGAAAGAAAGAATGGATGCAATGTGAAAGGAAAACTAAATAAGAGGAATAGAAGCAATGGTTGTATTAGAGCACACAGTCTGAGATAAAAAACAAATGAGTTGGATCTGGTGACTCGTACCCATACTCAACGAACTCTGGAAGTTGAGGCAGGAGAATTGCTGTAAATTTGAGACACCCCCAATCACAAGTAGAAGTCATAAAGGAATAACAATAATTCTGTCCATGGGAAACAGTAGCTTAGACTGAAGACCAGCACCATGAACAACAAGAGAAACAGACAAGTGGATTAATAGGAAATCAAACAATTCTTCACAGAAAGAAACCAATAGCAGGATGCAAAGGCAACTGTTGGGAGAGAAAGCTCTTTGTGATCCTTCCATGTGACTTATGTTGATTCAAAGACCATATGAACAATTCAAACACGCAATAGCAATAAACAAATAAATAAATTCAAAATGAACAAAAGGGGCCAGAGTCCTGAAGTAGTATCTTTCAATAGGAGACGTATATATATGAAAATAGATAGCAGATTTTTTTTTCTAAGGTGCAGGACATCAGTAGATCCTAGAAGCTGGCTAGGTTTCCAGTACCAGGTATGATTTCACTCCTGATGAGTGGACCTTACGTTCAATTAGACAGCTGTTGGCTGCCATTGACAAGCGAGTGCCTTGGGCACCTTTATGTGTGCCATGCGATACTGGTAGCTTTCATGATTCTTAGGTGGTTAGAGACAGCGTATCTGGGAGAAGAAGGAAGGAGAAAAGGGAGGGAGAAAGTGATGCAACCTTTTTCAATTTAAAACATTAAAAATACTAAAGAAAAGGAAAGTAGATAGGTGAAAAGTTATTATCTTATTGGATATTTGAAAACATCCAAATTAAAATCATAATGAAAGTCTTTCCCCATGATCCAAATCGGTTTTATTGAGAAGTGAAAGTAGAAAATTATAGTAAATATGTTTAGAAAAGAGAATTCTTTAAATACTGCTGGGGTGAAGGAACAGTGGTGTGGTACTGTACCACAAATAATAAAAACCAAGGAACAGATATAGGGGTTCAAGCTTAAAATCAGAAAAGCAAACCAAGCCACTGGAGAGTTTTTACCTCTACAAAGGGGTGATCCTGGCCTCAGCATGACTGTAGACTGCAATGTTCTCCACCAAAACTCAGAGTTCAATGAGCTCTTATCTCCTCCTGCCTTATATACCTCTCTCTGTCCAGCCATATTTCTCCTGTCTCCACCTCCCTAGGCCTGGGATTAAAGGCATGTGACTCCTGAGACCAGGGAGCACCTTTGTGTGAGTTTTATTTTTCTTTTTAGAGAGATTTAATCTCATGTAGCCCAGTGTGTCCTTGAGTCCTGGAACAAAATGTGTGTGCCATCACTCCCTGGCCTCTAATGGCTTAGCTCTGCACTCTGATATTCAGGCAAGCTTTATTTATTAAATGCAAATAAAATATCACTGTGTGGGGGCGCCTAAGAGACTGAGAGCAGAGTCACAATATGACCCAGCAGGGTCATACTGGGTGTTTACTTTAAATATTTGGGAACACATTTCTGAGATGTACGCTCATTGCAGCACCACACATTACAATCAAGTGTAGCTAGTGGAGTGTAGCATGAATTCTGATTGGTCTTAATACTAAAACTGTGAAGTCAATTATTAGGAGGTGAAGCTGAGAGACCAGAGAATCAGAGCAACATCCCTATAGTGTTCTTACTTCTACCAGTGCTCAGACCGAAGGGACAATCCTGTCTCTGCGGACCCTCAGACTGCAGACTCAGACTGAATCTCCAGAATGCAACTGAGCTCCTGTCTCTTCCCACCTTATATTCCTCTCTCTGTCCAGCTGTATCCCTTCCTGTCTCCACCTCCCTAGTGCTGGGATTAAAGGTGTGTGACTTCCAAGTCCTGGGTTTAAATGTGTGATCCATCACCTCCTGGATCTGTTTCTCTTTTAGACTGGCTCGATCTTGTGCAGACCTTGAATTCACAGATATCTGTCTGCCTCTGTCTCCTAAATCCTGGGATTAAAGGTGTGTGCCACCTTTGCCTGGTCTCTATGGTTAACACTGCACTCTGATCCTTGGGAAAGCTTTACTTGTTAGATTACAAACAAAATATCACCACAATGGCGTGCCCTTTAATGTTAAGAAGGAAACTGTTACTTTTACAGTGTGGGGTGAATCAGAGGGCATGATGCCATGTTAAATAGCTGAACATAGAAAGATAAATTACATGTGTTGCTGCTTATTGTAGATTCTAGATCACTAGCAAGCATACAGACGAAACTTGGGGTAAAGGGGTTGGAGATCAATGAATGAGGAAGATGAACGAAAAGAGGAATAAAAGAATCAGGCAGGAAGGAATCCTTTGTCTTATTAGTTTCCCAACCCTCAGTTTCATATATATGAAAGATAAAATCATGCATTTAAGAATAGCTGAGAGAAAATTTCAAGTCTTCTCACTGTAGAAAATGTTAAGGATTTGAAGAAATGTGTGTGTTAATCAGCAGTTTAGTTTATTAGGCATTGCATAATCAAGCAGAAAAATGTGTGCACCATAAGTTGGAAGGTGAAATTTATCAATTCACAATTTAAGAAATGATAGAAAGTTTCTCTCTTTCAAAATATGTCATTGTGCTATATTCTCCATTCTTTCTTCATTCCTGCAGTTTCTCATAGGTAACTGCAACTTCAGAAAGGAATGCTGGAAAGTCATCTTAGCCTCGCAGAAGGAGCAGTTTTGGCAGATGTAATTGGTACCTTTGACAGTTGGTTCCAGCAACTTAGTTAAATTTAAAAATGCTTAGACAACTCGCAAGTCACACTTTTGTGTTTGTGGGAGTGTTTCCGGAGACAATTAGATCACTATGGCTAACGTTTTTAACTATTGTTGCATTCAAGCTCTAACACACTATTGGCTAGGAAAGTGTGGCCTGTTGGTAGGAGGCAGGTCACTGGGGCCATACTCATAAATGACCCGGACTATGCTTGTTGCTGTTCCATACAGCTTCAATACTCACATGCCCCCATGATGCGAGCTGATCAAACTTTCTCAACATCACAGGCTGAACATTCTGAGGCTCTGAATTAAAGTAAAGCCTCCTCCCCTTAAATTTTGACATGTCATTTTTTTTGTTGTTGTTAGGAAGTGAGAGAAGTAACAACCACACCTTCTTACTAATTGCCTATTTCTGGGCCGGCCAGCCTGATATGCACATAAAACAGCAACAGGACTTGCCTGGGCCGTTTTCTGGCCACTAGAAACATCTGTGCTCATGTTTGCAGCAGATAAAGGCATCATAGACCTAATACTCCCTGAGGGAGAGCTCTTACCCAATGAGAGGTGGATACATACCGCTCTTTAGCTGCTGAGAGAGAAAAGTCCTCAGAAAAACATTGGGCTGTGTGTATCTAAGGTGGTCACATGCTAGGCTCTCTAGGTTGACCCCTATCCTGTCTAAGTATCACTTCACCTCTCTACAGTGTGCTGTGGGACAATCTCCTAGACTAAACTGCCTGTGACCAACTTTCTCATAGACTCCTACTGGCAAAAGTGAAACTAAAGATCACAGGACATAGGGAACCTGCTTTTGAGGCCTGATCGTCAGCAGATTTCATAACTGACTAGTTCAAGAGGTGGGTGAGTTGGAGGCCTAGCTGGTGAGCCTGTATCCTCCTCCCATGCAACACCTGGGACTGAGACTCACCTCTGTGATGACGGGACACAATCACAGACGGGACACCAAACATCACATCTCCCATTAAGTCCTGGAGAAGGTCTTTCCTTCTGATGGGGTTGTCTGCCCCTGATATATACTTCTCAATGACAGCTGGAATCAGACTCTCAGAGATGTTCTAAAAGGACCAGAAATTGATCAGAAAAGCATTTCTGAGAAAGGGAATGAAAAAGACATGGCTCATGAGTCTTGATGGTCAGAAACTTTCTCTTTATCAGAGCCGAGACCATTCAGAGACCTACAGATAGTAGGGGCCCATGTGTCAGAAGGGCAAAGCACTCAATATTAGTAAATATTGTGGGGCCCACCTGTCTGCTTTGCCTCCCAAAAATTACCTACAGAAGTCTTGGGTCTCTAAGCCCTAGATAACTGGGTTTTGCTGAAAATAGCCTCCATCTTTTGCCAGCTTTCCAAAGGAATCTTTTACTCAACAATATATCCTGGAAATACTGGAATTTTTAAACAACAAACAACAAATGAGGTTTTTTTGCATTATACTAAAGCATGCAGAGTAGAAAACGGGGGCTGAAACACAGATATAGGCACTTTTAGCCACGGAGTTAGCGTGTGTTTGGACGCAAAACCCACAGTTCTTTGCTTCTCAGCTGAGTCCCACAGTTCACTTACAAGGATCGGGTAAGAGTGCCAAAGAAGGGAAGCGATCTTCTTCTCATCCAGTTCGTCTTCGGAAAGTGGAAAGCCTATCATCTGTTAAACACAATGGTTAATATTTGTGAATCGTGTGGAATTAACAGGAAGAAACAAAAAGGTCGACTATCCAAACCAATACAGAAGGAAATTCCTTTACCAGGCTTTGTTAGGTGTGAAATTTCATGTTTGAAGAAATAACCTATGAAAAAATTGAGATTATATCTAGAAATATATGCAGTACAGGAGAGTGCACATACCACATATATTGCATATATTAGATGTTATAGATAGAAATCTATACTATATATAGTTTATGTAATACAAACACACACTAATCCTTCAGAGAATGAGTGGTATTTAGGTTAGGACAGTGTTAGAAGTTCAGGGAGGATACAAGCCCTGACCTACAGCTCAAGTGTCTATGGAAGCCAGAGTCGAGTCAACCATAGGGCTGGATTTCTTTGATGACCTGTGCACTCCTTTTGCAGGTAGACATGCAGAACTCCAACTCCTACTCCTTAGCTGCCCCTTTTCACTCCATCTGCACCACTGTCCTCTCCACAGACCCTCCCAGCCTGGAAATTTAGACTCCTTAAGGAAAGAGGGTGTCTAGGGAGAGGGTTTTTCAGGTCTGTAGTTCCCAGAAGGCAGTTGGGCCATGCTGGAGAATCTTCCTAAGGAAGTATGACAGTGGTGACAGTTTCTCAAGTCTGGTTGGAGACTGTGACCAGAGAGAGCACGTAGGATCAAAGAGGTAGGTTATGTGGACTGAGGCTCTATTGGTACCACTAAGAGTCCTATATGGTCTCACCATAGGCATGCTCCAGCCAAATTCTTTCTTGGTGATGCCCACAATGTAGGGCACAGTATTGAAGTTCTTCTCAGCCAGTATCTCTTCTGGTGCCTTTGGCAGCACCACTCCATCAATCACAGCTTGAAGCAAAAAGTAGCTCTAGCGAAGAGAACAATGCAACATCTGTGATTACCCTTCCTCGGCTACCATCAGACTCCACTTTTGGTGCGGGAGAATTATCTGTATTCTGTCAATCATGTATTTTAATAAAACACTGATTGGCCAGGCAGGAAGTATAGGTGGGTCAACCAGACAGGAAGTAGAGGTGGGGCGATGAGAACAGGAATATTCTGGGAAGCAGGAAGCTCCCTCTGCCATTCTTGCCCAGACCACTGAAGAAGCAACATGTGAGCTGATAGCTGGAAAAGGTACCAAGCCATATGGCTAACACAGAGTAGAATTATGGGTTACCATAAGATGTAAGAATTAGTTAATAAGAAGACTGAGCTAATGGGCCAATCAGTTTATAACCTAACGTAGACTCTGTGATTTCTTTGGGACTTGCCATCTGTGGGGTACTGGGTGGGACAGAAACCCCAACAAGCCAGCCCTCATGCTACAATGGCGCCCACTGGATAACTGAATCCACAGAAAGCTTGAGAAAACTGGAAAAGAATAGAGTATAAAGCATGTTTTCTTGGTAGCAGCAATTTCTCAGGTCTGCTCTGTTTGTTTGAGGCAAGCAAGCGCTCTCATCCAAGAGAGGCTTCCTGACTCAGCTTTAGCTGCAAAACCCTGCAGTTCTTTTAAGAGGTCCTGCCACAAAACACTTAAATGGTGTTGATGAAAAGCTGAACGCATGCTTTTCGGGTTTCAGCCACAGCAGGAAAAAAGCTGCACTGTTTTAAAATGCTGGCTATGTGGGCCATCCTGCCAGGGCAGTCTCTGACTCTTTCAGGCAGGCAGTCCGACTGAGTGTCGTCTGTGAGCAGAATGCTGCAGCTTGCTTGCTGGCAGGGACCTTAACACACCACAGAGTTGTGGCAATAAAAATGACTCCAGCAGAACTACTGCCATGAGGCTGAGAAGCTAAGAAATGGGCTGGATCCAGCCGTCAAAGCCACGACATTAATCCTACCCATATTGCTTAGCAAATTAAAGACTCATGTAGTCAGAAAAAGAGAGATATACAGTAAAGAGAGAATCAAAGACAAGGAAAACGTCTAAATGGTTTACTATGTGTTAAAAATATATGCAGGCTAAAGGTTAAAGTTCTTAGGGTTAAAAAAAAAAGGAAGAAGAGCAGTTTCTAAGAAAGTAGGAAATCTTGTCTGTTTCATGCCCCAGCTCCTAAACCCTTCCTTCTATATAGTAAGAACAGGGATTCCACAGGGAGGGAACAGAAGGGACAAGACTGGAGATGCTATATACCTGACATCATCCAATCCTGGTCAGAGCTAGGAGGGAGAAGGATAGGGGAGAGGAGAGGCCCCACTCAAGTATTCTGGATGCTGGAGGAGACCAGTATCCTCATCACTGAGATCTCAATCAGGCTCCTTTCAAATACATCTGCCCTTTGTCATCCCTTGAGAACTGTGCTCCTCAGTGAGGGCTTCTGGACTCTTCGCTAGTCATCTCAGCCATAGGTAAGGTCTGGTTCATCCTTCCGCTACAGTGTCATTTTAGAAGCAAGAAATGACCACTGGAGGGGGATAGGTGACGCTAGGGGACAGAGTTGCTGAGGACAAGAACTGAATCAGGAATCAGGCTATCCTGCCCCTGGTTGCCGTGGCTGTATTACCCAAGCTAGTGACTTTCCCTCAGTGGGTCTGAGCAGAAAACACACAAAGAACATCAGAATTCTACAAAGGGGAGTCCTTTCCCTGGGATTTAATACATAAGATTCAACACTCACATACAGAAAGCGAAGGCCCTTACCTCTCTGGGGTCTCCAAGAAAATCAAGAGAACCAAACTTCTGTGGAGAAAACATCAGAGAAAGTGGGTGAGGAACTTCCCTTAGACAAAAATAGATCCTTTGAGTTTCAGCCTAAACTTTTAGGTTCTTTCTCCTGATTATTCCTTGGTGGGACCAGAATTAGAGGACCCTATGCTGTGTCCTCAGGGTCTGGGCATAAAGTGCAGAAGGATTGATAAGGGGCATCTGGTATAAAGAGACAGGGCCTGGGGACCCATTCACGGTCTCCAGGGCATGGAGAGGATGTCTGGAGCCTCTGCCTGTGATCTCCATTTTTCTTCTTTCCCCTCGTCTGCTCTCTCCAGCACAACACCCTGATGTCTCCCATGGAGAGTAGAGTTGTTACGTCAAGGTGGTGGTAGGGGGTGCACAGTATCCAGAGCAAAGATAAGTCTACAGCTGGGATGGGCAACAGAACCGCATTTTCCCCTCCACCACACCCTTGCCTTTTCCTTCCTTCCTCCTGCTGTAGGAATGCAGACAACAGCATGTGACCCGGAGCACAGTGTCCAGTGTCCAGCAGGTGCCCTGCCTGGATTGATGCAGCGATGGAACTTCCTAGTTGGTTTTTCTGTTCCTAATGTGTTCCTTCTCTACAGTCTGCTGCACGTAAGTCAGAGATCTTGGTAAAACTCTTTTAGGGAAGCTGAGTAGACCCTTAACATTACTGCTGAATTTTTTTTTTTAGCATAGTTGCCTCCCATGCATAGAGAGTATTAGTCCAGAATTCTAAGGTCTTTAACCTGCTAAGCAAGCAAACTAATTTAGAGAGAAGACTCCCACACCCTCCTTCAAATAAGCGTGGGAAGGAATGGAGATAGGTTCATTCCAGACAGTATATTTAAAGTGTCTAGATCTAGAAACATCCTAAGCTATTTGTTCCAGGATATTTTGTTTATTTGAAAATTCTTTACAAAACACTTCTTTTTCTGTTCAAGGAATCCTGAAGGCTGTTCTCATATGAGATGAGAAAACCCCAAATCCTGCCCTGAAACACATTGCATCCTGGCCTTTTCTCAGCTGTGATCAGGAAAGCATTCAGTGTACCTCATTGTTTCCCTTTTAGCTCCCCTCTGTGTGGATCATAAATGGACGGACACACAGACATCAGATTGATGTATAGATGTAGCTGGTCAATACAAGTACTGTTTATTTAGGTGAATTCATTGAAAATGCCGATGAAAAGTAAGAGGTAGATATTTAACAAACTACTGTTTTGGAGGTCTGACAAAGGTATGCTGGTAGAGATTGACTGAATGATTCCTGGATACTGAATAGACTGGAAAAGGATTAATTCAAAGTTTTAGATGCATCTCTACTAGACTGGTGAAAAAGGTGATGAACAGGATTTGGTTATGAAGATGAACTGATAGTTCAGAGATAATTTGGTCGGAATTATCTAAAGTACAATCCTAGTACTTTAACTGAGTGTCTTGGAAAAATCTAAGAAACTGTGCTACCAGTGTGCTGTGCGTTTGTTTTCTACACCAACTGACAGAAGTTGTGACACTTTTCCTTAAACGTGTTCTGCTGAATGTCTCATCCTCAAAACTCAGGTTGACAGTTATATGTGGCAATAGGGAGCATTTTATATCTTAAAATTTTGAAAACGCTAATGTTAAAGTATTGCACAACTCAAATTCTTCATCTACAACCATTTCAGGCAAGATCCTAAATCTTTATACAGCAAGATCCTAAATTCAATTACTGTAGGGTTTTCTAAGTGTAAAATCCACACACAAACAAATGATTATGGTGCTTCTGTTTAACTGCAGCGAATTCTCCAGCTCTATCTCCTAGCATTTACACTCGTGGCTAAGAATAAGGATCACCAGGTAATCGGGGCTTCCAAAGCTTTCCTTTCTTATGTATGGGAGACTTGGAGACCACACTTAGTCACAGAGTCAGTTATTCTCTAGTGAAAAAGTGCTCTTGGCTCAAGACAGTCCCCATCAGCAGACTCATCATTTGACTATTGCCACCTTCCAGAATGCTGACTTCTCACTGGTTTTACTGTAAACTGCAACCCTCACAAAGCGCAGCTGCAGGCTCCCTGAGCCTGGGCTTCCTCACTGCAGAGCTCCTTACACAGTATACCAACTCTCAAAATACTGTGTTTTGATAAAGTGTGTGTGGGGGGGTCTGTCATGTAATTTCTCATCGTGTTATTATTGGGCTTCTGATATTTGAAGTATTTCATAACAAGAAAGAAATGAAAAATATCTCAATTTAGATAGAAGGTTGACAGTTCTGTGAGACAGGAAACCGTTTAACGAAATATGAAGCCAGAACATTGCTGAACACATGAAACCTTGGGTCAGGTATACAGGGTGGGGCTTCTAGGATGGACACACCTACCATTTTCTGAGCGACCTCCAAGAGTTCATCCTCTGTCTTCTGGCGCAGGCAGTGAACCATGGTGGCTGAAGTGGTGGTTTTGCAGCCAGCAGCAGCAGCCACTTTCTGTAAGAGATTAGGGGTCAAGAGCACATCCTTTCCCTTCCTCAACGCAGAGAGTGGATTGATTCTACCATTTCCTAATTTCTAAGGCAACTGATGATTGCTGACAGAATTCTAGACCAGCAAATCCAGGAACCGAGTCCCTGGGTGTGATTCCTGTTACTGAGTAGAACACCGGCAGGATCTTATACAATCTTATGCCTCTGGTGCCTGATCAAATGGATCTAATTTCTATCCTTATAAGTACACGGAGGACTTGTTCTCAACGTCAAGTGTGGCTACAGAAACTGTTCTCACTATTTGGTTCCAGGTCCTACCTCTGGCACATTGTTGTCTTAAACAAGTCATTCATTCTTTTCATGTCTGACTTTCTCCACTCACAAATGAGGGTGATGCTCAGATGGTATGCGCAGGAGACGATTGTGTCTTATATACACTGAAATGTGGGCAGAATGGCTGGAGGTTACACATGAAGTGTAGTGTGCCCTTAAAGCTGTAGCCCTTCCTGCATAGCCATTCTCCTTCAGAAATTCCTTGAGCACCTCAGCTGAATCCCACAGCAAGAAAGACACTTAGGGTTCCTGGAAAACAGAGGACGGGGCACAGGAGCTGTCCAAGGTGACACATACCTTAGCTAAGGGTCTGGCATCTCTCCCAAACAGGCAGGGATTGAGGATCACACTGCTCTGGGAAATGGCCCTGTGGAAGAGGTTCTTGGCCAGGGGAGACAACACCTGGAAGGAAGAGAGTTTATGTTCCCAGGGCAAGCCAATAACTCACTCATCTTTACGGCTCTGTTCACATCCTCTTTTTTTTTAATTAACTTTTTTCACTTATGCCATACCAACCACAGTTTTCACTCCTTCCTCTCCTCCCCTCCCCTCTTCTTTCCCATCTACTCCCTCCCCATGCACTCCTCCTGTCCCTATTATGAAAGGAGCGGGCCTACATGGGTTTAAAGAAAGCATGACACATAAGGTTGATGAACACTTGATGCCCTTTCCCCTACACCAAAGCTGAGTGAGGTAATCCAATATGGGGAACAGGTTCACAGAAGGAAGCTAAGCACTAGGAACGGGGCTTAATCCCACTTTTAGGAGCCTTACAAACAGATCAAGCTACACAACTGTCACACACATGCAGAAGGCCTAGGTCAGTCCCATGCAGGCTTCCTAAGTACTGGTCCAGAGTTCATGAACTCCCATGTGCTCAGGTCAGCTGTCTCTGTAGAT
This sequence comes from Myodes glareolus, assembly GCF_982192425.1. Classification (NCBI taxonomy): domain Eukaryota; kingdom Metazoa; phylum Chordata; class Mammalia; order Rodentia; family Cricetidae; genus Myodes; species Myodes glareolus. Next base: position 23,737,208 of record NC_142047.1, on the reverse strand, counting down.
TCCCTTGCCAGGTGCTCTTTTTAACCCAGCCATTCACCTGTATTATCTGGTGCTCTGTAGAGTTAGAAACACTTACAAGAAGAGAGACACTGAAACTTCCTGCTGACTCTCCAAAGATGGTCACAGAGCCCGGGTCTCCTCCAAAGTTGGCAATGTTGTCCTGGACCCAGCGCAGTGCAGCTATCTGGTCCAAGTAACCCCAGTTCCCCCTGCTGTGTTCATCCTCTGTGCTGTAAGACAATGGTGAGTTGGAACAGCGATGCCATGGCTGTGCTCTGAACACCAGAGTTAAACTAGGGCTCTTAGTGAGTTCTCTGAACTAAGGCTGGGCTCCACATTACCAAGAGGAGCATTGCTTTGCCAACTCATCGCTACAATGATGCTCTTTGTGGTCCCTACAGTCACCCTCCAGGTACTATGTACTCAGGGGCCAACCACCATGCACACAACCTGGGTCTAAATGCTAGGGCTCATCTGAAAACAAACAGAGAAAGTCTCTAACTACAGTTGTCTCTTGCTGAAGTACATAGACCAACAGAAGAAATGAATATAGAAAAAGCTAGTGGAAAAAATAAAATTGGATCTAAAGGAAATGGGGTGGTAGGATGGGACATAAAATACAATGGTATCATGGCCATTAGATTGCATAGCCAGAAAAGACCTCGTTAGGCAGTGGTATTTGGTAGAGGTCTGAATAAAATGAATGAGTGAGTTTTGCAAGCGTTGGAAGACGGAGCTGCAGTAGGAGAAGCATGGTTACAAAGCTTTAGGGTCACAGGAACAGAAGTGCGAGTGATGCTGATGTGAGATGCAGGAGGAATGGGCGCTGTGGCCTTGGCAAAGACTTCTGTATCATTATAAGTAAGGCAGAACCATTGTGCAGAGGAATGACAGGACTTAATGTGTCTTACAGACCAGGCTCAGCCTTGTACAGAAAAGTTGTAGTATTAAAATAATAGACCAATAACCATAGATGGTTATAGTAGTATCAGTCTAGACACATGGGACTTTGACTAGGGTTGGAGCAAGGATTTGCATTGTTCATTATGGTATGCAGGTGGTTTTCCCACCAAAGGTCCAGTTCCATGCCCTAGTCTGTCTTGTGACATTATCAGGCAGTGAAGGGACCTATGACAGCTGAGACTCAGAGCAAGGCTTTTTTTGGTCTCTGCTGATACTGCCCTGGAAAGGAATTAATACAGTTCTCTGTGACCTGGTTCTCCCCAGAGAACGAGTTAATCTTTTAAAGAAACATTACTCCCCTCTCTGGGATACTTCTCCCACCATGTCATCTGTCTGCATGATCAGCTTTTATTTTTATTTATGTACCATGTAGTGACAGAGCCAAGGTCTCCCAACAATGACTCATTTGATGAGACCACACAATCTTGAGTTTTTAGCATCTCTAGCTCAAAGCTGAGGAAGTTAGGAATCTATGTAGTCTCATATCCCACCCTGTTTGTTGCAGTAACAGAAAGCACACTGACCCAGGGACAAAGGTGTAAGTAAAAATGTCGGGTATCTCACCTGAAGAAGCCCCAGATGCCCAGGCGGTACTGAATGGTCACTACAACCACATTTTCATGAGCCGAGAGGGGCAGTCCATCGTAGGTGGAGGCCCCATCCACCACTCCACCTCCATGGATCCACACCATCACCTGAACAAGGAGAGCATTGCTACACATGCATGGCTACATAAGCTACAGCTCCAGCCTCGGGAGTTCTGGGGAAGAGTGGCACTGGGTGTTTCTATGGCATCTCTGCGAATGGGTAGTGGTGCGACACATCTATAAGTCTTCTGATTAGCAAAGAGTCCTATGGGGTTTCCAGGACATATCTAGAAAGGGCCAGATGGGATGGATGCTCCGGTTTATCTTGGATCCTTGAGGAATTCATCACCACTTGGTCTCTTGTATTTAACTTGTTTGAAAAGGGAATGAACTGCTAGGGGCTTTGCAGGGGCTGAGGATTTATCCTGAGTGGAACCACATGATCGTTCTGCAAGCACCAAAACAATGATCAATGGGGACTTAGGATGCTCGAACCTTGCACTTGAGTTTGCTTTGGGATGTCACTGTGGACCTTAAAACGTGAGAATGTATGAATTTGTGGGTTTCTATGAGCAATAGAATTTCCACGTGCTAACAGGCTGGCGGGGCTGGACTATTGGATTTGTATATGAAGAAACTCCTGAGAAAAGTCTGAGAGACTTAAAATAACTGAGGGACTGGAACCCTGTTTTCTCCTTCGGAGCTGGACTTGTGGTGGTATCACTGTGTTCCCCCTCTAGTCCTTAGAACATTCAGAAGAGGGAGGCAGGGCATTCTCCAGCAGGGGTATGGGTCTGTTCAAATGTACACATTCAAGTGTATGTCTATGTTCAAATGTGGACTCATGGAGGTCAGTGGCCAGCCTTAGGTCCTGTCTTAGGCACCCTGCTCATTGTTGTTAGGCGAGGCAGGGTCCCTTCAGCAGGATCTAGGACTTGGCACCTCTGCTGAGCTAATGACCACTGGGCTCTAGGGAACCACCCATCTCTTTTCCCTGCCCAGAGATGACAGATCCTGCTTTCTGCTAGGTTCTGGGAATCAAACTCAGGTCCTGAAGTTCTTCTCAGACTACAATAGCTTCCTGTCCTCAAATTCCAAAACATCTCATTCCCATGGTCCTTCTAGGAATCATTTCTGCATATTAAAATGCATGTTATTTTATAACCCAATTAAAGAAATTTTCTATGAAAACTTCAAATCTAACGAGAAAATTGTGTTTTGTTTCTAATATAACATTCGTGTTAGTCTGACTGTTATTACAAATAATTTCTTAATTGTCATATTTGTCAAATTGCAAATTCTTAAGAGTCAAAGAAATTTATTTATACACTAGCAGTATCTACTGTAGCTCCCTATATATTGGGACTATACTGAATACATTAACTCAAATCTATTCAAATTTTAAAAGGTTGATCACCTGGATTGCTCATTTTTCTCTTGCATTCAACATTGAGTTTCATGAAAATTAGCCTATACCTACTGTGGAGGTCAAATTCTCACCAGAATAATCATGGCTAGTCATTATTACTGGTCACATTACTTTTAGTGTGAGAAAACTTGGAAGATTCAGGTGGGCATCTCAGAGGCGGGGCAACCTCCACCAAGGTCTGCTCTCACTGGGCTTGTGAATCAGTTCTTGTCTATACTACTCCTGCCAGCAGCTTCCCTCATCCCCTTCCAGTGCATGGAAGAGGCCGATGCTGGAATCCGCAGATCAGGACCAGTGGTCCCCAGGCTTACCGGCAGCCTCATGCTCTTAGTCAAGTCAGCAGGAGTATAAATGTTTAGGTAGAGACAGTCTTCAGAAAACTGGAGAGGGATGCTCTCCTTTCTGTTGGTAAAAAGCGATGAGAGCAGCTTCCCTGCCGCTGGGTCTTGGGAGCACCTGGGAAGGAACGAGGACACCCAAATTGCACCAGATTGACACTGGACATGTTGTCTGAGGCCCAACCTGCTTGTGCTGGTGGTTTGAGCTTACTGATGGAGGATTAGTGATTAAGGCGGTTTCTATGGCTCCTTAAGGGAACCCCATGGATCTATAAATGCCTCCTAACTCTGAACAGGGAGAATGAAGTGGCACTTCTTCCTGTCTCAGGGCTTTGGATAAATTCCACATCTTCAGCCTGGGGAAGTTTCCCAAGACCACCAAAAACAAGTAGCATAATATTCTTCAGAATGGGAAGAGAAATTCAGAGTTCAAAATGGGTGAAGAGATCAGCTTCACTGGTATTTAGAGACATGCAGCACCCAATTTTTATTGTTGTGATTGTTACTGTGTTTCTCAACAGAAAAAAAAAAACATTCTTTCAGTGAATTTATTATCTGGGAATGGTTTGCTAGATGACATTTTTATATTTATATGGAAAGTGAAATTTCCATATATATGGGAATTTCTTTTACTTTTATTTTATATTATTTAGTTTTACTCTAAGTCCCTGGGCTATCTAGTCTTTGGTTCTTGGCCACCCAATCAGTGTCGGTTATGAGTTCCATCTCATGGAGTGTGTCTTAAATCAAACCAGACCTTGGTTCATCACTCCTATAAGCTTTGTGTTACTTTTGCACCAAAATGTCCTTCTGCCAGATTGCCATTGTAAGGTGGAATGGTTTATAGCTGGGCTGGTGTTTACTCTTATCCTTTGAGAGGGTGCAGAGGACCTTCCATCCCAGGACACTAGTCTGACGGCATGAGGGCTCTATGTAGGCACCAGTTCAACTTGTCCACGTTCAGTGAGTTATGTCGGTGTTGTCCTCAGGAACTGGGCGGCTCTGCTGTCAGTGTGTGGAGAGCAAAAGCAGCCTGGGTTGTTTTGCAGTTCACTAGGGACCCTCTTAGACAACAGCTAGAATAGATGGAACCCATTTCTGGAACAGGAGTCTGTATTTGGTTATGAGAGATGTCTAGTTGGAGCTCTGTCTCTCTTGATATTTGGCAGTTTCACTTAGAATGCCTTATATGTATGTACATGAAGAAGCTTCTACTCTATTAGGTTTCCATACTGCTCCTCAAATGGAGCCATAATAGGGCTTCCAGTTTTGCTTGTGTGGAGTTCCTGTGTGTGTGAACATGTGTTTCTCTTTATCGATAGGTGTTACACTTTTTCTTTGGCTCCTTTTCTTCTGTTTGTTTGGTCCTATTCTGTAGAGGGCTGCTTTTGAACTACATAGAAACTCTGGGCAAGGGAGACTTAAGGTAGCATTTTTTTGCTGATAGGCTTGGCAAACCAAGTTGGGAGGAGGCAAACCTCTCCCATCAGTAGAGCGCCTTGCCAATGGTCAGTCCTTGCGAACACAGATGTGCACTGTAGTTCAAAGGCTCTGATGAGGTTGTGGTTTGTCTTCTGATGAGGTGTTTTTACATACTATATTACAGCCAGAGTTTTTCCCATAACAACGAACTTTTGGTTTAGATTAGCTAGGGCATGAAGCTCTTGAAATTATTTGCAACCAAGTGACTAGTCTATGCAACTATTTTCATTTATTATGGGAACCTAGTTTGAATCATGATTTGAGTATTATAGAAAGAGCACTGGTTTTGCAATAAAGTATGCAGTTGTATCTCCCACTCTGCATCCCATGTGTCCTGATTTCTGCAGCACTACCCAGGGTCATCCATAACCAAGGAAGTTGGGGAAGGGTCCCCCAACACTATTCCAATTTGTTGTTTCTGTTTTTATCTTTCTGTACTTTATTATTATTCCTTAGATGTCTGTTTGTTTTCTAACAAGGGACAGAAAAGATATGCATCCAAAGGAAAAAGGAGGTGTGGAGGAGTTGGGAGGAGTTAGAAGAAGGGAAACCATAATCAGGATATATTATATAAAAGTCTATTTTCAATAATAGAAAAAAGTGGTTAAAATTTAAAAGAAAGTATAGCCAATCATAAAATCTTTTTGACTCATCCTTCCACCACACTGAGACAGACATCTCCACTTTAAAAGACCCAGGTTCACCCCAGTGACTTACATAGGCGGGTAGGAGGTGGCATTCTTCACGAAGCTCCAGGGCTCTGCAGGTTGTGGTGGAGCAAACCTCAGGGAACCAAGAGGGGGCTTGGCAAAGGGGACTCCCAGGAAGACGGCCACAGGCTGTGGGAATCCTTCTAAGCTGACATACTTCCCCAGAACTTTGCCTTGAACAGTGTTCACTATGGGTGGTGAGGATGGGTGCCCTGTTGGATATGGAGAAAATGAGGAAACATCAGACCTGGATTCCAGGTAGGCTTTGTCGCTTTCTGGGCATGTGACCTTGAGGAAGTCTCCTCAGTCCTACAAGGTTCCACTTCATCCTATAAGGATAAGAACAACTTTTTCCTAACAGAGAAATGATAAGAGGAGGAGACTGGATTGGTTGTTTCAAATCATCCAGTCACATTTGTTTAAAAACACACACACACAATCAAATAAACACATCAGAAATGAACCAGACATTGTCTGCTCTCTTAGAAACCCGTGGGAATGTTCACTTATGAGGCCCTCAGTGCTGAGCCGCTTGCTGGGTGAGAGGAGGAACAGAGGTTAGCCACCAGCCTTGTGAGCTGTTCTCAGAGGCAGAGGAACAGAAGACACACGTCAGCTAATTAAGGTAAAACAGAGGTGGTGACTTGGAAGAGGAACAGAAAGGGGCTGGAACAGCTTTAAGGACTGAGGCCTTCTGAATGATGTCATCGCAGAGGACCTGGGACTTTCCATCAAGGGAAGAATGAATTAGGAAAGATGAAGAGTCATGGTCCAGCTTCAATACACAGGGAAGAGAACTGGAAACAGTGTGACATGAAGCCTTTCCGGGCAGGGCAAATGGCATACAGACACCACCAGGTGCAGTCTGAAAGGATGGATGGTGATCTCGGAAAAGCAGGTGCATGTCAGGGAAGACACTAATACCTGCCTAATGATTAGGTTTCATTTAGCGGTCAAGAATAACCAACACAAACGGTTCTAGAACATTCTTCTTGGACCTCTGAGCATGATCATTAAAAGGCATCAGGAACTGGTGTAACATTGGCTCCATTCTTGCTCAGCCAGCAGACAGTCCCTCGTCTCCCTGAAGCTTCACACCGGTCCTTACTCTACCTGCTGTGGGACTTGAATGAACAAACCCCATCCTCCTTCCAAAGACCAAAGGATACGTCACATTGGTCATGGCCACCTCTGACATCTCTTGTTTACACTCAGATGCACAATTTCCTAGGATGTCCTTCATAGGACATGACCTTACCCTCTAATTCTTCATTTAGACCCTCTTGGGTACAGACAACATGCAAACATCTCTCTTAGAACATACAGACATAGAAGAAGAGCATCTTGATTTGATAACTCAAAAGTAGACAATAAAACTTGAAGTCTTTGAGTGAATCTTGCTTTTATCACCCTACCAGTAATTAGTTCAATGCTATGCAGATTAAATGGCATTCAATGCCATTACAAATAACATTAAGACAAACTTTCTAGCAAAAATGTACAGATTATCTCCAATTTAAGATTATTTAATTAAAATTTTTGGTTTATGAATATTCATACATGGGTACTGTATTACATAATTTCTACTCCCCACTCCCCTCAAATCTTTCCATGTCCTCATTCTCTTTCAAGTTGATTTCCCCTTTGGCTTTAACTACTATACTACTATTGCACACCAAACACACACCCCCACACACACACAATTTACTGAGTTTATTTTGTGTTACTTTTATGTGCTTGTGTTTAGGTTTGACCATTTGGGATTACATAACCCATCAAGGGGCTTGTCCCAGGTAAAAACTGATTCTTCCTCTATTAGTCAGGGTTCACTAGAGTCACAGAATTTATGGAATTAATCTCTCTCTTTATATGTGTGTGTGTGTGTGTGTGTGTGTGTGTGTGTGTGTGTGTGTGTAAACATATATGCACTGGCTGCAACCTATGAATCAGTGAACATCTGGCCATTTCTCCCTTCAAACAAACTGATTGACCTTATACACTGCCCCAAGTTTTGCCCACTGTGGAGATTTCCCTTCATCAAGCAATATCTTACAAGGTTGCCCCAGATAGCGGCTGTAATGCTGCAGCTGTCCACTTCTGGGTGGTGCCTGCATAGCGTGCAGAACCCTCAGCAAACCAACCCTAGTCTTCTCTTCCTCAGTCAACCACGCATAGATGCGGATGAGGGAGACATCACAAGGTCCCACTTCTAGCTGAGGATCTCTTGGAATCTGAGGACTGTTAGAGGAGGAGTAGCCAGGTTTCTTCAGCAATATGAATCCTAAGAGGCTGCTACGCACGCTCCAGGAAAAGGTCCCACCCCCAGGTATGTACTGGCAGTAGTTAACGGGACCTAGTGGAACTTTTTTTTTTTTTTTAAAGTAGATGAGTCTGGGAAGGAAAAAGTTTACGGTAATAGGAAAGAAGAAAATGGATAAGATATGGAGTCTACCTAAACACATTATATATGCATGCATGAAAATCTCAAATAGTAAAAATGAGGGCCAGAAGTCCTCAACCCTACACAAAGAACTACAGGAAACTAAGAAATTCTCAGAGCGAGAGAAATAGTCTCTCCATAGGACAGGCACACCAGTTGGTTATTAAATACCAAATGGTCAACTCTGAAAACATACACACAGGTAATATTATACAGATTGATCTCATTGTATTTATGTATACAGGTGTGTGTGTGTGTGTGTGTGTGTGTGTGTGTGTGTAGAACAACAATTAACAAAAAAAGAGACTATGAATTTGAAAAGAAACAAAGAGAGTTATATAGTATAATTTCAGGGAGAAAAGAGAAAGGAGAAACATAATAATTACAGTCTCAAAAAATAAAAGAAATATTTTTAAATGAAATAAAATGGAACATGTCCATGTCTTGATTTACTAATAACAAATCTCGTGTTTATTTCCTTTGCCTTTAGGTCACCATCCCACTGAGATGACTTTCTCACCAAGGATGTGTGTTGAAATGTCCATGGGTATTAGCATTGCTACTTTGTGTGAATCCAAGGCATCTATACTAGAATGCCACTTTATAATTAGGGGAAAGAATTAAGAAGAGATCTGGAGACATTTCAGTGCTGGAAAGTGGGCAGTAGTGGGCAGCCAGTTATCCGTTTGAAAATGAGAGTCCACATCGTGACTCACGCATCTGAGCAGAACAATGCGGACGAGTCAGAAAGATTTAAAACTTTACACTGGAGAGAGCTAATGTGAGACTGAGAACCATAGCAGGAGAAGGAAGCACACAGCACTAGGGACCCAAGGAAGAAGGGGAAAGAGGGTAAAGTCTGGGCTGCAATCACTAGGTGTGGCCTGTGTCAACTCAAGATAATTAGCCACCCAACCTAGGTGTGTAGAAACTAAGATTGGTCCGAGTAGTAAAGAGGACATATGAGACAGAGGCATGAATGGGGCTACAGACGCTGCCAGCTATGGAGTAAGGAAAGTGTGCATATATCTTGACCACCTAGCGTATGGCAGATGTACTTGCCAAATCTTTCACTGTTTTTTTTTTTTAACCAAACCCCTGATAGTAGCAGCTATCAAGACCATGTTAGAGATGAGGAATCAGGAATCACAAGCCACCCGGCTGACCTCCCAGAAGATGGAAATGAGGAGGTCATTGCCATGGAACACAGCAGCACAGCAATGTTCAACTCCAGATCGGAACCCTTTCTCATCCTGCTTCACACTCTGCTCCCAGACTCTCAAGATGCCACACAGCCAGACAGAAGACAAGGTCTTGAAGTGTCAGCACTACCACTGCCCTTAATGGGGCAGCACGGTGGTAGATCCTGCAGCCAGAGACAGAGCTGGGCATGATTCCAGAACACCTTGGGTGAGAACTTTCCCCTGGAAACCTCAGGACCCCTCCACAGAGTGACACAGATGGCTGCCAAAGCCCCACATTGGATCCCTGCACTGGCCATGGATATGATTTCTATACCTGTTGCTTTGGCATTTGGATCTCTGTATATTGGGGTGAACTGTCACTTTTGGGGTCCAACCACTGCAGACACATACTGGGTCTCCTACCCTGGGCTATCAAAACTGTCTTGATTATTTAAAACTAGGTACCAGAAAACCAAGCCCAGCCTTTACATTTCTGAACTCCTTGAAACAGCCCTAACCAGTCAAGCAGACACCACTGTTCTCTCCTTCCTTCCTGCTTTCCAGGATAAACCACAACAAAGACCTTGGCCACCAGTTTCCACTCTGCCCTGGCCTTCTGACCGCAGGGCTTCCCTCCTGCTCCACCACATTGGTGTGTACTTTTCTCAGTAATAATAAATCATCTCTTCAATGGCCAGCTGCTCTTGGTATGATTTTACATGCCAAGTTATCTGTGAGTCTACTGCATTTTAAGTTAGCCCCTTTCTTTATCTCCTCTAGAGCAGGCTGCATCCTGGACGGCTATGGACACAACCGCTCATTTCACCTTCACACAGTTAAATGAGGAAGGTGTTGTTGCCCCTATGTTAGAAACATAGTGGCCTGGGCTGTAAAATGTAGTACTTTACCCAAGAACACACAGCTCCAGACACAAGCTAGGATGCACCCCTGCTTTTTGCTTCTATTGTTTATGCTTCCATTATTTTGGTTAGCTTTTTCTCCATGCCCCACGAGACCTAGACAAGGAATAGGAAGTAAATTATTAACTCCTCCTGTAGAGGCAGGAGGTTATGTAGGGCCTCCTGTGCCCCTGATCTAGAATTAAGAGCCTTAGAATATGTGTCCCCTCTGCATCTAGAAGGTTTGAAATAACAAAGACAAGCACCTCAAAAAAAAAAAAAAAAAAAAAACTAGGCCTGTTTTGCCATTCCCCACATACAGCTCCATAAACAAGTGCCCAAGAGAATTTCAAATGTACACTTAGGGCTTTTATCCAAGAGTACTTACTCACCCTGAGTCAGGCAAGCAGTGAGAGAGATCAGGATCAAAGCACAGAGCCACATCATGGAAGCACAGTACCTCAGCGGTGCAGTGAGGTGTCTGGTGCTTGGAGAGAAAGCACTGATCCTGCCCACAGCTAAATACCAGCCCTGGAAGTCCTGCCTACTCTGCCAATTTGCAGAAAACAACCAAAATAAAAATCCCTAAGAGCTCTCTGGGCCTCTAGTGGGACCTCTTAGCCACACCCACCCAGAGTTCGCTCTCTCTTTTTTGCACAGTCATTGCCCAACCCTCAGATAACAGAGGTCCATAAACTAACCCAAGGACTTCTTACATAAGCTTTCTCCCTGTGACAGCCAAACCTCAGTGCTGTGAGCCTCCCAGAGGCAGAGACTAGCTTAGCAGGCAGGCCTTCAGGCAGAGCAAGCTTTGGTCTGGCATTCCCAGAAAGAGATGGGAGATTTTAGAGCAACTCAAGGCCTCTGAACACCTCAGCTCCAAGATTTGGATATGTGGTTTAACATTCTTGCATCTGTATTTCCTAGAGTTCTAAAATTTCATGCTTGGAAGCAACCTTAAACACTCCCCTATCTCCTTTACTGTCTGAGTTGCCTTTAATGTTTCTGTCAAGAGCTCCAGTGCGCTAGTGCCCACCACCTTGTGAGAGAACACAGTACCTTGTCAAGCAGGTATTTGAGGACGAACCAATCCATCCCTTTGTGTTCTAATCACTGTGCATCCAATTATCTATTTGCTCATTCTTAAGTATTTGCTAAAATGTCTGACATTTCCTTCCACAGGAAAGAAACTGGGGAAGTAAAAGCTACATCTAGCTGCTGAGGAGGTTGTGGGCTTAGTCTTTTGGGTGGAAGATTGTATCTTTTCCGCTTTCTGCACGTAGTAGTGAAAATAAATCAAGAAACGCAGCATTTTTTTCTAATGCTTTAGGTGTTATAAATAAGCTTTGCGCTAAGGATTCTGAGCTCTACAATGTCTTTTGAAAGGTTCTTTTCAAGTCACAGTGTAGCAGCATTTCATCTGTAATTTAATAAAGAAAGCTTGACTGAAGATCAGAGAGCTAAACAGCCCACTGGTCAACCTTACAGATCAGGCAATGGTAACACACCTTTAATCCCAGTAGCCACATTAGTCTGCCATAGAAACCAGCAGTGCATGCCTATTATCCCAGTGGTGTCCGCCTTAAATCCCATCTCTAGAGAGGAATATAGAACGGGAGGAGACAGCTCTCACAATATCGTTCTGAGATTCCTGGAGGCAGGATCACCATTTTCAGACTGAAGTTGATGTAAGGGCCAGCGGCTGGCTGCTTTGTTTTTCTGGTATTCGAGTTGAACCCCAGTTTCTTCTGTGGATTTTTATTAATTATGCTTCATGACGGGTTTACTATGGCCTTTTCTTAGCCGTGTCATTAGAGTTTTCCTTATTTCCGCTGCCCACTCTCCACTTCATACTCCACCCCATCATTATTGCTAGTTCTCTTATTTTCCCCAGCTAGTCTCCTCTTCTGCCTGATTCCCCAAGTTCTCTGCCTTAATCACCGTGCCTTTTTGCCCCAAATTAGCAACAGATGTATCATATGACCTTTGGAAATGTACAACTCCTTGGTAAATAGCCCAAACATTTTATTTTCTACTATAGAGACATATCCTCATTCATATTTGTAGCTGCTTTATTCACAATAGCTAGGATATGGAAAGAGATTATATTCCATCAGTTGATAAATAAATAATGAAAATGTGATACCTAAATATGATAGACTTTTACTCAGCTATAAAAATAAAATGAAATTTTCAGGTAAATGAATGAAGCAGAAAATAACCATTCTGAGTGAGGTAACCCAGACCCAGAATGATAAAGTTCATATGTTATCACTCATTATATATCTTAGTGTCAACGTTTTAGATTTCTGTGTTTAATTTTGACTCCCTATAAAATTCAGAAAAGTACCATTTGTGGGAGAGAGAAGGAAGATCTTAGTAGGAGAGGAGATAGTAAAACAACAGGTAATATGGGTTAGGGGAGGGGAATAAAGAGAGGGGATTAAGTGAGGAGAAGAATGGAGGATAGGGTAAAGGGAAAATTGGGAGTAGTGGTATTAATAACAAAGATTTTTGACAAGTAAATATTTTATGATATATATCTATATTCATATAAAATATATTAATTGAAGTTACTCTACATAGAGACTAGCACTCCTCTTAGAAGCAATAATTTACCAAACAAAAACCCAATTCCAGGTAAGGGATTCCTCCACTAAAGTTGTAAGTCAAGAGTGTCTAGGAGAACCCCAAAACAGTACAGGTTCTTGCCACTGCTCTGGTAGCCCAACAAAAATTGACAACAAGACCCTGTTACTAAAAACACCACACACACATTCATTGATCACAAGGCAGGAAAAATCAAGTTGGTACTAAGCAGGAAGCTGCCACTCTACTGGCTTGCTTTGATGGTATTAGACAGTCTTACATATTAATGAACCCTGTGACCTACAATAATGACCCATAGAGTCAATAGTGGCATAAATGTTACGGGAGTTACCAACTGCCTTCTCATCGAATTTAAAGTCTGCTGCACAGGAGGGAACTCGTACCTGCTACTCTAAATCTGAGCAAAATCCCATGATTGGGGAGCTCATAGGCACTGAGGGTGGTCCTATTACTATTATCTGATGAATGGAAATAATATCAAACTGCCTTCTAATGTATCTTTCCTTTGAATGTTGTTCAGTTTTATTTTGTGTCTATAAGGTTTTTGTCTGAATGCTGTTCTGTGCATCATGTGCCTGCAGTGCCTGTGGAGGCCAGAAGAGGACACAGACTCTCTGGAACTGAAGTTACAGGTTCTTGTCTATGTGTGGCTGCTGGGAGCTGATCACAGGTCCCAGCAACAAGTGCAATGTAAAGAGAGCATGTGTCAGGGGGTACTCAGGCACAAATGGGGCATCTGTGTTGTCCTTTACCAAAACTCAGGGATCATTGTGGAAGAAGGAGAAGAAGGATTGTAGAGCTAGGGGTCAGGGGGAATTGGAGCACAATTATGTCTTCTCACCATAACAGAACCACTGCATTCCAGACATCACAGTAGCTAGTCAACATTCCAGCATGAAGGGGAGGAGACATGAGCCCCCACCACTAGCTTAGACCCTTTCGAAAGTTTCTGATTGCTAGGGTAGGGCGTGTCTGTTCCTTTAGGGGTGTGGCCACTGATAGGTTGACTATACTTCTGTGAATTGCCCCACGACTAGTATGGAATCCAGCTGGAGATGCTTCAGCACAGGTGATCCTCTTCAGCAGAGTCTGCTCACTCCTTTTGCCATCCCACCCCTGTTGCATATTATTCTGCTCCAGCTGTGTCATCTCCCAGGGTGAACTGGTAGCTGAGGGTGGGATTCCATCTCAGCAGCTCTGGGTAGTAGTCAACCATGCTCAGGGACAATTTTCATGATGCAGCTACTTTCTCAGTACACTGGTATGAGACCCCCTCACTCACACAAGGAAGGCTGATAAACTCATTAGTTCTCCAGGCTAGACTTGTGTGGAACCATTCTTTTGACCTGCCGTTCCTCCCCTCTCTGGAGTGAGTGGGCCTTTGTTCATGTTTTCCCAGGAATAAGTGGCCCAGCAACATCTCATCTGTGCCTCAGTGTGATTCAGGACAGTCAGTCCCCTACCCGCCACCTGTGGAGATGACTTCGCAGGGTGTTGGATCTCTTCTCCACCTTCCCTCTCTCTCTCACACACACGTTCCTCTTGAGTCAAGGACACAGACTCTGTTTGATTTACAAAGTTATGATTTTCACTGTTGTAAAAAAAAATAAACGAGAGCACAACAACCACCATCTCCCTCTTCCTGTTTGTACAATATATCAAAGAGTTTACACACTCAACAGTCAAATGCCTTGTTTTGTAGAGCAAACAACAAACCGACAAGCAAAATGTCTATGTAGAATATCCCCCTTTTTCTGGCTCCTGGCTCTCCACCGAGCTGGGCCTCCTGATCAGAGCTCAACATGTTTACTCTGGGTTGACCTCTCTGCTGCCTCATTGGCCCTGAGCTCAGTCCAAAAGGCCACTTCCTTGTCTTTCAGCCTATGAGCTTCCTGTGTTGGGACTCCAATCTTCAGGTACCCTTCCTTCTGGTCATATTCTGGCCAATGGGGCAGCCCTTCCCCATTAGGGTTCCTGTGAACAGAATAAAAAGAGAAAGTCGCCAAATCAATTGTGCTCTCCCCATGTACAAGGATGCCATGGCTTATCTCTGCCAAGAAAGCAGTGACCTTCCACAGATGGGCAGGTTTCTATAACCCATCTGGGAGAGCTTGTTCATTTTAAAAACATTCACACTGTGATTTGGATACTAAATTTTCATCGTGTGATACAGGCTGATACCAAGCTGGGCACAGGTGGAAATATGAAGAAGTGGAGCCTGGTTGGGGGAAGCAGGTCCCTGAAGACTGGTCTTGAGGAGTGCTCAGATTCTCTTCCTTTATCTTTCTGCTCCCTTCTGTCGAGAGACAGGAGCTTTTTATACAAACTTGTCCCTACTAGTTCTGCCTCATCACTGACCCTAAATAAAAAGTCCAAGCATAACTCAGAATCCAAAATAGTCTTTCATCCTTGGAGTTGGTCGAAAGCTAATACATGAAATTGTTACTGAGATGTGGGGCATTATCTAATTAATCTGATAATATAGTTTAGAAGACATTTTAGTTGATTCGTAGAGAGTTTGGAAATGTTTGGTGAGTGTACTGCAAAATTCACAGAATACAGTTAGTGAGGCTTAGAGGAGAGACCAGAGGGAGCTAGTGAGAGAAAGGACAGAGAAGTCAATCTTCCGATCACTCACGTGGGAGTAAGGTCTCTGTAAGGAACCATATTGGAAGCCACCCATGTTCCTTTGTGGAAATGAAATTATCTATATTTTGTCCACTCCCTGAAATTTTATGAGGCCTGAGTTCAAAGTTCATGCACTATTTAACTAGCGGGGGGAACTTTAGGGAGCACAGCAAGCAGGCAGAAGCAATGGTACTTTCTGCTGATTGTAATCTGTTTACACTAAGATTTAGGGTCAGAAATCACAGCATAAAGTTTGAAATCCTGAGTTTTTCCAAAAAAAAAAAAAAGGAACATGCTTAAAGTTGTGTTCAAAGACAGTTCTGTTGCTCAGTGGATGAGTGCTCTAGAATTAAGTCTGTTTTGTATAAGAAGAAAGGGAAGTTACTTTAAGGATGACTTAGGAAGCCACAAATCAACCCATCTCAGGCTTTCAATATAAAATAGTTTTGAAGAAGTTGCTTTGAGAAGACAGCACTAGGGATCCCTGCTCCCACCTCCTGCCCCACAAGTCACCTAAGGAACTGATTCTCTTGAATTTATTTTCCCACATTCAGACACTTGGAAGCTGCTACAGCTCTGTTTCATTGATCACTA
Source organism: Myodes glareolus (assembly GCF_982192425.1). Classification (NCBI taxonomy): domain Eukaryota; kingdom Metazoa; phylum Chordata; class Mammalia; order Rodentia; family Cricetidae; genus Myodes; species Myodes glareolus. Next base: position 23,721,344 of record NC_142047.1, on the reverse strand, counting down.
ACAAATCACAGGTCAGAATTACATTTCAGCATTGTCTATGTGGCACTTGTTCTGTAAACATGCAGAATACAAGACTAATAGAGCCATCAAGGCTTCTACCTGGTTTCAATGAAGATTTGGGAGGCCAGCAAGAGTGTGGAAGGCTTTCAGCCCCTGCTAGCAACACTGAGAGAATGGTGCACGGCATTGTGAGAGTGAAGCTGATGTTGCTATGGAGACCCTAGCAAATTAGAACTGGCAGGCAAGAACATTTGCCTAGGAAATGTTTGGACCATAAGATCAGCCAGTCCCAGAGAGGTCCTGGGGGTGCAGACAGAAAGACAGCAGAGAAGTTTCCCCAGCAAGAGCCTACACCTACCAACAGAACCCCTAGACGCTTCAGCAGCTAAGATTTGCCTCTTGTAGTTTGGACTTGCTTTGGTACAATCTCTCGGTGGCACTTTCCTGTTCTTCCATGTGATAGGAATGTGTGGACATTGTCACTGGATCTTGGAAATGTTACTGCTTTATTACAATGGAGACTCAAAACTAAGAGTCCCTGTAAGACTGAGGAAGTCATTGATTTGGACTTCTAATTAGTGTTGGAAATATTGAGATGGTGTGATGGGGCATGAGCCTCTGCAGGTCACAGGTTATGATATTAGATATTTAGAGCTTAAATATTCCTCCAAAAACATATGTGCCTTAATTCCCATCTGATGGTGCTATTGGGAGTTGATGGAAAATTTAAGAGCATCCCCCAGTTGGAGGAAGTTGGTCACTGGGAAGTGCCCATGAGGAGGATATGGGAACCTTGGCTCTATCCTTTATGTTTACTTTCTAATCAACGGATGTATGGACCTTTGCTTTACCCTAGTTATCAGCATAATACCCTGTATTGACACAGGATCAGAGGGAACAGCCAAGTGCCCAAGAATTGAAATCTCTGGTCTGTGAGCCAAATTTCACAATTTGTCTTTCAAACTGAACTATCTCACAGATATTGTCACACCTACAAAACTGATTAACCCCGGTCTCATTGTAAGAGATCATAGGGAAAAGGGGTTGACCACTCAAGCATTAGAAAACTCTCGTTCCCCAAAGCTATGAGTCTTCACACCGTATATCAAACCTCACCCATTCCGAGCAAAGTTGGCCCAGAATTTCATCACCATCTTGCTCAAGTTGATCTCCTCTTCTGAGGAGCCTCCTGGGGAGGAAAAAAAGGAAGACGCTTTAACTATTTAAGACTTGGGTTACAAGACCGAGCAAGAGCAGCACAGGGAGCCTGTAAGAAATACAATCTTTTGTCTGGCCACACTGCCCTCAGTGCATCTGATCTCTTCTGATCTCAGACTAAGTGTAGTCGAGTCTGGTTAGTACTTGGATGGGAGAAACGAAGAGCCTTGGCCCTTATCACATACTTATGGAGTCCAAATCTAACTTTTATGACAATCTTGCTTGAGCAGGCCCACACTTTTAAAGTTCAGATGTCTTTATTCTGTAAGCTCTCAGTCTTTATCTTCCATGTTCAGCTACCTGGTGCTTTCCTCTTGGTGTCCAATGACAATGATAATTGGTTACTTAGCTGGGTTGGTGGCCTTTAGATATGTTATCACTCTCTTATTCTCTTGTTCACAAATTCTGAAATGATCAGAATTGCCAAGAGCCTCAGGATACATACAGCTTAGACACTCCCAGAGACAGTGGTGTAAGAGATCACCAGTTACACACAGCTGCTGAGAAAAAGGTATTGGAAACCTTTGTGAAAGTGTCCCTTATCATATCACATAATATGAATTATCGAAATATATGATGTATCTTAGATATTTAGATAGTCAGATAGAAAGAAACTAAATAGGCCTTGTTAAGACTAGCAAAAGTTTCAAATTTCCTGTCCTGTTCCAATGTTCTCACAGGAGGAAAACCAAACCATACCATTCTTGCCCTAAGCAGGGCGTATATGTGACCATCATATCTTTTCTGGTGTCTCAAGTCAGGATTCTGAGGATGACTATGGATGGTGATGTGCAAACACAAGCATTCATGTGTGTTAAGTGGAAACTGTCTTACAGCTGAGCCCTGCTTCAGAGTATCATGCAAGTCAGTTTAAAAGCAGAAACTCACTCAAGGCCATCAAACCAAGACCCAAACCCAGGATTCAGACCACCAAGGTCATATCCAACAAAGATACCTTTTAAAAACGGGGCTCCCCATACTGAGAAGAGATCATCACCGTGGTCTCCTATCACAGACTTGGGTCTCATGTCTGATACAAAGCTTGGCCGATACTGAAACTCGTACATGTAGGTTGGGACTCCGGCATCTGTGGAGACATGGATTCCTGCACAGGTCACATTTCCAGACACACACCTTAGGCACTACAGTTGAATACATTCCTCATCTGCAGAGGGGAGAAACACAGTTTTAAGAAGGGTGTGACTTATTTAGGGCTGCACAGCTGGTTGATGTGGAATTAGGGTTTGAACAGGTATTTATCAAATGAACAATTAATGCAATCCCTGAATGCAACAAATACATGGATGTGTGTTAATGATGATATGGCTGTGCCTTGGATTGAAGACAGTCTAGAACCACACGGCGTCTTTTATCCAGCTGCCTCTGAGCATCTCTAAGGAGTTTCTTAGCTCTATAGAGCAGACTGAAGAAAACCCAGGCTGCCTCTCTGAAAATTAGGATAATTCGATTTTAAAAATCTATGCAGAAACTGGAGGTTTCATATTTCATACCCAGCTGTGTGCTGGACCCAAGTGTAAGACCCCCATTGTTGGGGCAGCAGACCCCTGGCCCCTTGACTTTCTTTGCCTGCCAATAAGAAGCTAGAGCTAATGGGTCAAACAGTGATAGAGTTAGCCAATAAGAAGCTAGAGCTAATGGGCCAAACAGTGATTTAATTACTACAGTTTCTGTGTGATTATTTTGGTTCTGGGTGGCCAGAATGAACAAGCAGCTCCATACAACAAAAGCAAAGACAGTGAATGCTATCACCAGGCTAAACATTTGACTTAGTGGACTTGTAGAGGGAAGGAAATGGAAGGAGGACAGAGAGTTTATTTCAAGAGATTGTGATTGAAAATGCTTCCAGTCTGGGATAGATTCCCAGCATTAGGTAAGGAAGCAAGGCAGCCTCCAGTTGGTTTTAGCCAAGACACAAAACAATCACAGCATCAACAGTGAAAGAGAAGGGAGAACGCCAGGGGCATCAGAGGTAAGAGCTTCACAATCAAGGAAGTGCAGAACCTACATCCAATGTCTTAGAGGAAATCCCACTGGCTGGGAGAGCAGGTGATACAGGCAGTGTGCTGGAGGAGTGTAACCCAAGCCTGGAGCACTGTGCTCAGGAGAGGGGTTTTCCAGGGATGCGGGAGACATAGCAGCTTTCCCAGACAGACGCTGTGGAACTCACTGCCTCCAGACCTGCCTCATGGTAATGGCTAAACTAGGTCTTTAACGAAAGCTTCAAGAAAGCAATGAATAGCAATGAGACACCAAAGTCATTGGTGTGGAGCAAGCCACAGGCAGGACACTCTAGAACTGTAGTCGGAATGTAGATAGTTTTATCCTGTAGAGTGCAAAGGGTCAATAGGAATTAATTATGCCAATGATTATAGATGCGACAAATTAAATAACTACAGTTACAATAAATTATGATGTCTGTCCAGATGACGTAAATCTTGATATCAGAAACCTGAAGAAAGTGTGTGTGTTGAGGGACAGGAATGTAGAGTTCTTATACATAATAAATTATGCTGCTACCAGTTTAGTGTAGATTATTAGAATAGAGTACAGGCTATGAAGATGTCTCGGGAGATAGAGAGCTTGTCACCAAGGCTGAAGACCTGAGTTCAATTTCTAAAGTCCATTATCTATCAGCTGTAGGAGTTTCCTAATAGAGTCTTTAAGGTCTTTATACACAGAATCTTATCACCATAAGGACACTGCCTTCCTCCTCTCCTATTTTTGTCCCCTCATTCTCCATCACTCATCTATTGCTTTAGCTAAGACTTCAAGTACCGTGTTGAACAAGGGAGCGGGGACATACTTGACTTGTTTCTTTTAATGGGAATGCTCTGAATTTCTCTCTATTTAGAATAACGTTGGCTGTGGGCTTCCTGAATACCGCCTTTATCATTTTGATGTATGTTCCCTGGTAACCCTATTCTCTCCAGGAATCATGAATGAATGGTGAATTTTGTAAAAGGCATTTTTTTTTGCATCTAATGGGATGATCATGGGGTTTCTGCTCTTTAGTCTATTTAAGTGGTGGGTTAGGTTTGTTGATTTGTTGAACCGTGTTCAACAGATGTGGTAGAATATGTTTGTTGAACCATCCCAGCACCATAAGAGACTACTACAGACAAATAGATGCACAAGAATTGGATAACTGAAAGAATTGTGTCATTTAAGGGCACCTCCATATACTAGTGTGGTGGAAAAGTGTTTAAGATGGTTACAACCATCATCAGTGTCAATGATAAGTTTTGTTGGCTATTGTGAGCCCTCCTCCCGTCAGTTTTCTTGTCAATAAGCAAATATGGTGAAAGGAGACAATACAACTGTTGGGGTCCCTTTTGTTGTACTGGCTTCCTTCAGCTAAAGGACTGTCAATCAGCCGGCCAAACAACCCTTAAGTCATCATCAACCTACTTGAATACTCCACAGACTCCCTGAGACAACCATACAGGGAAGAAAACTGAGAGCCAGGGATACTGAGGGTACAGCATCACCATGACAGTTTGAAATAGCTTGTCCCAGGCATTTTGCTGTCACACCTCTTGGTGAACTCTAGATGATCCTGAGGCCGTCTCCACCCAGGTCAGAGGAGCAGACGTTCTCTTGGCCATCTAGCAGATGGCCGCTGCGACTAGTGGAGGAGACACAAGACCTCTTGATGCAAATAGCCCTTCTCTGGATGCAAGCAGGCTGTTCATGCTTCCTTGGTGATATAGCTAAGAAATACTCCCGTATATTCCCTCCTCCAGTACTGAAACATCAGCTCTAGTGGGAGACTTTGAAGTGCTCTTCTCTTGCCTAATTCAGTCATGCAGGCAGCACTGTAGCACAAAGAAAGTGACAATGGAGGGCCACAGCAAAGGCAGCGGCAGTAGAGGTGTTGACAGGCTGAGCTGCTGACGCGGAAGCAGCTGAACTGCTTGAGAACAGCCAGGCCAGGAAGACAGTGGAAGGAGAAATAGAGGAAAATGGTGGGGAACCTGGACCGAGGAGGGGTACAGACCGTAAGGTGCTAGAAAAGGAAGACTGCAGACCCTGGCTGACAGAAGATTTTTACAAAAGATATCAAGTCCTTTAGGGCAAGGGTTTCAGACCCTGGGTCCCTAGCCAGAGCTGTGACATTGACCAGTATTATGGGATAAGGAACTTTACACTCATGAGCCCACACAGGAGCTGCACCACTGGTTGCTGCTAAAATCTGAGGAATTTAGATGCCTATACCCACCAGCTTTCTGATTTTGCAGAGGCTTCGGTGACGGCAGCAAAGAACTGGGGAGTCCTGGCTTCCTGGGCCTACCCAGAAGCTGAACCGCTTGCAGGACTAAGGACAGCATGTGTGTCATGTTGTTTCCCAGCAGTGCACGGCTGTAACATGAGAGGCTGCCCACTGCTTGACCCCACCTGCCTACACCTACAGTCAAGGCTGCCAAACACCAGAGCTGCTAGAGACTGGTGCTTGAACAATCTCTCCTGGATTAACATCTGGACAGAGCAGAGCACCCCTGACCAGCTGACTGATGACTAAAACAGGTAAATCACTGCCCTAACAAGTCAAATGGAGACAAAGAAGCAAGAAGAAATGGTCAATCTGAACAGATCAGTGTGGAATAAGGAGACCATATCTGTAATTAGAAGTCCCCCATCAATGAAAAAGATCAGACTATTACAGTTTCACTGATAGACAGACCAACAGATTAAAGAGAAGAGCTTGTGGTGTTAATCCTTAGACTCTTCCCAAATATCTGTAAAATTCTTTTACTGAGAGTATCATTAGCTTGATGCTAACATAGGGCAGAGACACTACAGGTAAACAAAATACATATCGTAGACATCAAAATCGCCAACAACATTTTACCAAGTATGATTCAACAACATATTAAAAGTATAATCCGTGGGGCTATAAAGATGGCTTAGGGGGCCGTTCATCAGGTTGGTCTCCAGGTCACTTCCTCATCTCTCTAGAGTGTTTGCTGGCATCTCCTCTTAGATTAAATTACATGTGGACCTTTTTCTCCCAGGCACTTACTGGCAGAGGCAATACTAAACCTCACAGGCCATAGGGAACTGGCCTTCAAGACCTGACCCTCAGCAGATTGCATGTCTTTTTATGATGAAAGGCAGAGGTTAGAGATCTGTCTGGTAAGTTCATGTTCCTACTCCTTTCTCCAGACTCACCTCTGTGACTACGGGCCACAATTACAGACGGGACACCAAACATGACATCTGCCATCAAGTCCAGGAACAGGCTCTTCTTTTCCATGGGGTCATCTGTCCTTCCTAGATACATCTCAGTGGCGGCAGGAATCAGATTCTCAGAGACGTTCTGAAATGGAACAGAAAGTGACCACCTAACCAGCTGCAATGCGGCCTCCCGAGGTGCTTGCCATGCATTCATTGCTCCTGAGCCACTTGAGTTCAGGGCCAAATTCTCCTAGTTTTGGTGGTGAGTGGATAAGAAGGCAACTTTTGGAGGAGGGTGTGGCCCAGGGAAGACTAATATGAATTCTCTAGGTGAGTCATTTGGTTTTAATAGATTTTAATTTTGGAAGTTAGGCATCTCAGTAATATATCACTATTGTCCCACTGGCTTCAGTGGCAAAAGTCCATGTTACTGAAGCCACCCAATGGCTTAAGGACTGCTATCCAGTGGGTGATTTCTCCAGCTCTGTCCTGGATGAAGGGTGCCTTTCTCTACACACACACACACACACACACACACACACACTACCCTGGGTCTTTAAGAGAAAGAAAGTTTTGCTGTCTTTCCTTGCTCTCTGGAGAAAGACACATTTGGTATCCAATAAGTTAACTTCAAAATATAATATTCCTGGGAAATTTAACAGAAAAGATACAAGTCATAAGTCTTATAGCTATAGCTTCTCTTTAGCTTCACAGACACGCAGGAGCCTGCAGATGACAGCACCCTGTGTGTCAGATGTGCAGAGAACACAGACTCCGCATCACCAGTGGTGTCCCCTTCTCTATGTAGCCTCATAGCATCTACGTAAGTCTTATGTCACCAATCACTGCCTCCATCTTGTTTGGTTTACTAACTTCCATTTTTTCCAGGAACTGGCCTGCAGTCACCAGCCCCCAGGGAGGGGCTGGGCTGCAACTCACACAAGTGAGTTTCTTCCAAGGACTTTAACATGGGAAAAGCAGCAATCTGGAGCTGAGCGCCGCACCTAGGCCTTTCTAGCCACTGAATAAGTGTGCATTTCAGGGAAAAAATATAGACTTCTTTGTTTCTCAGCCAATTGCCATGATTCCCTCAACACTTACTAGAATGGAGTAGGCCTACCACAGGAGGAAAGCGGCTGTCTTCTGATCCAGTTTGTCTTCAGAGAGTGGAAAACCCTGTTAAAGAAATGTTTATGAACAGTCATGAATTCTGGGGAAATGAGAAGAATCAAAACAGTCAAACAATCAAATCAATGCAGAAGGAAACTTCTCTCCTGCGTCTTAATTGGTGTGAGAGTTCGTGTTTGAACAAGTAACCACTGAAACAAATGAGCAGTACTAAGGTGTGTGTTGTTGTGTGTATGTGTGGTGTACGTGTGTGTGCATGGGTATGTGTGGTTGTGTGTATATAATGTGTAAAATATAATACATATCACATACAATATGAATATAAATATGAATGTGTGTTATATATAACCTTTTATTTATATTAAATATATTATAAATTCACATACTGTGTATATAATACACATATATAATATGTGTATTATTATATATTATATAATAATATATAATATATTTTATGTACATTTATTATATAATGTCTATATTAATATACTACATATTTATATACAAACATATTAAAATATCTTCTATGTAAGGAATATATTTTATGTATGTCTGTTTATAAATACTTCAATATATAGTGTATATATATATATATAGATATGTATTTTCACACAGTTCAGGTGACTAAAGAAGCCAAAGCCATCCCTGTGACTGTACCCTTTTTATTATCGCTGAAGCTCTTCTCCAGAGCAGTTACAGCGCCATCGGTGTGTCCGTACCTTGTTCAAACTAATGCAGTCAGAGCCTCGACCCTACTCTAGCAGCTAGCCCTGCCCTAGCATGACACCAGCTCAGGACAGCCAATCCAGGAAGTTACTCTATGTAACCTGCACTTGGTGATGGGCAGAATCGCTTCTGAGCCCTCTCTTGGAAGAGTTAAAACGCTTGTGGTTACCAGTCCTTTCTCTGTCCTGCAAGCTAATAATTTCTTCCAGAATTACTTTCTTGAGAGTTGAGAAAATATTTGCTTTACATTTAAAAAGTTTTGGAAATGTAAACATCTGGGGGAGATGATACTTGATTTCTTTTATGGCTACTGTGGAGGACAGCGAACTCACTTTGATGAGAATTTTACTTCAACTTCCAGTTCTGAGGAGAGAGCATGAACTGAACTCAGTAGACTTGCACCAGACTCACCGCTCACGTCACTCCTTGAGCTCCCAACCTTGAAACCTCTCTAGATATCAGAGTCAGGGACCTGGACTCAGGTCACACCTTCTCTTTCTCATATTTCAGTCATACTACCAAAAGTAAGCTGAAAGTACCCAGTTGGATTTCTTTGAGTCTGACCTTTTCCATGACATATTAAAGAGTCATTCCTGGCTGAACTTCAGAACTAAGTCAATGACTTGCCTCTAACTCTAGGCAACTGAGGCACTTCAGAGCCTCTGTGGAGATCTCCCAGGGCCTGAGAATTCAACTCTAAGGCAGAAGCTGCTGAGCCCCAGCCTGACCCCTGCCCTCCAGCGTCTTCTCTTTTGTAGATGTCCTCTGTTGTTCCATCAACATGGTTATTATTTCTGGCCCTTCCAGCTTATGAATTTCACGACTCCTTAAGGAAAGGTAGTGTTTGGGGAGAGGGGTTTCCAGGACTAAGATTCCCATAGGGTAGTTGTGCTTTCTGAGTAATACTGCCATGGAAATACCCACTCATGACAATGGGGACATATGTTCTGGTTTCAAAGAACACTGAAGTAAGAAAAAGGCATTTGAGCAGCAGGGGGTTCATGATGGCTGTGGCTGTGAGCACACTTATATAAGAGGCTATTTGTTCTCACCATTGGAATGAGCCAGCCAAACTCATGCTTGGTGATGCCCACCATGTAGGGCACAGTGTTGAAACTCTTCTCAGCCAGGATCTCTTCTGGTGACTTTGGCAGCAACACTCCATCAATCACGGTGGGCAGGAAAGGATAGCTCTGGGAAAATGGAAATATAATGTCTGTGACTGTTCTTCCTAGGCCTGAGTGAGATATGTGTATCACACTTGCCAAGGCTCAGGGAACATTGTGGAAGATGTTGCAGGAAGAGTGTAACATTAGAAAACAGAGTGAAGGCTTGTAAAACCACCTTCTCTAGACAGCAATTTCTATTAATAATCTACAACTTGCACTGGACCCATATGAGGTAGACCCTATCAACAATAAGTTAAGGAAGAAGGGCCCTGTGCTTTAGTTCTGCATTATTGACTGTTAATAGACTCTAGTGATGAGGAGCCAGTGTCTTGTATGCAACCTGCTGAACTCAGCAATATCCAAGAATTTGCTCTAATCCCATGATCACACAGACAGCGCTGGATAATCTAAGTAGGTTGCAAAATAAAGCAAATAGTTATGAATGTAAGAGAGAGATTTGTGGGAACAAAAGGAGCTGGTAGGTTTTAGAGAGGTTGGAGGTAAAAGTGGTTAGTATGTATCGCACGCATGTGCAGAATTCAAAATTGTTTAAAAGAAAATTTAATTCATATTAATTAATTTTTGTTTGAAGACACCATAATTAAACTTAATATTTTGTATGCTAGTTTAAGAAAATCTTAACTGCCCCACCACAGCATCCGTATCTCTCCGTACCCCACAGGACTAGATACAGCTTGAGGAAGCCACACTTAGCACTGCAAACCTAGTCAACTAGTCTTGGCTATATAGGTCATAGCTGTAAACCTAGTCAACTACCCATGGCTGTAGAGGTCATAGATGTAAACCTAGTCAACTACCCATGGCTATATAGGTCATAGCTGTAAACCTAGTCAACTACCCATGGCTGTAGAGGCTTACATAGATGTAAGCCTAGTCAACTACTCTTGGCTATATAGGTCATAGCTGTAAACCTAGTCAACTACCCATGGCTGTAGAGGTCATAGATGTAAACCTAATCAACTACCCATGGTTGTAGAGGTCACAACTATAAACCTAGTCAAGGCTGTAGAGGTCATAGCTGTAAACCTCTTCACCTACCCATGGCTATAAAAGTCATAGCTATAACCCTAATCAACTACCCATGGCTGTAGAGGTCACAGACTTTTGAGGAGAACCCACTCCTGACGTTTTCCTAAACCAGCATAGCTTCTAGCTATGTTCTAAACAGTCATATGTTTACATCAAGGTGTGTGTAGCTCTCACCCTCATCCACAAAGCTTCTTTTTGCAGTAAACAGAAGCTCCTGGTCGAAAGGAGTACAGTTGCTTGGCCCCATTCCATATATCTACAATGCAACACTTATCCCAAGACACAGAGGAAAAGATCAAAAAACTTGTAAGGGAAAGGAAGTGGTGTGGTGAGAAGAAGGGGTAGAGACGATGTAAATAGAATATATTCATGTATAAGATTCTAAAATATTAATCCTATAAAATGACATTTTAAAAACCAGCAAATTACTGTTCTTAAAGGAACATTAAATAGACCAAAAGGAAGACATTGGTGAGTCTGTGAGCAAGAAGACAAAGTGTTTCCTCTTTGGGCTAAGCTGGAATTTGGACATCACACACACTGTGCCGGTTACCAGAATTCTGTCGTGAGCGATGATTTGGGGCTCCAGAGATGTTTTCCTAAGTAAATGAGTTCTCAAACACAGACTCCGTGATTACAGACATGAATATGGTAGAGGACATCCGTCTGTGCGTGTCTAAATTTGTACTGTTAAAAAATATAATTGGTCTGAAGAAGACATCAGACTTAGCACTCAAGGTAACCAAACTGTGACTTGATTCTGCATCTGAGAGATGCAGGTGAGGGTCAAACCCTCCTCCAAGGCTTACAGTGGAGACTAGGAGCTGTGGACAATTATTACTCCTGCTGTAGGAACATTATAGTTTCAGAGAGGCCATCATGGGAGCAGGCCATAGAAGCAGTTCTTCTGAAGGGATATATGTACAGGCCACACAGAGCAGTTGTGTGTGCCCTCTGTGAACACACATTCCCCACCCCCACCCCCACCTCCCAAAACGAGCAGGGAATGACCTCGTGGATAAAGTATCAGGGTGCTGGGCTATTTCTGAGACTTTTGAATAGTTTTGATTTGGAGGAATGCACAGGAAACAGGGAGTAAAGGGTGGAGCATATTGTCTGTATAATGTCTGGACCATCCTTTGCAGTCAGAAATGTTTTGTAGGACCAACTCTGTGGAGGGGTATCCATCTTACAGCAAAGATCGGGATTTTAAGATTACTAAGAGTGAGCCTGGTGATATTAGGGGGACATAGGGATAAAAAGGGAAAACAGAAAAAAACGATGGACACAGAGGGAAGACCCAGGGGTAACTGCATCCAAGAGGAGGTCATCCCATAGTAACTGTGACACCCTGAGCAATTGCCAGTGTCCCCTGGAGTTCTGTCTCTGCACTGTGCTGCTGCATATGTTGCCTGTTTGGGTGAGAGAAGTCACATGCATCCTTCCTTGGTTTTGTCTGTACATTCACAATAAGTTCTGCTCAGATATTCCTTCACAGTTTCTGGATCCAAAGCAGTATTACCTCACTGCCCATGCCCTGGCATATTATAGATCCTATTAAAAAAGTCGGTGCCTTCTAGTCACACTGTGGCCTCCCAGCTAGGTTTCCCCATCCCTTCCCTACAGTCCAGTATTATCCTATGGTCAGAAACATTACTGCTCTCTTCATAGTCCTCCAAACAACTTCCCCTCATAGTGAATCACAGTCCAAACCTTTCATTGGCCAACCCACCTCCTACTTCTGCTACCCACCCAGCCTCAGGTCCACTCATTCTTCATCGCTTCCTCCCCAAACATTCGTCTTCAGCAGGCCCCATAGAGGCTCTTTTCCCTAGGTTTTCAAACAGCTGGTTTCTTTCCCTCCTCTAGAGCTTCTCCTAGAGACCACCAACAGTTTAGGTCACCCCCGACCCTGTTCACATTAAACCACTGTGCAATTCTCCATCCCCCTATGGTCTTTACTTCGACTCCTTATCTATGGCCATATAGACCATATAGTTCACCATTTTCATATTTCTAGGTGATGGAGGAGGGTTATCTGTCTATTGTGTTATTTTTATTGGTCAATAAAGAGACTGCCTTGGCCCCTTGATAGGACAAAAAATTAGGTAGGCGGAGTAAACAGAATAAAATGCTGGGAAGAGGGCTATGAGCCAGAAGCCATGGAGCCAGCCACCAGGTCAGACATGCTGAATCTTTTCCGGTAAGCCACCACCTCGTGGTGCTACAAAGATTATTAGAAATGGGTTAATACCAAGATGTGAGAGTTAGTCAGTAACTAACTCTCTAGAGATAATGGGCCAGGCAGTGCTTAAATGAATACAATTTGTGTGTTGTTATTTCTGGGACTAAGCTAGCCGTGCGGGAGCTGGGCAGGATGAAAAGCAGGCCTGCCCACAGCCCCCACTACATCTAGGAAAACAGATCCTGTCTGTTTCCTTCTTATGTCCCACTTCCTAAATCATGTCCTGCCTCATTCAAGGGCTTCTTACATCTTTTCTGAATGTTGGAAGAGTCCCATTTCTTTCTTGTAGGATCTTTCAGGGGAGTGCTGAGAGCCCTGTGTGGGAAGCAGAGGGGGTGAGACTGGAGATACTGCAGAACTAGTCTCCTGGCCAGGGCTGGGGGCTTGGAGGGTAGGAGGGATGAGAGAAAGGGCAAAGCTGGAGCTTCCCGACTGGTGGAAAGTGTATGGGACCCTCAGCACTGAGATCAAAGTCTCCTCTTTCACAATGTCTCACCCCCGTGTCCTTTCAGGGGACCCGTACTCCCTATCAATGGCTCCAGGGTTTCTCAGCCATCTGTCTCTGGAACATGGAAGGTTCTGGTGCATCCTACTCTATATCATTATAAAAACAGGAAATGTCACTTAGAGTGGCACAGGTGACTCTGGGGGACACTGAGTTGCTGAGTGGGATCACTGGACTGGGAAACAGGTCATCCTGATCCTGTCCCTGGTCCTCCTGACCATGTTACCATCACAAGTCTCTAGACCTCAGTCTTGCACACACAGATAATAGTACTGTTCTGCAAATGAGTATGAGTCCTTAATTATAAGATTCAGTACCTGTAATTCAGAAAGAAAAACCACTTACCTCTCTGGGGTCTCCAACAAAGTCAACAGTAGCAAACTTCTGTGGAAACAAAGGCAGAGAAATTGGGTGAGAAAACTTCCTTGTCCAAAGCTGATATTTGGAGCTGGCCTTAGAGGTATTAGGCTCTTTCTCTCAAGTTTTCCTTGGCTAGGCCCAAGATCAAGAGACCCTTATCCTAAGTCCCTAATGGTCAGCTCTAATTGTCAACTTGGTACCACCTAAGTCACTCGTGGGGAGACTTTCAACGGGGTAGACTCTACTTTGAGTTGGGATGTGGGTCTGTCTTTAGGAAACTGTCCTAAGAAATTTAATTGGTGTGGAAAGACACAGACTACTGTAGGGAGCACCATTTCCTAGGTAGGAAAATATTGCTGTATAAGATTGTATAACTTAGAACAAGCAAGCAAGAGAGCGTGTATGCATTCATTTACCTCGGCTCCCGACCGAGGATGGGATGCGACTAGCTCCTTCAATCACCTGCCATCAAGATTTCTCCACAATGATGGACAATAACCAGGAATCATGAGCTAAAATAAACCCTTTCCCCCCTAAGTTGTTTTCTCAGGCTATTTTATCATAGAAACAGATATGAAACAGGGTCAGGGTCCTCTGGGCATGGTCACAAGGAGGATCCAAATGATGGGGTAGTAGCAGCAAAGGGACAGACTCTGGGACCCACTCAGGGTCTTAGGAACCCTGGAAAGGATGCCTGCTTCCAATTGCTGTGCTCCTCACCTCACCTTTTCTCACTGGTGACAATATCCCAATGTCTCCTGTGCAGAGTAGTGGGATTAGGTCAAGGTGGTGGTGGGAGGCATACAGAGTTGTGGGGATGAGGCTACAATTGGGATAGACTAGAAGCCCCTCCACCACTGTCCCCCTTTCCTCACTCCTGCTTCATGAATTCAGGCAACTACACATGACCTCAGGTATGAGGGACAGGTAAAGAAGATTCCAGATTACAACCCCATCTTAACCCTTTACTTCTCAAGTACAATCCACAAGGTCCCTTGTGTGGTTTAAAGCAGCACCATGTCTTCCCAGGTGTCTGGACACCCAGCCTGCCCCTCCACTACAGATTACTTCCATGTAAGTCAGAAATCTTAATTAAACAACCTCAGTCCACCTGAGTTTACAGAAAGTCTATCGTTTAAATTAAGGAAACAATGCCTTCTAAACAGATAGGGTATGACTCTGAAATGCTGGAAAAAGAAAAGAACAGAAAACTGAGTAATAGAGGTGGTGCATTCCCAAGTATTTTCAGAACATCTAGACATAGCCTGGGCTAGACCATTTGTCCCAGAACATTTCAATTGCTGAAGGAGTCTATTACAAATCATTCCTTTTCCTGTTTATGGGACCTTGAAGAACATTCTCATCTGGGATCAGAAAACTGACACCTCCAAATCACTGGAACTCAATGTAACCCATGCTTTCTTTTATTGTAAGGTTGACAGTGATTACATCACTACCCTCTAGCTAACTGACTTCACCTGCATGGGGGAAACGACCACTACAATGCCTCCACTGTGCACTGGAGTCTCACAGTCCAAGAGTATGATGTATGTATGTGCATGCTCATGCATACAAGTATGTGTGCATGCATGCTGGGACTAACAGATAATCATGGAAGTATTCCTACATGATCCTAAAACTTGTAGGGTGTTCTTGGATATGGGGTTCTCTTGGCTTCTTCAAAGTCACCAGCCATTCCTGTGCAAGCTGAGTCCCCTGCGTCATATGGAGAGTGGCTGAAATAGTTGCCTTTTCTCTGAGTATTATACAATAGCCTTCTCTTAATTTTTGTAACACCTAACATAAGCCTGACAGTGAAAGCCCTATGTTCGCATTGGCTCACTCCACGGACAAGCAGAAACAACACAGTGCCAGAGAGCTTCTGTGGTCTCTAGAGAAATCCTACAGACCATTGTTTTGAAGGTCTGCATGAGGCATATAGATACAACTTGACCAGATGAGTAATAGAGATGAGATAGATTGAAAATAGAAGAATAAAGCATTTTAGATGGACCTCTACTAGATTAATGAAAAATAATTCATAAAATTGGTTAAAGGATGAATGAATAGACAGTAGAAAGCTGGGAAAATATTGTGCTAGGAAGTTTTTGTCAGCTTGGCACAAACTAGAGTCACCTAAGATAGGGGAATCTCAATTATAGAATGGCCTACATTCAATTGGCCTGTGGACATGTCTTTGGGAGATTTTCTTGATTAATGATTAATGTGGGAGGGCCTAGCCCACTGTGGGTAATACCTTCCAGGAAAGGTAGTCCTAGATTGTATGTGACATTTTCCTTAGAAGCCTGGTATTGCATGCCCTCATCCCCCTAATTCAGTTCGGTGATTATGTGTAGAAGTATAATTTAAATATACCTGAAAGCAAGAATACCATGATATTAAGCTTTTATAAGCTGGAAGGTTGTCGTGGTATTTCCTATAGTGTTCTTACTGAGTACTTTTACATTTATTTATTATTTACATTTATTTCCCATTAAAGAAGCAACGAGAACCAATTCACATCACAATATTGACACTGTCCTGAGAGGGGACAAGCTATTTCAGAAGATAGATGCATGAGTCAAGCCTTTGGCCAAGATCACAGTGTGGGGACACGAGGATGGGCACACCCACCATTTTCAGTGTGACTTCCAAGAGTTCATCCTCTGTCTTCTGGCGCAGGCAGTGAACCATGGCAGCTGAGGTGGTGGTTTTACAGCCAGCAAGAGCAGCCACTTTCTATAAGAGATAAGGTATCAAGAGCACATCCTTTGGCTCCCTCCATGTAGACTCTGTCTTCTAGCCCATGTCTGACTTTTGAAGATGGTAGAGGGTTGCTGAAAGTAGTCTGAAGGAACAAGTGTGTGTGTGTGGTGGGGTGGGTGCCAGAGAGCAATCTCTATTGCCGACTAGAGCCATGGTTAGAACTGGTTACACAATATCTCTGTCTCTGTTACCTTGTTCTGATAAAAATGGGCCCGATGTCCATTCCCAAGGCCACTAAAGGGATGATGGATAGATATTGTAATAATAAAATGCCTCTTAAGAAGCTCATGGATGTTAAAGGTTTGAAATCAAGAATTGCACTGCCTGGTTCTAAGCCTCACCTCTACCACTTGCCAGACCATCCATTCAATCGCTCTGTGTTTCACTTTCCATCAGATCAGGATGGTGATTGGATGTGACATGCACAGGACGTGATCATGTCTCCAATACACTAAAATGTGTGCAGAATTGCTGGAGGCCTGGATAACATACTCAACACGGAACCTTTAGTAAGTGGAGAATGGGGCTTAGGTGTGGGTAATAAACCAGCCCTTCCTGTCCATTCATTCTTATTCAGGCTGCCCTTGAGCGCCTCAGCTGAATCTTGCAGCAAGAAAGACTGCTGAGGACCCAAGGCGGGAGACTAAAGGGTGCAGTATCTGTCCCAGGCAGCTCCTACCTTAGCCATGGGCCTGGCATCCCTCCCATACAGGCAAGGATTGAAGACGACACTGCTCTGAGAGATGGCCCTGTGGAAGAGGTTCTTGGCCAGCGGGGACACCACCTGGCAGGGAGAAGAGAAGAGGGTTTGCACACAAAGGAGTGATCTGAGATTCGCTTACTCTTTAGGGATCTGTCTATCTGCTCTGCTGCCACGGCCATTCCTCTAGGGACCCTGGTGCTCTGTGGGCATAAAGTATCCTGTTCCTAGGGTCACCCTGGAGCCACCTCCTCCAAAAAGACACGCAACACAGTGAAGACAGAGCCCAAAACAAGAACCAAACAAAAAGAACATGGCAAGAGCCTTTCTCTACACTCAAACCTCTGGAAAGACAACTGGACAATCCTGAGTCACAAATTTTGCTCCCAAATTCTATTACTCAGAATTTAAACAAAGAAAAGTGGTCACAGTGGCTCATAAAAAATAAGTGTGCTCCTGTTATTTACAACAATAAAATCATAAATAGTCCAAGGGTCTAATGAGATTGGGTAAATAAGGCTTTATTTTTACTTTGGAATCCTTTGCATTTCAAAAAAAAAGATATGGGCAAGAATTAGTTCTTTAGTCAAGGTTGACATTTGTCTTGTGACCTTTAATCCTCAGCTCTCTTAGTGATAGGATTATATATATGCACCATCACCCAGCTTCATTTGACAATTAAAATATGAAATTAGTGTATCTGAAAGTGCAGTGATGGGCTGATTCTCTGTTCAACTCAGAGTGAGCTAGGGTGGGCCTAGAAGTCACCAGTGCTTTCCATTGCTCCCCTCAATGCCCTCCAGTTTTATGTCCCTCTTTCTACCATATAACTCAGTCCCAGAGACTGCCACCTTTCCTCCTGAGCATGGAAAGACCATCTGAAGACAGGCCTGCTTCTTCTGAGTGCCTGAGTCCTTTCACCGTGTAGACCCAGGCTGCTGGGTGCCCGAGCCCCTTCACTGTGCAGACTCAGGCTTTAACCAAATAATTACACTCATGCCCTCCCCCTTCCTATTTGAAATTTACACCCAACACTTCTTGAGAGATATCAACCCCAATGATAGTCTAATTAACAAAGAGAATCTAAATAAGTCAGAAGTGGAGATGTGGCATGGTGCAGTGTACAACTGGTTATTTTTATGGCCCATGACACAGAGCTGAACTCTGAGTTCCCTAGGAGCTGAGGAAAGTTCAATCTTTAGCCAGCCACCATCCGATGCTGACTGATAAGTGGAGTCAACCTGGATCCAGGTCAAGAGAGTAAAAGTGCCAAGGCCGGACTGACTAGTCTGTGAGAGATCTTCTCAGCAGACATCAAGTCTGTAAGAGATCTCCTTACACACACAGACTTACATCACAGACTTGATGTCTGTGAGAGGAGATCTCCTCAGCAGACATCAAGTCTGTGAGAGGAGATCTCCTCAGCAGACATCAAATCTATGAGAGATCTCCTCAGCAGACATCAAATCTGTGAGAGATCTCCTCAGCAGACATCAAGCCTGGACATGAGGCCTGGTATCAGGAATACTTACAAGAACAGAGACACTCGCACCTCCTGCTGACTCTCCAAAGATGGTCACAGAGCCTGGGTTGCCCCCAAAGTTGGCAATGTTGTCTTGGATCCAGCGCAGTGCAGCCACCTGGTCCAAATGACCCCAGTTCCCCCGACTATGTTCATCTCCTGTGCTGTAAGACAATAGTGGGTAGAGTTAGAAATGCCATGGCTGTGTTCTAAGGGCTAGAGAGAGATTGGGACTCTATGTGAGTCTTCTGAGAAAAAACCAGTCACACATCACTGACAAGGGTATTCACCTGCTGTTCTTCCCTACAGCAATGTTCAGAATGGGGCTCTACATTCATTGTCCGGAAACCAGGGGGTCAGGAGCCAACATGCATACAACCAGGGTTTAAAATGTACAGCTCATCTGAGAACAAAACTCATGAAACCTCTGACTACACTGACTCTTACTCTACACCACAGGCCGACAGATGGAAACAGAATATGACAGGCAGATAGTGGAAAAACATAGTTGGGTAAAGAGAATATAGCAGTTGGGCTAAAGGGTGGTGTATTAGATTGCATAACGAGGAAAGATGTCATTGGGGCAGTATCACTTATTGGAAACCTGAATAAATCATGTAAATGAGTTGCGCTGGTTCTTGCTGCCAGCTTAACACAGTCCAGAGCTGCCTGGGAAGAGGAAACCTTAACGGAAGAATGTAAGAATGTCCCAGATCAGATCGGCCTGTGGCGATGTCTGTGAGGTTGTTGTGACAAATGATTAATGTAGGAGAGCCCAGCCCACAATGGATGGCACCATCCCTAGTTAGGTGGATCTGGGTTCCATAAGAAAGATGGCTAAGTTTGAGGATGTAGAAAGCCGGGAATCAGCATCCCTCCTGGCTTCTGCTTCAGTTTCTGTTTAATTTCCTGCCCTGAATTTCCTCAGAGATAAGCTAGGACCTGGAAGCACAAACCAAATGAGCCCTTTTTTTCCCCCGAGCTGCTTTTGGTCAGTGTTCTACCACAGCAATGGAGAGCAAAGCAGGGCGCGTGTTTGTGCGACTGAAGAAGAGAACCGCAGTTGGGAGGCATAGTGCATACAAAGGCCTCGGGGTCACAGGAACGAAAGTGGAAGGGTGGCTGGTGTGAGATGCAGTCAGAATGGGTGCTGTGGGCCTTGACAAGGACATCTGTGCCATTATAAATAACACAGAAGCATGGCGTAGAGAAACAATGACTTATTCAGTCTCCCAGAGCACTCTGGCCCTGTGCAGGACAGCGATAGCATTAGAATAGCTATTTATAACAGTAGATGGTTGTAACAATATCAGGCTTGACACAAAGGACTTAGATGAGGGTTGTAACAAGGCCTTGTACTGATCTCTAGGGTTTGCACATGGCTTGCCCACCAAGGGAGTATGGGAGTCCTGGTCTATGCTGTGTTAACATTTGGCAATAATAGGACTTGTGAAATTTGAGGCCAAGGGAAGGTTTATTTGTCACAGGGAAGGATCTAATGTAGTTCTCCTGTGACTCTGATTGTTTCTCCAGTGAATAAGTTTTTATGAAAAGAGGAAGTCTGTCGCCTTCCCACTTCTAGGCATCCTGCTTCACCATGTCATCTACCTGTGTATTAAGATCCCCCTTCTGTTTCTGTGTCATGTTGTAACATAGCCAAGGGCTTTCACCGATGACTTGTTGATCCAAGCATACAATGTTGGACTTTTAATATATCAAATCTAAGTTAAATAAATAAGTTTGAACTCTATATAATGTCATAGTCTCCTTCTTTTTATTATACTAGCAGAAACAGATCTATTTCTGGACTAATATGTAGAGAGGAATATTAATATATCACCTGAAGAATCCCCAGATGCCTAGGCGATACTGAATAACCACAACAACCACGTTTTCATGGACAGCAAGGGGCAGTCCATCATAGGTTGATGCTCCATCGATCACCAGTCCACCTCCATGGATCCACACCATCACCTAGACAATGACAAAACCACACTGGTCATAGGCAGCAGAACTGCAAAAACTGCAGAAGTCATCTGGTTTGGTCACCTGCATCTAGGCTGTGACTCAAGGACATCACCCCAAACACAACAATGTTCAAGAAGGCTGCAATAGGCAGTCACTCTCCTTTTCACCTCCCTGAGGTCAGCCTAAAATGCCTTAGCACTCAACACCCCCATCTTTCTCCTCATTTCCACCCTTTAGTGATTTTAAGTTGAGAAAACCATCATGCAAACAGCAAAGACCAAGGATATCATGTTCTCCCCACATCCCCATGAACTCATGCCTGGAGTCTGCAACCAACTGAACACAAGCAAGAAGCAGACCTTGGACTGCCACTTCATTTCATGCCACTAACCTTTCAGTGGTAAATTTAACTTCTCTGGGAACCAATTGCATGATGAGGAACACACTAGCCTAGTGGTCCTACTTCTACATTGTCTCCTCGATATTCCCGAATCCTCCCACCCTGCTTAGTCCTGCTCACTGCTGCTTCCTCTGGGATGTCTTCAGTACTTTGGCTAACATTACTTAAGAAACTACTGTGTACCAAAGACCGATAACACTTGAAGTTAAAAGGATGCAAAAGTTTGCAATTTGTGTGTGTGTGTGTGTGTGTGTTTTAACCTACAGAATGGAGAAGTGAGTGTACAAAATCCTATTTGTTTGAGAGAAATCATAATGTGTACTACGAAGCAAGAGTTGCACCAAGCAGAAGAAATTGCTTCTATATGAACTAGAGAACAATTCCCCATGCATCAGCTAAGAAATGAAAGCGCTTTGTCTGCTAGAATTCCATCACTAATAAGATGTGGTAGCATGACTTGGCCAGGTCATGTGAGCCAACATTGCACACTGAGTTCCCAGTCCCCACGTCTGCCCACGTCAGCAGCTGAAGCAGGACCTGAATTTAACCCCAGGCCCTGTGGTTCTTGGACCTCTGTCATAAGGAGAGGGTCTCCGGTCTCAAGGTTTCCAAAGCCCCTGACCCCTCACTCACACAAACAGGTTCTTTGACACCTTTAGTAGCAACTAAATCAAGGCCATCTCCTGATGAAAGCTGGAAGCAAGGGATGGTGAGCAATGGGACACAGAGCAGATCGTAAGACCATGGTGAGATGGTCAGCTCCTTCAAGACAGGCTGTGTGAGACTGACTCTTGTCCCTGCCTTCCCTGACTGCAAGTACGGCTGTGTTTGGGACACTGAGCACACAAGAAATGTGTGAAGAAATCTGAGTTTAAGTGAAAGAATGTTTGTCCCTACCTTCCTGTCCTTTGAAAAACATGAGTAGGGCCTCATAGTGGTCCCAATTTCAAAATCTCTTCTCCCTACTCCTGTCTGTGGAGACTGGCAGGGCATTGGCATTTGGGGTTACACCCCAGGGAATGCCTCTTCCCAAAGCCCCTTTCCCAACCACTGGCCAGCAAATAGCAGCCTGCCCCATCTCAGGCCCTTCATTTCTGTGGGAAACGCTGACTCACTACATCCTCTGCCTGTGCCAAAGGCAGTAACTGATAACAGAGACCTATGATAAAGCCCAGGATTACTGACAAAAGGCAAAAGAGGCTGCCCTCAGCTCCTCCCCTCACACCTCTGTCACAGGCCAATGTAAGTTATCACAGGTATTATAGATCAAAAGGTGACATTCTAGCTACCTTTGCTACTCCTTATCGAACAGCACAGATTTTTTTTGTTTTTTTTTGTTTGTTTGTTTTAAAGGTCCAAAGACCCATGCTATTGCCCTGCCTGCCAACTGCGTGCCCTAGCTTCCTCCACCAGAATATCAGTTTCTTTCATGTGAACTATCACATAGAATTTTTTAAAAATTAAGGTTTTTTTTTCCCAGCTTCAGTTTATTGAAATTATGTCTTAGCTGCTCTGGGATCATGTTCTCCCTCCAGTGTAACTAAGACTTGATATCACTGTCCTTGTTAGTGTGGGAGAGCTTGGAAGAAAAAGATGGAAATCTTGGATGTAGGGCAACCTCCTGCAGAGTCTGATGCACTCAGACAGACAGGAAAGAAACCTATGACTTTCTGGAGGTAAACAGAAGGTTTAGATTCAGGCCTGGACTGTAATGTCCTTGCCCCCCAGATGCTTTCATTCTCTCCCAGTTGTAACATGAGGGGTTGTTTGTTTGTTGGGGGTTTTTGTCCTTCCCGGCCCCCCAGCTGTTTAGTCCCAGAGTAAAATCACACAAGAAATCTCTATAAGTTATAAAGCTGATTGGCCCGTTAGGTCAGGCTACTTATTAGCTAACTCTCTCATCTTGATTAACCCATTTTTCTGATCTATGTTAGCCATGTGGTTCAGTACCTTTTTCAGTGGGGCAGCTCACATCCTGCTGCTTCGGTGATCTGGGCAGGAGTGGGAGGAATCAACTTCCTCCTTCCCAGAAGTCTCCTGCTCTCCTTGCATCATTTCCACTTCCTGTCTGGTTTTCCCACCTACACCTCCTGCCTGACCAATCAGCATTTATTTAAAACATGATTGACAGAATACAGACAATTCTCCCACACCACCCAGTGGCACAGAAAAGTCCAATACTGGACCCCATAAGTCTAGACCAGTAGTAGTCCCATGCTTACAGGCAGCCTGCTGCTCTTTGTCAAGTCGGCAGGGGTGTAAATGTTCAGGTAGAGGCAGTCTTCAGAAAACTCGTGAGGAATGCTCTCCTTTCTGTTGGTGAAGAGCTTTGCGAGCGTCTGCGCTGCCTCTGGGTTTTGGGAGCACCTAGAAAGGACAGAGGACACCCAGGTTCCACCAGATAGAAGGTGGGCAGGCTGTCTGAGGCCCAACCTGGCACCGGGAGGTTTGAGTTTGTTAACGAAGCTGGTATAAGTGTGTAAGAAGGTCTACATGCTTCCCGGAGGAAACTCTGGATTCTCTAGCACCTTCCAACTCTGCAGAGTAGAAAGGACTTGACGCCTGTCCCCTTCCCAGAGTCTCTGGCTATATCCTAGGCCCAGGAGAGAAGAGCTCACATGTTGGCCTGTCAGTGACCATGACATCTCCTGCATGGCCTGGACTGATGCCATGTTTAAGTCCCTTCTGGGCTTTAGACAGTGGGTTACAGGGTGACATAGTACTCCTTCAGGTAAACATCTTCTAATCCCTGGGACACTTTCATCAACCAATGGTATGACTTCTAATGACAAACATACTCTGTAAGGGTCAAGAACTGTGTTTTATGAATAACACAGCTTAGGAAAACTACACCTTTGTTCTGCTTCAACCACTAATATGCTGGGTGCCCTTGGGTAAAGGCACACAAAATTCCGGGTCTAGAGAAAAGTGTTGATGCTAAGGGTCCTACTGCCCTTTTCATAGCCTAGAAATCACTGTGGCTGCCCTGGTAAGAGAGCTCAAAGGTTCAATCCAGAGTTGAACTAATGGTAATTACGGGTCCTTCAAGCGTGTTAAACATTTACTCATTGTTAACAGAAATCATTTAAGGCCTACACCAACCCCAGACATCTGTCATGATTCCCATTTAGAGAATAGAAATCTAAGGCACAGATGGTTGACAACTACCCCAAGGACAGTTAGCCAGTATAGTTGCTTAAATAAGAATGGCCCCATATGTTCATATATTTGAAAGCTTGGTACCCAGTTGGCAAAACTGGTGGGAAGGACTAGGAGATGTAGCCTTGCTGGAGGAGGTGTGTCTCTGGGGCTGGGCTTGAGGTTTCAAAAGCCAAAACCATTAACAATTACCTCTACCAACTCTGCCTCTTGATAGTTGTTTTAAGATAAGAGCATTCAGCTATTGCTCCAGCACCATTCCTGCCGGAGTGATACCATGCTTCCTGCCATGACAGCGGATAGACTCCTCCGCTGAAACTGTAAGTCCCAATATACCTTTTCTCCTATACTTGCCTTGGTCATGGTGTCTACACAGCAAATAGAGAGGGAGATAAAATAGTTGGAAAGATATTGCTTATATTTACAAGGACAATGTCCCCTAATAGGGCCCCAGCAGCTTACAAAGGAGGGTAGGAGGTGGCATTCTTCACGAAACTCCAGGGCTCTGCAGGCTGTGGTGGAGCAAACCTCAGGGAGCCAAGAGGGGGCTTGGCAAAGGGGACTCCCAGGAAGACGGCCACAGGCTGTGCGAATCCTTCTAAGCTGACGTACTTCCCCAAGACTTTGCCATGAACAGTGTTCACAATGGGTGGTGAGGATGGGTGTCCTGCTGGACAAAGAGAAAATGAGGACACATCAGAAGAGAAAGGTCAGACCTGGACTCCAGGCAGGCGTTGTTACTTTCTAGGTATGAGACCTTGAATAAGTCACTCAACCCTCTTGGCTATGGTTTTGTTTCAAGGAAAATAAAGAAGACATGAGCTGCATGCTGGATGAGGCAATGAAGGAAGGTGAGCATATCCTCGGGATGCTGACCTCATAAGACGGGTCACAGACAGTTCACATAAGACAAAGGTGGTAACTTTGGAGAGGGCTAG
Source organism: Myodes glareolus (assembly GCF_982192425.1). Lineage (NCBI taxonomy): Eukaryota > Metazoa > Chordata > Mammalia > Rodentia > Cricetidae > Myodes > Myodes glareolus. The sequence continues at coordinate 23,696,294 of NC_142047.1, read as the reverse complement.
GAGGGAGAGACTAGAAGGAATGAGGCCTTCTTATTGGATTTATCATAGAGAACCTCAGCCCTACAGCAGAGGTGGGAAGATGAAAAGGGACAGGTATTAAGCACAAATGAGTGTTAAGTGCAGCAGCCTAGAGTCAGCATAACACTGGCCATTTCTGGGCTGAGAAGATGGTACCAGGTGCAATCTAGGGGGAGTAGACAAGAATCTTGTATTATCGGAAACATATCAGAAAGGACACTGAATTCCTGAGCAGAGGGCTTTATTTAGTATACAAATAAATAAAATAAAATAGCTATGGAATCGAGAACACAGCGAAGCTCTAAAACATCCATTTCATAGCTTTATGCATGATCACCCAGAGGTCTCTACTAGAAGAGATTCTTCTATAATTAGGGAAAGAGATCTGCAGAGATCCGCAGATGGACATAGGGAACATTAAGGTAGACTTACTTCCTGAATAGATATGGGGCCTAAAGAGAAAGAAGACAGAAGAACTAGGGTGTGCTGCTGACTTCCTAGAAGACAGGAGTGATGTAGGAGGGTCTTCTATCTATCTGCTGCTTTCATTAGTTAATAAAAAGACTGCTTGGTCTGATAGGTCAGAACATAGGTAGGCGGGGTAGACAGAACTGAATTATGGGTGGAAGAAAGCAGGGTGAAAGAGAGCCACCACCATGAAGCTGCCAGGTCAGACATGCTGAATCTTTCCCAGTAAGCCATGAGCTTGTGGTGACATACAGGTTATTAGAAATGGGTTGAAGTTAAGATCTGAGAGTTAGAGGCTGGAGATAATGGATCAGGCAGTGTTTAAAAGAATACAATTTATGTGTTATTTCGGAGGTAAGCTAGCCGGGATCCGGGCAGGAGCAATCTGGGTGGGAACACAGCCCCTGTTCCTTATTACTACACAGGAGCAGTTGGAGCATCTCTTGAGCAGGAAGATGCCCCCAGACACGGGAATTTCAATGCTGGGAGGAGGTCAGTGATGGATAGGTGGAGTTCACTGCAAAAAAATGAGGGTGCACACTGTGCATTTGTTTACTGTAAGAAGCAAGTGTGGAGCCCAGGGACAACTTGTGCTGAGTGAGAACGCCTACCAGGGTGGTGACAGCTGAAAAGCCAAGGGGAAGGGAGGTAGGGATTGGCAAGAGTCCTGAGGAGAGGGAGAAGGCAGAAGAAACCACCAAATAAAGTGGGAAGAATCTAGATGGCTGTGGGTAGAAGATAGGATAGATGGGATGGAAGTTTAAACAAAGATACAGATGTTGCTTAAATAATGTGGGATGTGCACATATTAATCATCTACTGTGTATTACACGTACATACAGATGCTCCTTTTAAAAAAGCCCTGCTAAGTAGGAGTTACCAAAGCCATAGCAAAGATGAAAGAGCGGGAGTTGCAAGCACACTGGATGAACTTCCTGAAGAGAGAAGTTAGGTGGTCATTTCAAGGTGTATGGGCAATAAGCAGTGTAGACCTGACCCTCTCCGAATTCAAACCCTTTCTCACTCTGCCTCATACTCTATCCCAGCCTCTCACAGTGTCACACAGCTAAACAGGAGGGAAGTCTAGAAATTTTAACAAGGCCATGACCCTTAACCGGGAAACACTGCTGTAGATTCTGGAGCTGGAGATAGAATGAGGGACGATTCTAGGAAGCCTTGGATGAGCGCGGTCCCCTGGAAGCCTCAGTGTCCCTCCATGGCACAGATGGGTACTGAGGTCCCATTACTACTGTACTGACCACGGATCTGCTTTCTATACCTGTTGCTTTGACCACTGATGCTCAGCTCATCTGGGATAAACTGTTACTCCAAGGGTCTAACCATACCATACCCCTAGCCACCTGCTTATCTGGGTCCTTTAGCCTGTTCCTCCACTAACCCATCGTGATCACACAGAATTAGTACACTTAAAATAGACACAGTCTCTACATCTCCAAATCCCCTGGAACTGCCCCAACTAGCTAAGGTTACACCTCTTCCCCCTGACTCCTCTCTCCTCTGTCATGTAAACTATGTAAACCATGACAAAGTCCCTTGTTAACAGCTTCTGTTCTGTCTCAGACTTCTGACTGATCAGTGATTCCTGCCGCGGGAAGGTTTACCCGCCTACTGGGGCGTGGCCTCATTGACTATTCATTTACCGTACTCGGAAGCGCATCCCGCCCCTGCTGCTCTCTGCCCCCCTTGTCCTGGTTCGCTTCTTTGGCTTTTTTGGATCTGATGTCCATCACGATCCAAAGCAGAGAATCCGGATTTGTAAGTTTTCCCCTAAAATAAATAACTGTCTATCTCTCAGTTCTGAGCCTGTGTGAGATTTCTTTTAAGCGCCCGATATCTCAGCCAAGAATTTACCCTCTGTCCTAATTCCTTGATACACCCCCCTTTCAGGGAACTCTCAGAAAAAAAAACAAAAAACAAAAAACGTCTTTTTAAATGCAGCTCTTGGATGACTTTACACGTGAAACTTTTCATGAACATACTCTATTTTAAATCCCCCCCCCCTTTCTACACCTCTTCTAGACTGACCACCACTGGGAGGCCACAGACACAATCCCTCATTTTTCACCCCAACTGCAGCCCAATGGGGAAGGAGCTGGCACAGTAAAACTAAGTTCCTCACTCAAGGACACAAAGCTCAAGATCACTGAACTTAGATTCACTCATTTTTCTGTCCCTGTCCAGAGGGCAAACACCTCTAAGAAACTGGACCTGTTTTTTTATTTCCCTGAATGAGCCTGCGCTCACCAAGGCTCAGAACAAAGAATTTTAAATATGCACCCAGAAGTACTCACCCTGAGTCAGGCAAGCAGTGAGAGAGATCAGGACCAAAGCACAGAGCCACATCATGGAAGGACAGTACCTCAGAGGTGCAGTGAGGTGTCTGGTGCTTGGAGGGAAAGTACTGATCCTGCCCACAGCTAGAGACCAGCCCCTGAAGTCCTGCCCACTCTGCCAATTTACAAAAGAAAACCAATTGAAAATCCCTGACCAAGAGCTCTCTGGGTATCTAGTGGGACCTCTAAGCCACACCCACCTGGATTTCACTCTCTGTTATTGGCACAGTCATTGCCCAACTCTCAGATAACAGAGGTCCATAAACTAACCCAAGGATTTCTTACATAAGCTTTCTCCCTGTGACAGCCAAACCTCAGTGTTGTGAGCCTCCCAGAGGCAGAGACTAGCTTTGCAGACAGGTGCCTTCAGGCTGGGGAAGCTTTGATCTGGCATCCCCAGAGAGGGATGGGAGATTTTAGAGCAACTCAGGGCTTCTGAACACCTCAGCTCCAAGATTCGGACACATTTCTCAGCATCCCTGGATTTGTGCTTCCTAAAGTTCTAGGTCCTATTTGGAAACAACCTTACTTACATTTTATCCAGTGCCCCCTAATATCTGAATATTGCCTTTGCAGGACTCCTGCCAAGTGGCCAGCCTTCTTCTGTTTGCCTCTAAGGTCAGAGAGATCACTCCTTTGAAGAGAACAGGCTCCTTCCACAGTAAATATCCTTCCCTAGTATAATCCTGCCTACTCATTATCCATTCATTCCTCAAACATTTATCAAACTGTCTGGCATTTCCTTCTACAGGAAAGAAACTGGGAAAGAAAACCTGAAAGTCTAGAGCCCCAAGGTGCGTGCGAGCTTAGTCTTCTGGGATGGGAGGTTTAACTCTTCCCCACTAGTGACATGTAACAAAGGTAACATATGTGGCATTGCTTCCCAATTTAGCTATTTATTAAGGCTTCTGTTCTGCCTAAAGGTCTACAATATCTTTTTAAAAATCATTTGTAGAAAGTAGACAACATGAGGGAATGGAATGCTTGAGATGGGGAGGGACAGAAGGAGAGCAAGGAAAGAGATACCCTGATTGTGGGAGTCATTATGGTGTTGTCATGAAACTTGGCACCTTCTCTATTCCCAAGAATCTACGACAATGACCCCAGCTAAGACCCTAGGCAATAGTGGAGAGGATGCCTGAACTGGCCTTCCCCTGTAATCAGATTGATGACCACCTTAATTGTCATCATAGAACCTTCATCCTGTAACTGATGGGAGCCAGTGCACAGATCCACAGCTAAGCACTAGGCTGAGCTTTCAGAGTTCAGTTGGAGAGAGAGAGAGAGAGAGAGAGAGAGAGAGAGAGAGAGAGAGAGAGAGAGGAGTGATAATATGAGTAAAGGGGTCAAGACATTCCCCTCTTGCATGTCCTCATTATCCTTCCAACTAGTTAACTCCTGTGTTTTCATGTCATGTGGGTTCCTGAGGTGGACCATCAGATCATTCTTGAGTGACAGGGTCCTATGAAGGATAGTCCAGGGAGTCAGAGTTAAGGACATAAAAAAGGTGGGCTCATGAGGTCTTACATAAGCTATAGCTTATGCCAAGCAAGCTTATTAAGAAGTACAACATCTTAAGTACTATTTCCAGGCGAGAAATGGGACAGAGTCAGCAGAAACTGTCATAAAATGGGAGAAAGTCCCCTGAAAGTTAATCAAACAATGTTGCATAAGAGGAACACGAGATATCTCAAGGTCTTTACAGACTGAACACACAGCAGCCTTGGGACTGATAACTATAGCCCTGTGTAGTGGGAAGAGCTGGGTTCTCAGGATCTGAAGCCACGACTCCCCTGAAGGCCTGGCTCCAGAACATTACTGGCTCTGCTCAGCTTATTCCTGGGTTTAGATAAGTAACTGTGTTCATGCCCCTGCTTGACAGTCTCAGGGAAAAGCTCCTAAGCCCTTGGATTCAGGCTATTACTGACTCTGTCCAACATGCCCCTGTTTAGAGAGTGTCTTAGCTCAGGTTTCTATTGCCGCAATGAAACAGAATGAGGAAAAAGCGAGTTGGGAAGAGAAGGGCCAATTTGTCTTGCACTTCCAGGTCATACATAGTCCATCACTAGAGAAAGTCAGGACAGGAACTCAAGCAGGGCTGGAACCTGGAGGCAGGAACTCATGCAGAGACCATGGAGGGGAGTTACTGACTGGTTTGCTTTTCCTGGCTTGCTCAGCCTGCTTTTTTATAGAACCCAGGACCAACATTCCAGAGACAGCAGCACCCACCATGGGCTGGGCCCTCCTCCATTGGTCAGTAATTGAGAAAGGCCTTACAGCTGGATCTCATGGAGCTGAGGCTCTTTCCTCTCTGATGACTCTAGTGTATATTAACACACCAAACCAGTCAGTGCAAAGAATTGTTTCTTTTTCATACATCAGGTCCTAAGAGAAAGCCTTGGGTCAGTGGGGTTCTCAGGATGTTCTATTATCTCATCTCTCTAAGGATCTCTTCCTTGTTTATCATGGTTCTGTTATACCCAGAATCCAAACACTCAACCACCAAGAAACCAGATCCAATGCAAAAACAAGGAGTCTTTTAGTTGCAAGTTCAAACCCAGGTCCCTTGTCCATCTGACATGGCAGGTAGAGTAGGAGAGAACCCAGGCGGCATGAGAACAAAACATATATTGAGACTGAGCAAGGGCGGCATCCTGGGATCAGCAAGCTGCCTAATAACAGTCTCATGATTGGTGCACCTCTTGGCTGGGGTGATGGATTAGCCAGTGTCAGCTGTGGGCAGGTTGCTACATTTGGAGGCCATCTGGGGGGCCATTACTATGGTTATCGCTTTTCCCCTTCATCAGTAAGTCAGATCCAGAGCCCTCCCATTAACTTCTAATTGGTTCCTTACCATATGGAGGATATTTTGTAGTTGATCCCCAATATAATTAGAGCAACATCGGGAGCACCATACATCCTGCCATATCCTGCTGAGTCAGGGGCTTATATCCAGCTTGGTCTTTCCTACAGGTGGTCGTGGTCATGGCTGGGAATGGCCACAGCAGGAGTCTGGGCATTCAGGTTCTTCAGTCCTTTCTCTACTGTTACTATTCTCTCTCTCTCTCTCTCTCTCTCTCTCTCTCTCTCTCTCTCTCTCTCTCTGTCTCTCCCATGCACATGCACACACACACCCATGCATACATATCCATATTCATACCACACATGCACACACAGACATGCACAAACACAAGAATCTAGAATGCACACGTGAGATACTATAACATATCAGGTTCTACACTGTCTTAGAACCAGAAGCCCTGAAACTGTGGAAGAGAGAAACCCATTTTCCGTTAGAACAATATTCTCTGCTGGAGTCAGGTGAAGCCTGGTGTGGTTTGTTTCTAAAAGTATTTATTCCGTTTGTGTAATAGAACCAGACTATTTAGAAATAAAGAGGCAACTAAGGAATAGTGAGAGCAGGGAGACAGTCTTCCCCAGGGAAGAGTACAGCAATTGGCTGTACTCCAGGACCAAATGGTCAGCCCTGAAAACATACAAGTTACATCACACAGACTAAGCAGGTTGATTTTATGCATTTAGGTATATGTATATGCATATATATTATATATACAAATATATATATATATATATATATATATATATATATATATAAACAGAGGCCATGAATTTAAAAGACAGAAAGAAGAGGTATATGGGAGGAGCTGGAGGGAGGAATGGAAAGGGAGAAGTGGTATACTTACATTATAATCTCAAAAGATTATGGGGTGTAGAAAAAAAACATTAGACGAAGACAAAAGAAATGAGTCCACTTACTTACAAAGGCAAACTCATCAGAATTACAGGCACTCTGGGAGCAAAAGAATAAGTAAAATAAAAATAAAAAAGCATAGAAGTGTATAATCTAAGCCCTGAATAATTGCTACCCAGGTTTGTCAAATTATCTTTACAAACTGATGGAGACCCAAAGACCTTCCATGACAAACCCAAGCTTCAATCAGACCAACTGTGACAGCACTGAAGATACTTAGAGCTGTCGTACACACAGATGAAGGAAGCGTCAGTCATAAACAAGGCTTTGAGGCGTCTCCCCTAAATCTTCCAGTGATGACCCTTGGTTGTCACTGCCCAAGCATGTTTCTGTGAGGGTTGGTGTCTGGAGAGTTGCCTTGATGCCTTCTCAACCCTCACCTTCAGGCCTGCTCTTCACATGTCTCCTAACTTGATGCTTAATGTCTGATCACTGAAAGGTGGCATCCAGGAGTGGTTGATATAGCATTAGTCTGGCTTCAAACATGGGGAGGGCTCCTAAATTCCAAATATACGGATTCTCAGTGACTTTGTCCTTCCTTAATAATGGAGATTGCGTATGATCTCTTCCTAGGACAGTTTCTTACCACTCTTTCAAGGATATAGGTTTTTCTTGTTTCTCAAGCCCCAAGAACTCTTAACCAGGGCCCTGAAGTAGAGAATGGTGTGTTTTCTCAAGTGGTTGAAAAGCTGCATTCATTAGAGTAGGCATCTGAGCAGGGCTGCATACATGCACAGCTGGAGATGGGCTTTCTAAGGTCTTAAAACCTGTATCCCGTTTTTCCATGAGCACCTGACATACATCCACAGAGAATTCAGTGGTGGGAGTAAACTCCTCCGTAAGTATGTGGTTCCTGGGGATTTTAAACAACTCTAACACTTTATTTAGTAAGCCCTCACGCTGGCCACAAACTACCTGACACTTTCGTAAACTCTCATTCTGGCCACAGACCACCTCTGACGCTTTAGTAAACCCTCATGCGTCCTCCTTCTGTGTTTGATGATCTCTCCCAGCAGGAGGTGGAAGATGAGTCGAAGTTCACATTGTATTCTTCTTGAAAAATATTTCTTCCTAAATTTGGGGGTAAGCATTTGCCAAACTACACCCCTACACAGAGGCATCTTCCTACAATAGTCTCTATTTGTCTTTCTCGATCTAAGGTAGGTGGAGACAGACACTGAGTTGGTCTTAAAATGGACATTTATCCTCCAAATTGAGGCCACAGGTACAACCATTCCCCTCCCTATCCCCTGCCCGTCCCCATAACAAAATTCTCCAATCTTCTCAATGATTCATCTTTGGCCATGAAGCATCTTCTATGGAGTAGCTTTACCTCGACTTTCCTGGGCTCCTGAGGCTGGAAGAGTTTCCCACTCACAGCTCAGTGTGTACTGTCTGTGGTGACTTCCTGGCCCTGAGCTCAGTCCAGAAGGTCACCTCCTTATCTTTCAGTCTCTGAGCTTGCTGGGTGGTGGCTCCAATGTGCAGGTACCCTTCCTTCTGGTCATACTCTGGCCAATATGGCAGCCCCTTCCCATTGGGGTTCCTGGAAACAGAATTTCTTAAAAGTTACTGTGTGGTCCCACATTCATATGACATTTCTAGGGATTCCTGGTTTATCTCTGCCAAAGGCTTGTGCACAACAAGAAATTGGAGTGCACCGTTGTCAGAGAACTGTGGCTACAGGGTGAGAATTGATTGCTTATACCTTAAAATCCACCTCTTCCCAACAGTCACATCCTGCCCAATAACTTGGCAATATCTTTGTACTGTTCTTACCCATTCCGAGCAAAGTTGGCCCAGAATTTCATCACCATCTTGCTGAGGTTGGTCTCCTCTTCTGAGGAATTACCTGTGGGAAATATGATTATTTATATATAATATTATATTACTTATATATAATATATATAATATTACTTATATCTATATAATATATATAATATAATTACATAATATTAAAACTCAATATGCAGTTCATGATCCAGCAACAGCTTGTTATAAATGCAGAACATGGCTTCTAACTCAACAATTGCTGAGTCCAATTATTCATTGCAGGAAGGCCATAGTCAGCTGGTGTGCACTTTCAGTTTGAGAATGAATGATCCAGGACTCAGTAACAGTCATGCTCTTCATTCCTAGCTGGCTTTGTTTTCCGAACTCACCATCCAGTTCTTCCCTACTCTGGCTGCAGATGCTGCAGTTCAATCATGTCTTGTATGAAAGCATTTCTGGTATGTTGTCTTTTCTCAAGATTCCCTTCAAACTTCCATAGTCACAGTTTGAAAAAGATATTTGAATATAAAAACATCCTAAGACATACCAAATTGGGAGATGCCCAGAGTGTGTTATCAGCAGCCATTGAAATGGAACAAATCACACGAACTACTGAGAATTAATGTATTAAAGATGTTCATGAAAGTGTTTTTAAAATATTATATTATTTGCTATAATATAAGTACAAGACAAATTTTAGACAATAGGTAAGCATATAGACAGATGCACATGAGATCAGACTCATGATCAGCAACTGCTTGACATCTTCTTAACTCACATTCTGATATGCCATTTTAAGTGGGAAATCAAGCAGCAGAATTCTTATCTTCAGGTGGGGGAATTTGGAAGACACATCTCTGTTAGTTATATTAGTGGTCAACAACCTGATATAAAGCATGATACCTTCCCTGTGGTGTGCTGGAGTGGGAGAAAGCCTCGGCACCTGACAGTTTAGCTCATTCCTGTTACCCTGAGTTGGGAAATAAATTTTAATAGAGGAGAAAGGTGCTCAAGGCCACAGAAGCAAAACCGGAACCCAGATCTTAACCGCCAGCACACAGGGAGCGAAGCACTGTTACCTCTTAAAATCGGGGCTCCGAAGACGGAGTAGAGTTCATCTCCATGGTCTCCCATCACTGTCTTTGGTTTCGAATCTGATGAGAAGCTTGGGTGATATTGAAACTCGTACATGTAGGTGGTGGCTCCAGCATCTGGGGAGACATGGATTCATGCACAGTTCATGTTACCAGGCGTGTCCTTGGATGGTGTCATGTGAAGGAAGCCCTGCTCTGCAGCGGAGCAGAAGACATCTTACATCACCTGGACGCGCTCAGCTGTCATGAAGGGGAAGTGGAGGTGGTACTTGAGTCAGGCGTTCATGGACTTTGAAACTAGTGAATAAAATACACTCCCCCAAAAAAACCAGATAGGAATTCACGGTAATGTTCTGGTGCAGGTTCATTCCAGGAAGACTCACAACCACGAAGCGTCTTCTAGTCAGACTGGTGTTGAACACTTCCCCATGTTTCACTCACTCATTTCCAGGAGTCCAAAGCAAATCCAAGTACTTGCCGAAAGTGCTATTTATGTTTTTAATTAATGTTTTAAATTAGCATAAAAGTAGTGGGTTCCATTATAATATTTCCACATATATTTTGTTTTATTTGTATCTTTACCACATTGCCCTTCACACCTAATCCTACCACTTGCTTGAGCCTTTCCTTGTAACCACACCCTGCTATTCTACCTTTAGAACAATACCTAACATTGCCCTCTTTCCTCTACCCTCTCCCTGAGGTTTGCCTCTATTCTCATTGTCCTCTTTCTAGTTTATCTCCTCCATGCACATATACATACAATCTTAAGTCTAAACTCCACATATGAGGGATTCTCATCATATTTATCTTCCTAAGTCAAGTTTATTTTACTTAAACATGATTTCTCAGTTTATTTTCTTGCAAATATGATAATTATTTTCTTTATAAAATTCCACTTTGTATATACCACATTTTATACCACGTCCATCCATTTGTGAAGATCTAGGCTAGTTCTACTTCTTCACGATTGTGAATAGTGCAGTACTGAACATGGGTATGCAAGTATCTCTGTGATATTATTATTATTATTAACATTTACATTATGCAGATAGTGAATATAAGTCTTTTATGCATCAGGAATAACACAATGTATAAAGCTGCCATTCAGAAGAATAAAAATAAACAAAAACTTACTGATTAATTAATTGATTATGAGTAGACACATCTTATAGAAATTAGTAGAGCTTTTTAAGGTGAAGTAAAGAGATACTAATGAATAACATGAAACCTGTTAGCACAAATGTCAAAGATATAACTAGAGCTGTAATGATCTTGCATGTGGCAAGTGAATTCCAAGTCCTAAAGTTGAAAGTCAAAAATAGCACTAACAGCTATAACTAATACAAATATTCTATGACTAAAATAAACTGTCCTTACAGAGTGATGTGATTTCTGACATAAAAGACATAAAGTATGTGGAATGGGGATAGGAAGTAGAAAAACAAACCAAGCCTAAAGCTAGAGAAGGGAACAAACAAAGGTCAGACAGAGATGACCTGTGAGGGCTGGGAATGCAGTCCAGTGACAGAGTTCTCACCGAGAATGGTTTGGAAACTGAGTTAAATAGCCAGAAAGAAAAGGTGGGGGTGGGCAGGGAAAGAGACAGAGAGATTTGTGAGAGCATAAAGGGTTAAAAGGTTTTGAGGATAAAAATGAAAAATCTTACACTAGTTGCCACAGGAATTCAAAAGCTCATAAGAGATTATTACAAACAACTGTATGAACACAGACTGGATCGCCTTGAAGAAGAAGATGAACTTCTAGTTCAATAAATATTACCAAAACTGAACTAAGAAGAAACAGACAATCTGGAGATCAATAATGAATGAACTTGAGTTAGTGATTCATGTTTTTCATCCAAGAAAAGGAATGTTTTCCCTGAAGGATCACGGCTAATATTTAAAGAACTGGGAACCATGTATCTCAAATTCTTACCAAGATTCATCAAAAGTCAATGGAATATTTCTAGCTTCTTTTCCATGAGGACAGAAACACACAGATATGAAAATAAGACAAGGCACTACAAGAAAAGAAAACTAAACCAAGTTCCTTAATGAATACAGATGGGAAAATACTCAACAGAACACCAGCAAACCAATTCAGTGACATATTGGACAGATAATTTACCACGGTCAAACAGTACTTAGACTTGTGAGTTTAACGCACATGGAGACTATGCTACATCATGTTACAGTAGAGGACAAAAACAGGCACCTTGTTGTATGCAGAAAAATATTTGATAAAACTTAACTTTCATGATTAAAAAGTTGACCAAATAAAAGAGATGGAACACATTTTTTTTTGAGACACACACATTTTTTTTGAGACAGGGTTTCTCTGTGTTGGAACTCTGTAGACCAAGCTGGACTTGAGCTCCCAGAGATCAGCCTGTCTCCACCTCCTTGAGTGCTGGGATTAAAGGCATGCGCCCCCACAACCTGGTGTGAGATGGAGTATATTTTGACACAATAAAGGTCATGTGTCTGGGGTCAACATAATCTCCCAAAGTACCTACAAATAATAAGTAAATAGAATAAAATTACAGCAGAGGAAATCAACAAACGAAAATCAGATAATGTTTCCTCATACTAAAACTAAATTGTCTCACTAGGAAGATGTCTTTCCTGACCTCTTCCTGCACTTTTCTCCTTACGTGTTGTGAAGTGAGCATATTTGCTCCACTATGCGCCCCAAAATGATGAATCTCACCTCAGGGACACAGCAGAAGAGTCTTCTCTTCACATACTGAATCCATGACTAAAATCTCTTCCCTCACAATGTTTACGGCAGCCATCTTGTCTGGGCAAAGAAGCCTGACTTCTACCCCCAGTCCTGGTAACACTAGGAGCCCTTTGCCTCAAGGTTTTCTCTGGTTACTGTAAACTGCTCTTCCCATATGCAGCAGATCAGAGCACACCAATGACAAATGAGCAATGGTAGATAAATATCCTTTCCTCTTGCTCAGAAGCAATAACCCTAAAATCACTCGTCTGATTATTCTCAGAGTTCCCCAGTGCCAACTGCCCACAGTAGGCAAGTGCTTAGCTGTGCATCACTGACTGACCTCCATCTCCTTCCTGCGTTACTCTTCATCGCCCTCAGTGATGTTCCCTGGGATCAACTTGAAAATTAACTGCTTATAATTGCAACCTGCCTGAAGAGCCTGCTACTGCCAAGAACTAAACAGACAGAAATCTTTCTGTACCAAACTTTGAGGCCTCACCACAAGGAGCTTCCACATCTGCCGAACCTCAGAGGTTGGCAGGTTAGAGACCAAATCTGGGCAGTGTGTTGCCCCCATTCCACTGCTGAACTCACCTCTGTAGTCACGAGACACAATCACAGATGGTACACCAAACATCACATCCGCAATCAACTCTGAGAACAAGGCTCTATTTCTGATTGGGTCATCTGTGTCCATTGAATACTCCTCCATGGCAGCAGGAATCCCACCTTCCGGTATGTTCTGAAATGGATGAGCAAAGTGACCAACTCCAGTTGAGCAGTGTGGCTTTTCCAGCCAGTTGAGAACATTTCATTGGTTGTGAGTTTTCTGTATTCTGTATAGATCCCCCCTGAGGTGACAAAATCATAAAGTTGGAAAACATGGGTACAGAGCCCGAGTGAGTCTCAATTCTTTCTTTGCTAAGACTGAAGTGACGATCGTGAACCTGTGTTAGTCCAAGTTATGTCCTCTGCGTAAACACTATGGTTGTTTAGCTTGAGGTTCTTGTGAGACTCCTCACAGTGGGAGTGGGGCTGTCTCTGACTTTTTGGCCTGCTCTGGACCTTTTTCTCCTACTGGATTGCCTCATGTGGCCTTGATATAAAGGCTTGTGTCTCATCTTATTGTAACTTGTTATGCCATGTTTACTTGCTATTCCTGTGCAGGCTGAGGCCTGATCTTTCTTTGAGGGGAAGTGGAGGAGGAGTGGACAAGGTGGGGGTGATTGGAGGAGTGGAGGGAGGGGAAACTGCAGTCAGGATGTAATGCATGAGAGAAGAAAAAGAAAAAAAAAGAAATGGTTGGTAATTTGGGCCAGTCCCTCAGCCAGTTACCGTGGACTGTAGGATGCTTACAAAGAAATAAGCAGTCTTTGTCAGGAGCCATGTGACCATCTTCCTGTCCAGTTTTACATCAGTTGGTGGGAATTCCATTAGCTGTTTAAAAAATAGTTAAGTGTTTGTGAATTCTCAGGAATAAACAGGAAGAGACAACCAGGAAAACCATCCTGCCCACTGGGAGATGACGGCTCTAGCTCCTCATCCCTGGGTACTTGTTGACAGAGATTTCTGTCCCACCAGGTCCCACAGTCATTCAGTCCTGAAGAAATACACAGAGGCCTACTACATTAACTATAAACTGGTTGGTCTATTAGCTCAGGCTTCTTATTAACTAATTCTTACATCCTACATTAATCCATTATTCTTGTCTGCGTTAGCCATGTGGTTTGGTGTCGTTCATCAGCGAGGCATTCTCTTCTTGCTTCCTCTCTGTCTGGGTGACGACTGAAGACTGAACTTTTCCTCTTCCCAGAATTCTCCCATTCTCATTGCCCTGCCTCTACTTCCTGCCTGGTCGCCCCACCTATACTTCCTGCCTGGCTACTAGCCTATCAGCATTTTATTAAACAAGTACAAGAAACAAATCTTGACAGGGTAAAACCATTGTCTCCCAGCAGGTACGAGTCTCCCATGAGTTTAACAAAGATCAATAAAACAAGGAGATTTGTCTACAGAGACTGAAGGAGTGAGATAAAGACACTTACATACTTATTTATCAGTCTAGGGGAACTATGCTCCCCTAGGCAATGGGAGAACATGTAGACAGGGGTTAAAGTAGAAGCAGAAAGCCCAGTGACAGAGCAAAGGGCTGGGCGCTCACCATCCCCCCTTACAGTCTTTATAGCTGGGTTCTTCAATTACATCTGAAATTCCCCAGTAAGGGTTGCACTCTCAGCATGCGCTGACCCCATCAAGAACTCTACTCTTGGAACCCAGATTCCAGCATGGTTTCAGCAACTTAAGGCACTATGAGCCCCTGCTATGCCTCCCTGAGAAAGTCCAATGCTTTCAAGCAGACATTACACTTTCTCTAAGGACAACCCACTGACAGGAAGACTGGTTTCTGGCATCTTTCTTACATAAGTCACTATTGAAAGTGGCAATTATATTCCATCTTACTGAAAACATCCCCAGTCTTGGTGTCAGGAGTCTGAGTCCAGGTCATCTTTAATCCTTCCCTCCCTGTTATCTATTACTGGGTAAAACCTGCCCTGTTTCAACCACTGTTAGCGAGTTCTGAATCTCTAAGGAAGAAAACCTCTTCTTACCTATTAGAAACAAATCAGTCAGATCACCTTTCTGAACACTGTCCACAGGCACCGAGAGGACCCATGGGATCCATGAGACTTGAGGCGCCGAGTACAAGTGGGTCATTCTGTGCCCAAGCCTGATGCTCCTGAACTCTCAACTGCTTTCTTGATTTATTTTGGTTATTTCACTGGCACAGTTACTGCCTCTCCAGGCCCAACAGGCCTGGGAAAAACAATGACAACATGCTCCCAGGCCAGCACTTCTCAGATGACAGGTGACAGGTAACTGACAGATGAGACCCAGGAACGTTACCATGGAAGACGACACTCATATCAACAGGGACAGTTGCCCTAGACACCAAACAAGACTTGAACAAAGACCTTATGGGTGCACAGTTGGATGGATACTCGGAAGGGGGAGGGGCGCCTGTCAAACAGTTTTATTCATGCTCACGGTTGGCAGGATCCAGGCAAACTCTTGCTTGTTGATTCCCACTATAAAGGGGACAGTGTTGAAATTCTTCTCAGCCAGAATCTTTTCTGGGGCCTTGGGCAGCACCACTCCATCGATCACAGTTGGTGTAAAGGGATAGTACTGGGGAAAGAGCAGAACAGTGTCCAAAATAAATCACCAGCATCTTCTGCTCTGCCTATCTAAGGGGGCAGCTGTAACATAGACCTCATGACTGTAGAGAGTGGCCACAGACACTCAGGATCCTTAGAAGGGAGCTAGAATCTAGAGTTACAAAGGCCTGATTAGGGACGTCTATCTATATCAGGGTAATGGTGGCAAGGAAGGGGTAGAGGGGCTCCTTGACTCAAATTAATCCTGTGTCAGGTATGATATATTTCAACTGTAGCATATTGCCCTAGAATTAATATTTGTTGTTTCTGACACTATTATAGTGAGCTATTCTGCACTATTCCTTAGGTCTGTAAGGTTGTCCTGAATGTTGAATCAGTGGCTCCTAAACCTTTGCTTCAGGGGAAATGCAGAATGCAATTCCCCTGAGCCTCTCACCACAATGCCAACACCCTTATATGATGTGTGAAGTCCCATTTAAAGACACATTATATATCACATAGTTTTTTAAAAAATAATTAGTTGACATAGGATTTAGTGAAACACCAAGTGGGCAGGACTTATTATTTCTCCCATCCTCGGTGACATGACACCACATCTCTTCAGGTTCTCAATTATGCTCTACACTACAAGTTCTTCAAGGCTGTCATCCTTATGTGAAGTTTAAATTCATATATCCAAGAATTTACATGGTTCCTTACCTTTTCTAAAGTGTCATCACACAGTGTAGGTGACACATGACAACTGCCCAGAATGGCCTCTTCTGCAAATATCTTCCCCCTCTTTTGGGTGCTGTTTCATCAACACTGACTTCCTGCAGGTCTAATCCCAGGACTGTCTGACCCATGGGGCAGAACACCACAGAGTGAGAATTCTGTCCCCATTTTTCACTTTCTCTTTTATCGTAACCATGACAAAGACCCAGGACATAGTGCAATATTTTTTCTACAGTACCTTCATCCTCCAGGATGGAATTTCCCAAGAGGGACAGAGCTATGTTCCAGCTCAAAATCATATCCTGCCTCATAGCAAAGTACTTTTTAAAATTTTGTTAAATAACTAAACCAGTCTAATCCTGGCCTCAGAGACATCTAAGGGAAGTGATGGGTTTCTTGGTGAGGGAGTGACCAGGACAGGAGTGTAGGACGCTGATTTCACCATAACTGATTTCACCAGACTCTGGGCATTGCTGGGGGATGCAAGGACAGGAGGCCTGAGATGGAAGAATCTGCTGGAGCTTCCATGCTATAAGACACAGTGTGGTCTTCAGGATTGACATCTCGGGCTCCTACCTACCTACCCCCTGAGCCTTTGTCATGCTAAGAGGTTTGTGCTCAACAATGGCTCCCAGACTCTTCACTATAATCTCATCCTTCTGCTAGTGGGAAGTTCTAGGGTCATCCCTTCTCACAGGGCCACTCTTTGATCAAGAAATGTAATAAGAGAAGGATAAGAAATTGTTGAAATGCAGTGTGGCTCTGAGGGCTTCATCTGTGCTAGTCACATAGCTGATAGGTTGCAAAGCTGGTATTCTGGTTTCTCTGGGCTTTTGATGTTTTGTTTGTTTGCTTGTTTGTTTTGGTAGTAGGTGCAGGGTTGTACTAGAGATCAAACCTAGGGCCTTGTGCACATTAGGCAAAGTGTTCTAGTACTGAGATGAAGCCCAAGTCTGCATTTTGATCTCTTTGAAAGGCAGAAGCATCTCTCCTGGGTACTGTAATCCAGCATTACAGTACTAACTGCTCCTGAGACATCCTGACAACACTGTCAATTTCACGCTCTCATGCCAACATCAAGACCAGAGCAACCAGGAGAAATTTACAAGTCGCTTCAGCTAGATACCCAATACCTTGAGTTAGTCAGAATGGTAACAGTGTGGGAAATGCAATGAATAAAATATTCGAGGAAATTGCTGCGCCAAATGTTTCTGGGGCTGTACTAACGATCCAGTGGCTTTGCTGCTCTTGGCCTCAACAGCACACACAGAAATCCGTACGATTCCACCGAGGGCAATTTTACCAACTGTAGTTAACTGAAGACTAACACTGTAAGGGAGCAAGCTTTAAAACTTCCTTACCTCTTGGGTATCTTCTTGTAAATCAAACTTCCAGAAGTTCTGTGGAAATAAAGGCACATTATGGTGGTCAGCTTTCCTGATATAAAATCTGATCATTTAGTCTGTGCTCCTAGTTCCTCCTTGGCTGATGTAAGAGAACCCAGAATGGGATCCTTTCTGCCAGGAAACAGGCACAGAAGAGCAAGTCACAGAAGAGAAAGCTTAGGAATAGATTCTCAGTAATACCTCCAGAGCCCCCAGATCCAGGCACATATTAAGACATTAACTACTTAAGGATTCTATTCCAATCCATCTATTTTCCTGTCCAAAGCTTCAAAGAATAGTGTGCTCTAACAACAGAAAACTCTGACTCCTAGAAGCTCACGGACACTCATTTTCAGCATGTGTGCATGTGCACACACACACACACACACACACACACACATACACACACACACCAACAACTAAAGAAAGAGAGGTCAAGAATTTGAGAGAAAGCAAGAGAGAGGAGGGGCATGAGGAATGAAAGGAAAGGGAGAAATGATGTAATTATATTTTAACTTCAAAAGCTAAAAAATTATTTTAAAAAAGAAAGCACAAAATTTGTAGGTGGCACCATTGGCTGATACTGCTCCCAAATAGGTAAAAATAAACAAATAATTAAAAGTTAACAAAAACCCCTGTGTCTGGCACTTTAGAGTCAGATGAGAGAAGGCTGGATGAAGCCTGGGTTGAAGCCTGCAGAGAACGTTCACTACTCACTCACCATTTTCAGCGTGACCTCCATGAGTTCATCCTCCGTCTTCTGGCGCAGGCAGTGCACAAGGACAGCAGATGTGGTGGTTTTGCACCCAGCAGTGACAGCAACTTTCTGTAAGAGATTTCAGGCAACCGCAGAGGTCAAGAGCAGCATCAGTATCCAGCATTTGTGTAGACAGTGGGCTCTAACCTAAGTCCCATCTCTAAAGACAGCGAAGTGTTCTTGAAAACACCCTAGAGCAGCTGCTGTGATCTCTGGGGCCCATGAGCTGCTTTTTCTGGCCTAATTACATATCTAATTCTGGTTCCTTGTCTTCAAAATGAACAAAATATCTCAAGGAAAGCATCAACAGACAGTTGAAGAGCCAGGACCCAGGATTCCACCGTTTAGTTCAGACCCGTTCCCTCACTTAGTGATCATTTGACTTCAGCTTCTGGCACCCAGTGTACAGGAACTAACACAGGTGACTTGCACCCTGGCTCAACATGCAACCCGTGCAGAACTGCAGGCCATCTGAGTAACACGATTCAGAGGGAGACTGGCCAGGCACCAGCAGAATGTGGCTTAGGTAAGGCTCTAAAAGCTCCTCCTGTTCAACCAGTCATACTTCAGGAATCCCTTGGGTTGAATCTCATAGGCAGAAAGACAACCCTGCCCAGACCCCAGGAAATCAGGAGAAAGGAGACGAGAGTTGTCCAGTGCGGAGCTTACTTTAGTCAGTGAAGAGACATCCTTCATAAATAAACCAGAAGTGAAGACCACACTGCTCTCAGAAATGGCTCTATGGAAGAGGTTCTTGGCCAGAGGAGACAGCACCTGTGGGGAAAGAGGAGAGGAGGAAAAACTTTATACACACAAGAGAGTCAGCTTATCCTTTTTATAATCATTTTTGAGATTATAGTTAGATAAATTTTCCCCTTCCCCTTCCTCCCTCCAGCCTCTTTCACGTACCCATCCCTTGCTGAACTCTCTGATTCGTGGCTTCTAGTTCTTTACTTAATGCCATTTAAGTCTCCTTCTCTACCCCCTTCCTTCCCCTGCCCACTCATCGAGGGACTGCAGCGCTCAGTGGGAAGGAGGGAACCTCATCTATCCTTGCCTGCTTCTGCGACCTCGGATTGGAGATCCCAAACAAAACCTCAGTGTAGTGGAAGCAGAGTGTCCACTTAGAAACAAAACAGAAAGTGTACAGGTGCCGACACGATGATCAAAACCACCTGAAAGATAGTTTGGGCAATTCCTAGCTGCAAATTCTGCAATAGAATATTTATTACTCAGAACTTACCCTAAAAAAAGGTGTCCTGATAAAAAGGACTGAGGATATAGCTTATGGAACAATGAACAGAAAAGTGAAAGAGAGAGGGGCAGGGAAGTGTGAAATGATCAGAGGTGCAGAGGACATTTAATTAATATTGTACTTATTATAATAGAAACATTTGAAATACTTCAATACCCATATATTACAACATTAGGTAAATAAGCAACTTCTCACTTTTGATGTGGAATAGTGTGAAATTATAAATCAGAATGTTATGTAAGAATGTTTAATGTTTGGGGAGATATTTATACAACATTACATTATTAAGGAAAGTGTCGCTGTAATAAAGAAATATAACTAGACTGTATGAATCAGAGAATGGATAGAGATATGATGAAGAGATGATGAGCGATGGATTGATAGATTATGGGCAGATGCATAGATCAAAGGACACATGATAGGTGTGTATATAGATGTTGTAGATAGATTATATAGATAGACACATACATTGGTTTTTAGATGATCAATAGATGCAGATAGATCATAGATTAGTAAATGTATGGGTTGAATGAGGGGGAAGGGAGAGAGAGCGAGAGAGAGAATAGCAACAGATACCTTTGCTTAACTGTGAGTTAGCGCTTAGTAGTGTTTTTATGGGCCACAGAAATTTTCTATTTCTAAGCTTCTCCTAGAGTTTCCCTAAATTCCATTCCCCACATCAGCAAAGCATTTATATCTCCATGAATTTGTGCCCCACATCCCCTGTCAGGGCTTACTCGTCTCACTTCCACCCACTCTACTTCTCACCAACCCTCCAAGCAAAACCCGTCCCTCTGCTCCAGAGCCAGCTGCCCTGCCTCTTGGGTACTGGAATGTCAGAAGAACCCCTTGGAGTTCCCTGCTGACTTTTGGCACTTGAGGCCATATCCTGTAGACCTGTCTTGGAACCTAGAAACTGCTTCCTGTTTGTGGTTTTTACTCAACTCTATTTCCTATGAGAAGTGGGGAGTCTTAATGTTAAATGATTAACAAGGTGGAAAATCAACCAAGAGAGAAGACTAAGATTGTCGCTGTCCAAGGTTGTAACTGGACTGGCTTATGGCTTTGGAAAACAAAGTTGGATAGTAAACTTTTGAGATGACAAAGACTTAGTTTTTTTTTTCCTTAGCTCCTCCCCATCTAGTGTTCTGTAACGAATATATTCCTGAAATTCTATACTGAAAGGAAAGATGCTCTGATCCTTGGAGATGGCTGACCTCCAAGAGTACCCATAGCAAATTCACAAAAACTAAGTATGGATTGGCAGGGACACTTACAAGAACAGAGACGCTTTCACTTCCTGCCGACTCTCCAAAGATGGTCACAGAGCCAGGGTCCCCTCCAAAACTGGCAATGTTGGTCTGGATCCACCTCAGTGCAGCCACCTGATCCAAGTGACCCCAGTTCCCCCGACTGTGTTCATCCCCTGTGCTACAAGAAAATAAAGGGGGACATAAATAGAAAAGCAAGGCGCCCGGGTCCTTGTATTGTTGGGGAATATTATTCTAAGATGTGTTACTTGTGTTTATGTTGTGTTTGTTTAACTTTGTGAAGCGTGTTACTGTGCCTGTCTAAAATACCTGATGGTCTAATAAAGAACTGAATGGCCCATAGCGAGACAAGAGAGAGAAATAGCTGGGGCTGGCAGGCAGAAAGGATAAATATGAAAAGAAATCTGGGAGAATAGGGATCTGGGAATGAGAAAGGAAGGAGGAAGACTTCAGGGGCCAGCTACACAGCCAGACATTGAGTAAAAGAAAAGAAAAGGTATATAGGAACAGAGAAAGATAAAAGCCTAGAGACCAAAAATAGGATAATTTAAGCTAAGAAAATTTGACAAGAAACAAACCAAACCAAGGCCGAGCATTCAAAAGTAAGAATAAGACTCCATGTGTGATTTATTTGGGAGCCGGGTGGCACCCCTTCCAAACCAAATGAGTAAAACAACCAACAATATCAGATAGACTGGGGGTCCTCAGTGAACCTTCCAGAATTCGGCTATGCTTTAATGCCTGATGTAGAGGATTTCCCCTGCCTCCCATCCCTACACTGACCTTTGTGAGGCTCTCACTGTTTCTTTTAGCTATGGTGTACTGAGTATCCATCATCCATCCCACTGCCCTTAGGGATATAAAAAGACAAACTCTGACTATGTTCATTTTGCACTGCAGAACACAAGCTAATAGATTCAAGGGGTATATGATGCCACTAGGAAAAGGCAGTCACAAGGAAAGAGGCAAAGGTAAAATCATGAGGCAGTAAGAAGCATCCCTCCATGGTCTCTGTTTCAGTTCTTTTCTCAAATCCCTGCCATAACTCCCCTTAATGATCAGCTATGATTGGGATGTAAAAGCCAAATAAACCCATCCTTTCCTAAACTGCCTTTGGCTATGATATTTTCATCACAACAATGAAAAGAAAACCAAGACCATAACCCACCCCTCACTTCTCTCCAGCTTACTGTCTTCCCATGTGCTTTGCCCTTTTATCCTACAGATTTAAGTTCATTTCCTCCACTAACGCATTGTAAAGTGGAGCCATTCATCGCCCGACTCTGCTGAAGTGTCTATTGCTGGCTTTGGGCCACCCAGATTCCGAGCCTAATACTTCTGTCTTCTTTATCATCAATCAGTTTCAGAGATGTTGCTATTTTTTAAAGACCAAGGCAGGTCAAATAAGTCAGGAAAAGAAGTCCAAACCCTACCTGAAGAATCCCCAGATGCCCAGGCGGTACTGAATGGCCACCACCACCACGTTTTCATGTGCAGAGAGGGCCAGTCCATCATAGGTGGATGCCCCACCCACTACTAGTCCTCCTCCATGGATCCACATCATCACCTGGACAACAAGAAAAGAACCATCCTGGTCACAGGAAGTAGAACTGGGGAGGAGCTCATGTGTTTTCTGGCTTAGTTTTCTTGGCCAGACCATGGCTCTGGGAAACCACCACTCAGCTTCCAGGAGTGGCAGCTGGTTGCAGAAGGAGTCTCTGTCCTCATCTCGTGTGGCTAGGCCCGCGAGGCCATCAAAGTCACCATCCTCGACTTTCCTTCACGGGCCTGCCCTTTACAGTGTGTATCCAGGTCTTCCCAAAGTAAGAAGCACTATTACAGGAAACAGAGCGGGCCAGGGATGTCACGTGCTCTCAACCACTGCACCATCCTGACACCTAAAAATTAGCAAGGAGCGGTATTCAAATTTTACTTTCAGCTCTGATAATGCTAGCATATGTGAGGATTGTCTCAAGATCCACACACATCCTCAATGGTACCCCTTCCCAAAGTTTCCTTTCTCTGTCGTCTCTGCACACTCAAGTTCTACCCCACCCTGCTAAACCCAGTTCACATACACATCCTCTATGAAGTCTTTAGTCATTTAAGTACGTAGTGCCTAGAACACATCAAAGACTGCGAGAAGACTTGAGACAGAGGGAGAATACAATAATAATTCACAATTTCTGCATTTAAAAAACTCACGTGACAGAGAACTGAGAGAGGATAAAGTTTATAATGTTGCATAACATTATATATGTTATATATTTATATAACATTACTGTTAAGTTGGGAGCATAGTCCCCAGACCCTGGCATCCATCCCAGACTCCCTGCCCTGGGAGTTGCTTTGGTCTGAACTCCAAATCCCAGCATGCCAGAGGGTATTTAAGTGAGCTCCCAGAGGAGAAACACGTGGTTTGGGGTTTTCATGGGCTTCCTGCTGTCCTGTCTCCCTGCCATGTGCTTGGCCACCCGAGAGCGTCTTACTTAATAAAACGATGGGCATTTAGATTTGGTTTGATTTGACCTAATTGGATTTCTTGTGCCAGCAGAGCTGCCTTTTTTCTTATCAATTACTAATAAAAATAACACAAAATATTCAGTGAGAGTATTCTGGGTAATTTAAAATGACTACCTACAATGTAGTTACTTATACGGTCCACCTTGACAGATAGGAAAATAGATAAACATGAAAGATCACCCCAATGAAAGTTGGAGATGGGACCTGGAAGCTGTCTGGCCCCAGTGACTTCACACTGAGTTCCCATCTCCAGCAATGGTTCATGGTCACAATCCAGTAATATGCTGCTGGACTGAACTGGGGCTCCTGAAACTCTATGGCATTAACAAAGAGTAAGGCCATAATCCCTTCTCTCTGATACATCGCTGCTGCTGTCCTACCTACTGAACCAGGACTGGCTAGACAGTCACATCAAGTGGTCACAGGGATAACTCCTATGTGAGGAGAGGAAACTAAGAAGGTAAGACACGGTTTGGTCTTTCAGCAAGTGAAATGTAGACCACAGATTCAAACCCAGACCCTGAGGTCAAGGTCTTTTGTGCATTGCTGGGGCAGGGGCCTACCCAATACCCCCAGGCTCCCAAAGGTCCCATTTCTCCTCCTATAGAACTTATTATGTCCAAGGAAGGACTGAGTCAAACTCATCTTGAGTAAAACCTGAGGTCAATGACTGGTGGGCAATGACATGCTCAAGATATTATGATGTGTATGTATGTGCAGACCACAGGACAAGTCTCTCCATAATGGTCGGTGTTCCTATTTCCTATGACCCAGAGACTGACTGTGTAGACACACTGAGTCCACAATAGAGGCAAATGATCGAGCGGAGTGAGACTAATTCTCACTGCCTCATGCGAACTACACATGTTGAGGACCAAACACTATTCTCGCGATTACAGCTTCTTCCTTCACCTCTGAGTTCTATCCTAGAGGATTCTGGGAGACGGGGTGGGTTCTCACACCCTGTCTAATTCCACTTCCAGAATCATCTCTTTTACAGCAGTCCTCCCTAGGACTCTGGCCTACAACTGGCAGCCTGCCCTATCCCTGCCTCTTCATGTTTCTATAGGACGTGCTGACTCACTAGGCCATCAGCACCTGCCAAAGGCAACGAGGGAGGGGAGAGAGAAATCATAAAATCACAGGGAGTTGGCAACAGACAAGAAGAGTGCTAATGAGATTGCCAGAGTCCTCCCTCCCTACTGCAATCACGGGCCTTACCTTAGAGTTTCCACCTAGAAGCTGTCACAGCAATGTGGGGGGGGGCAGCACACCTCTCCCTTGTCAGCCCCTGCCCAGGAGCATAGGTGTGAAGATGGAAGACCCAAGCCCTGTCCTGTGACCCCTTCTGTGTGCCCTCTTCCCTACCCAAGCATCAGTTTCTCTACCTGTGTAGAAAGGCTTGAGATATTCATTTTTCTCTTTCTGGCACTGACATCATTGTAAATTGTGTCTTAGCTGCTCTGGGATCAGATTCTAATCTAATAACTGAAAGTCGTCTTCTTCCTGTTAGTAGCATAAGAGAACACACAAAAATCAGGTTGTAATTCCAGGTGGACAGCAAATCTGATGTCTTGGGGCAATGGTGAAATAAGGAATACTGTGATGAGGAGACCCTTGAATCAGTCTGACCATGGTACCCTGTGTCCAGCTGCTGTTATTGCCTTCTAGTGGCCCAGAGATCTGGATGCTGGAGCTCATGAGTCTGAGTCAGTGGGCTGTGCACTTACCGGCAACCTGTCCCTGTTCTTCTTCATCAAGTTGGCAGGAGTGTAAATATTCAGGTAGAGGCAGTCTTCAGAAAACTCGAGATCAATTTTCTCCTTGCGGTTCGTTAGGAGGTCATTGACTAGCTTCCCTGTCACTGCATCTTGGGAACACCTAGGAGGAGAGAAAAAAATAGCAGATGTTCCTCCAGAACAAAGCTTGGGGTGGGCACTGTGCTTGAAGGCTTGGCGCTATGGATGGAGCTAGTTTCACTAGACCAGACTTGGGTGTAATTGGTAAGAGGGTATCTAAGAATGCTAATGGGAACCCTGGGGTCTTAGAGTCTCCCATCCCTGAAGATGGAGAGAAACTTGTTGCCTCCCCCTTTCCAGAGCCTTGGGATGCTCTGGGCCAAGAACAGAAATGCTCATATAGTGCCCTGTTCTGGGAGATGACGTTCCCATACTACCAGTACATGGCTCTGCCCTCCTATGTGCTTTAGACAGTGGGCTGCAGGATATCTGTGGTCCTCTATACTCTACATCTTGGGAGACTCCTATTAATGCAAAGGGTTCCCTCCGATGGCAGCCTGTTGCAGGTCAGGAGTGATAGCTTTGTGTATGACCTCACAAGAACTGCCTTTGAGTCCTGCTTCGGTCATTGATGAGCTAGAAGGCCTTGAGTGAATTCATGCTTTGCTCTGAGTCCTAAACTCCCAGGCCCATGTGAGGTGAGTGCTTAAGGGGGTTGCATATCTGGTCTTTTATCATATTCTTATTCCAGCAGTCACTATTGCATTCTCTGATAACAGATTTCAAAGATGAAAAGGTAGCAACTGTGTCTGGTACTGATATAAATTCTTCTAATGTACAAACTCATGTGGCAAATCATCCCTATACTTGGATTCTACATTTACTTTCAGGTTATAGATAAGAAAACAAAGTCAGGAAAGTTTGAGAGTCTGCCCAAGATCATGCAGCTAAGATAATTCAGGGTAGGCAGTGCTTTAGTTCAAGTAAATTATAAGTAACATTATCCAACCTTATGTGACACAGGTGGTGTGTGTGTGTATGGCCTCTGTATGTACAAGAAACAGTGAGGCTCTCAGTGCCAGGATGACCAAGTTGTCAAGTGGTAATGTGAAGCCAGAAAAGGCATGTGTAGATGCCTATTCTATGTAGGCTTTCTTATATCAACAAAAGTAAGGGGTATAGTACTCATAAAAGCAATAACTCAAATTATCAAAATGAGAAAAATTCAACTTCACTAGTATTCAGATAAATTCTACAACACTAAAGTATATTTATTGTTGTTCCAGTTATTATATTATTTGCTTGCTTACCCAAGATTCACAAATTATTCATTTTTATTTATTTTATTTATACATATGTGTATGTATATATGAGGGTATACACACAGTGTGAGGGTGCCCATGGAAATCAAAAGGTTGCATTGGATAGCCTAGAGCTGGATTTACAGGCAGTTGTGAGTCACCCAGTGTTGGTTCTGGGAAATAAACTCTGATCCTTTGCAAGCTCAGCAACTACTCTTAATTGTTGAGCCATCTTTCTAGTGATCACAAATTATTCTTTTAATAAGCCCAAGCACTGGCAGGTGTCTGTGAATGAATCTTCTCATGTCTAAGGAAGAAGCTGACATACTTGGATATTCCTGGAGGGAAACTTAACAAAAGACTCTTACTCTTTCCTCAGAAATGTTATTGCTTGGCACTGACCCTAAAACAGTTATTAATATGTGCAGTTATTAGTCATAAGATCATAGTGTTATATATACCATTGAGAACCCCAAAGACAACTTAATTACACCATATTAGAGACTGAGTAGATACGTTGCAGTTCATTGTTAGATGTTGGATTGTTATCAACTGTCAGACTGAGATACTTAGTGTCAGAGGGGTATTGACAGAATGAGTAAGCCAGGCAGCCCCCTATGCTATCCAAATGTATGACCCATTTTCTGGAAACAGACCACAGGTAAATAAATAAGATTAATGCTATGACACCAGTTCTGTGAATAGAAACATTGCGTGTGGTTTTTGTTTTCTTACATTTGCTTCTGTATGTTTCTTGACTTGTCTACCATACTCATGAATTATATTTGGTATCAGAACATAAAAACAACAGATACGATTTCGTAAAAGGAAAGAAGGCAGCCAGAGGTGGAATCTTGGATATCCTCGGATAATCCTCACCTAGTAGAGAAATAACATCTTAATTGATATTTGTGAATGTCTTGGGTTCTCTGAGGGTGGCTACAAGGCCATACAGAACTGCCGATTTTTCAGCCATCTGATCAGGATAATTGGGACACACAAACCATTGTTCTGATTGTTAGTGGATAGTTAGACATGTCTTGGACAGGCATTCCCTACTCCATTTCCCCACCAATTCTTGGCAAAGAAGAGAGAGCATTAGGACAGATAACACTGGAATGTCTCGTCTTCTTACCTATCATATTTCAACACGTTGCATTATTTGTTTGTTAACTCCTGTGCTTTCTCTTGTCTCTCGTATGGAAATACAGTTTAGTCATTATAGGACTTTAAGTCTGGTTCATTAACGAATATTCAAACTAGAGAATACAGGTGCTCAATGCATGGTTGCTGAACACAGGACTACAGAAAACTATTATGGTTCTAAAATGATTCATTCTATAGTATTCCCGAAAGATTCCAAAGCAATGTATAGTAGATGAGAGAATTGTTTGGATTCCTTCCTACATCACTCAGAAACATATTTCTTAGGGAAAGAGGCCCCAAACCAGTCCAGTGACTTACATAGGTGGGTAGGAGGTGGCATTCTTCACGAAGCTCCAGGGCTCTGCAGGCTGTGGTGGAGCAAACCTCAGGGATCCAAGAGGAGGCTTGGCAAAGGGGACTCCCAGGAAGATGGCCACAGGTTGTGCGAATCCTTCTAAGCTGACATACTTCCCCAGGACTTTGCCATGAACAGTGTTCACCACAGGTGGTGAGGATGGGTGTCCTGGTAGACAAAGAGAGGGCACATAAATTCATTAGAAGGAAAAGGTCAGACCTGGGTTCTAGGTGGATTGGGGTAGTTTGATGGTGTGGCATTAAATGAGTCACTTGAACTGTCATAGCTCTCATTTGCCTCTGACACAAAAAGACTAAGAAGAAAACTGCCTTTATGACAGAGCACTAAATGAAAAAGTAAGCTGAAATTGGAACTAGAAAAGTATCCATCAAAAGGGCGCGGCAAAAACAGAATAGGCTAAAATAAACAAAACCTTGGCTTGCCTCTTAGAAGCCTCTGGAAACTCTTAGCCAATAAGATCCTGGGCAAAAACACTTGTTGAATGAGGAAACAAACAAGGAGTTACCCCTTATCTCAGAATGGCCAGGCAAATGCTGAGACGAAGGAAGTGCATTCTGAGAGTAGAAACAGGAGTTAGAAGAAAGGAGGAGGCTTTCTGATTGGTGTCGCCACATTGGAACTGGCACTTGAGGTAAAAAAGATGAAAGGTAAAAAATATCAAATGGAAAAAAAAGCATATTTATCAAAGGTGCTGGCATAACTGGATATCAATATGTAGAAGAATGAAAATAGATCCATATCTATCACCATGCACAAAACTCAAGTACAAATGGATCAAAGACCTCAACATAAAGCCAACCACACTGAACCTTATAGAAGAGAAAGTGGGAAAAACACTTGAACAAGTTGGCACAGAATACCACTTCCTAAATATAACCCCAGCAGCACAGACACTAAGAGAAACAGTTAATAAATGGGACCTCCTAAAACTGAAAAGCTTCTGTAAAACAAAGGACACAGTCAAAAAGACAAAACAACAGCCTACAGAATTGGAAAAGACCTTCACTAACCCCACATGAGAAAGAGGTCTGCTCTCCAAATATACAAGAACTCAAGAAATTGGTCACATTTCACAAGCACAACTCAAAGAAGGAAACACATGCACTCTATTACGCAAAAAAAATGACCGGAGTCAACAACCACTGGTCATTAATATCACTTAATATCAATGGACTCAATTCATTTATAAAAAGGCACAGACTTAGAGATTGGATACGAAAACAGGATCCAACATTCTGCTGTTTACAAGAAACACACCTCAAACACAAAGACAGACATCTACTCAGAGTAAAGGGCTGGGAAAAGGTTTTCCAAGCAAACGGACCTAAGAAACAAGCAGATGTGGCCATTCTAATATCTAACAAAGTTGGCTTCAAACTAAAATCTATCAGAAGAGATAAAGATGGACATTTCATACTCATAACAGGAACAATTCATCAGGAGGAAGTCTCAATCCTGAATATCTATGCCCCTAATATAAAGGCACCCACTTATGTAAAAGAAACACTTCTAGAACTCAAGGCAATCATCAAACCACACACACTAATAGTAGGAGACTTCAACACACCTCTCTCACCAATGGACAGATCAATCAGACAGAAACCCAACAGAGAAATAAGAGAATTATTGGAGGTATTGAATCAAATGGACTTAACAGATATCTATAGAACATTCCACCCAAATAGGAAAGAATATACCTTCTTCTCTGCAGCCCATGGAACCTTCTCAAAAATTGACCACATACTTAGTAACAAAACAAACTTCCACAGATACAAAAAAAATATTAGTAACCACCTGTGTCTTGTCAGATCACCATGGATTAAAGTTAGAATTCAACAACAATGCTAACCACAGGAAGCCATCAAACTCATGAAAGTTGAACAGTCAACTACTAAATCACCCCTGGGTCAAGGAAGAAATAAAGAAAGAAATTAAAGTCTTCCTTGAATTTAATGAAAATAAAGACACAACATACTCAAACCTATGGGACACTATGAAAGCAGTATTAAGAGAAAAGTTCATAGCACTAAGTGCCCAATTAAAGAAAACGGAGAAAGCACACATTGGAGACTTAACAGCACACTTGAAAGCTCTAGAAAAAAAAGAAGCTGATTCACCCAGGAGAATTAGAAGACTGGAAATAATCAAACTGAGGGCTGAAATCAACAAAATAGAAACACAGAAAACAATCCAAAGAATCAATGAAACAAAAAGCTGCTTCTTGGAGAAAATCAACAAGATCGACAAACCCCTATCCAAATTAATCAAACGGCAGAGAGAGAACATGCAAATTAATAAGATCAGAAATGAAAGGGGGACATAACCACAGACACAGAGGAAATTCAGAGAATCATTAGATCTTACTACGAAAGTTTATATGCCACAAAGCTGGAAAATGTAAAAGAAATGGACATCTTTTTAGATAAGTACCATATACCAAAGTTGAACCAAGAACAGGTGAACAATCTAAATAGACCTGTCAGTCGTGAAGAATTAGAAGCTGTTATCAAAAATCTCCCTACCAAAAAAAAACCCAGGACCAGATGGTTTCAATGCAGAATTCTACCAGAACTTCCAGGAAGAGCTAATACCTATACTCCTTAATGTATTCCACAATATAGAAACAGAAGAGTCAATGCCAAACTCCTTTTATGAAGCTACAGTTACCCTGATACCAAAACCACACAAAGACACAACCAAGAAAGAGAATTACAGGCCAATCTCACTCATGAATATCAACGTGAAAATTCTCAATAAAATACTGGCAAACTGAATCCAAGAACACATTAGAAAAATTATCCATTATGATCAAGTAGGCTTTATCCCAGAGATGCAGGGCTGGTTCAACATACGCAAATCTATCAATGTAATCCAGCATATAAATAAACTGAAAGAAAAAAACATATGATCATTTCATTGGATGCTGATAAAGCATTTGACAAAATTCAACACCCCTTTATGATAAAGGTGTTGGAGAGACTGGGGATACAAGGATCATACCTAAATATAATAAATGCAATATACAGCAAGCCAACAGCTAACATCAAATTGAATGGAGAGAAACTCAAAGCCTTTCCACTAAAATCAGGAACACGACAAGGCTGTTCACTCTCTCCATACTTCTTCAATATAGTGCTTGAAGTTCTAGCAATAGCAATAAGACAACATAAGGGGATCAAGGGCATTCGAATTGGAAAGGATGAAGTTAAACTTTCGTTATTTGCTGACGATATGATAGCGTACATAAGCGACCCCAAAAACTCTACCAAAGAACTCCTACAGTTGATAAACACCTTTAGTAATGTGGCAGGATACAAGATCAACTCCAAAAAAATCGGTTGCCCTCCTATACACAAAGGATAAAGAAGCAGAGAGGGAAATCAGAGAAACATCACCTTTCACAATAGCCACAAATAGCATAAAATATCTTGGGGTTACTCTAACCAAAAAAGTGAAAGACCTATTTGACAAGAACATTAAGTCCTTGAAGAAAGAAATTGAGGAGGATACCAGAAAATGGAAAGACCTCCCCTGCTCTTGGATTGGGAAAATCAACATAGTAAAAATGGCAATTCTACCAAAAGCAATCTATAGATTCAATGCAATCCCCATCAAAATCCCATCAAACTTCTTCACAGACCTTGAGAGAACAATAATCAATTTTATATGACAAAACAAAAAACCCAGGATAGCCAAAACAATCTTATACAATTAAGGAACTTCTGGAGGCATTACCATCCCTGACTTCAAACTCTATTACAGAGCTACAGTATTGAAAACAGCTTGGTATTGGCATAAGAACAGAGAAGTAGACCTATGGAATCAAATAGAAGACCCAGATTTTAACCCACAAACGTATGAACACCTGATTTTTGACAAGGGAGCTAAAGGTATACAATGGAAGAAGGAAAACATCTTTAACAAATGGTGCTGGCATAACTGGATGTCAACCTGTAGAAGAATGAAAGTAGATCCATATCTATCACCATGCACAAAACTCAAGTCCAAATGGATTAAAGACATCAACATTAATCTGTCTACTTTGAACCTGACAGAAGAGAAAGTGAGAAGTAGTCTACAAGATATAGGCACAGGAGACCACTTCCTAAGTAGAACCCCAGTAGCACAGACAATAAGAGAAACAATGAATAAATGGTACCTGCTGAAACTGAGAAGCTTCTGTAAAGCAAAGGATACTGTCAGTAAGACAAAAAGGCTACCTTCCGACTGGGAGAAGATCTTCACAAACCCCTCATGAGACAAAGGTCTGATCTCCAAAATATACAAAGAACTCAAGAAACTAGACACTAAAACTCTAATTAACCCAATTAAAAAATGGGGTACTGATCTGAACAGAGAATTCACAACAGATGAACTTCGAATGGCCAAAAGACACTTAAGGTCATGCTCAACCTCCTTAGCGATCAGGGAAATGCAAATCAAAACCACTTTGAGATACCATCTTACATCTGTCAGAATAGCTAAACTCAAAAACACCAATGATAGCCTATGCTGGAGAGGATGTGGAGTGAGGGGAACACTCATCCATTGTTGGTGGGAATGCAATCTTGTACAGCCGCTGTGGAAATCAGTGTGGCGGTTTCTCAGGAAACTGGGAATCAACCTCCCTCAGGACCCAGCAATTCCACTCTTGGGAATATACCCAAGAGATTCCCTAACATACTACAAAAGCATTTGTTCAACTATGTTCTTAGCTGCACTATTTTAATAGCCAGAACATGGAAACAACCTAGGTGCCCCTCAATAGAAGAATGGTTAAAAAAGGTGTGTAACATATACACATTAGAGTTTTACTCAGCGGTAAAAAACAATGACATCTTGAATTTTGCATGCAAATGGATGGACATAGAAAACGCTTTACTGAGTGAGGTAACCCAGACCCAAAAAGAGGAATATGGTATGTACTCACTCATAAATGGATTCTAGCCATAGTTAAAGGTCTTTGAGTCTATAATTTGTGATCCTAGAGAAGCTAAATAAGAAGGTGAACCTGAAGAAAATCATATAGTTATCCTCCTGGATATTAGTAGACAAGAGTGCCAGGCAAACTCGGGTGCATGGGGGTGGGGGGATGGAAATAGGGGAAGATGGTTAGGGAGAGAGGAGAGGGGGAGGATTGGGGTTGGCTTGGGGGAATGGGAGGGGGGAGGGAGGAAGGATGTTTCTGGGAGCAGGGAAGTTTATATCTCAACTAAGGGAGCCATTTTAGGGTTTACAAGAGACTTGATTCTGGAGGGGTTCCCAGGCCCAAGGAGAGGTCCCCAGATTGTACTCTGGGCAGCAGAGGAGAGGGTGCCTGAACTGGCCTTGGCCCATAACCATACTGACGAATATTTTGCATGTCACCACAGAACCTTCATATGGCGAAGGATGGAGATAGAGACAGAGACACATATTGGAACACTGGACTTAACTCCCTAGGTCCAAATGAGAAGCAGAGGGAGGGAGATCGTGAGCAAGGAAAGTAAAATCAGAGGGGGCCTTCATCCGACGATGGGTGGAGATAGAGACGGAGACCCACATTGGAGCACTGGAAGTCAGGACCACGAAGGGTGCGTTCACCCACTGATACAAGGAAACTGATCGAATGAGAGCTCACCAAGGCCAGCTGGACTGGGACTGAACGAGCATTTGATCAAACCGGATTCTCTGAATGTAGCTGACATGGGGGCTGACTGAGCCCCCGAGGTCCAAATGAAGACTGAGAAGCCATTGACAATGGCACTGGATCTTGTTTTGTCTGCATGGACTGGCTTTTTGGGATCCTGGTCTGTTTGGATGCTCACCTTCCTGGACCCGGAGGGAGGGGGAAGGAAGTTGGATTCCCCACAGGACAGGAAACCCTGAGTGCTCTTGGGAATGGTGAGGGAGGAGGAGAGGGAGTGGGGGGAGCGGGAGGGTATTGGGAGGAGGGGAGGAAGTAGAAAGAGTGTTTTCGGATACTTGAATAAACAAAAAAAAAAAGAAATTGGTCACAAAAAGAACACATAATCCAATAAAAAAAATGGAGTACAGACCTAAACAGAGAAATCTCAACAGAGGAATCTAAAATGTCTGAAAGACACTTAAGGAAATGTTCAACATCCTTAGTCATCAGAGAAATGCAAATCAAAACAACTCTGAGATTCCATCTTACACCTGTAAGAATGGCCAAGATCAAAAACATGGATGACAACTTATTCTGGAGAGGTTGTGGGGAAAAGGAAACACTCCTGCATTGCTGGTGGGAGTACAAGCTGGTACAATCCTTTTGGATGTCAGTGTGGTGTTTTCTCAAAAAACTAGGGAACAACATTTCTCAAGACCCAATAATACCACTTTTGGGTATATATCCAAAGGGTATGTGCTCAACTATCTTCATAGCAGCATTTTTTGTCATAACCAAAACCTGGTAACAATCTAAATGTCCCTTGACCAAAGAATAAGGAAAATGTAGTACATTTACACAAATTGAGTCCTACACAACAGAAAAAAATAACGACCTTGAAATTTTCAGGCAACTGCATGGAGCTGGAAAACATCATTTTGAGTGAGGTAACCCAGACACAGAAAGACAATTATCACATGTACTCACTCATAAGTGGTTTTTAAACATAAAGCAAAGGAAATCAGCCTATGAATCACAATCCCAGATATCCTAGACAACAATGAGTACACTAAGAGAGACATGCATAGATCTAATCTACGAGGTAAGTAGAAGAAGACAAGATCTCCTGAATAAATTGGGAGCATGAGGACCTTTGGGGAGACTTGAGGGGGTGTGGAGAGGCAGGGAGAGGAGTAGAGAAAAATATAGAATTCAATAAAAAATCAATAAAAAAAGAAAAAAAGGAGGAAAAAGAAAGACGAAAGTCTGAGGGATAGCTGAGCAAGAAGAAATAAGAATAAGACAGAATAGCACAGGTCATGGCTACGAGGGGAAGGTGACCTGAACATGTGACTGTTTGTAGAACTCTGTAGGAAAAGCAAGATAATCTTGGATGAGAAGGCAAAACTCAGGGAAGGGAATAACATTAGGTTTCATGCCATGAACTAGAATACAACAAAAACAGTTTTGGTCCCAAGATCACAATGATCTTCTAAAATATCCTGGTGACTCTATGTAGGGTCATCTAAATGTAAAGAAAACTGGATATCAGGCCCTGTCTGAACCTTTGGCTCCATTCTTGCAAAGCAGACAATCTTTGCTCGTGTCCTCAGTTTCCTCATCTGTCTTCCTTGTACCTGCTGTCAGTATAAGTGAAGTGACAAACTTGATCTTTCTTCAAGAGGCAGAAGGACATTCTACACTTCACCATCAACAATCCCTTTGCTTCCTCGTTTGATGACTAGTTGTGTTGTTAGAATATCATTCATAAGAAATGAGTCCTCTTGCCTTCACATTGTTTCCCATTGTATACAGATGGTGTGGATAAAAAGTATACATCCTTAAAATGTGCATGCAAAAGAAAATTTCACACACCCTCGAATAGAAAAATAGTTTGTGGCACTGAGGAGTCTTCATGGGAAAGTATCTTATAAAATGTCATCCATGACACATGGCTTCAATAACCAACATCATAGTGGGTACATTTGGGTTACTTTTCATTGTTTCTGTTACTACTTACTGTAAATAAAACCAAATGAAGATTGGAGTAGAGATGTTAATGGCATTTAACTAATGAAGTTTTGACTTAATGGGATTTAACTAATGATGTAAGATCTTTAGTACATAAGACCATAACTCGTTCAAATCTAATATGAGCTTTATAGAGATAAGAGCAAGTAACATTGTAAACACTTTGGATAAAATGAAGTTATAAGCTTGGGGCCTTGCCTAATGTCATTAGAAGTCAACCCTACATTTTTCTCCTTTTGTCATTGGTGTTAATTATTCCCATGTCACTTGAACCAGACTTCCTGGAAAACCTGGGCATGAAAAGATCTAAGACGACAACACTGCATGTTGATTGTTTTCATGACTTTAAGAATTTTTTTCCTGAGTATAGGGCCCATGAATAACTAAGAGGAAACTGGTCTGAAGAAATATAAATAAATATATGAGAAATGAAGATTTGTTACCTGCCCTGATGTAGGGCTAAAAGAAAGTAAAAAGCAGTATTCTAAAGCGTGAGCAAGCGATGCTGGCTCCTTATAAGATGAAGGCACTGATCTACCAAGCAAATATCTCGGTAAAAGATGCCATTAGCCAGGTGTGATGGGATGCACTTGTGACTGAGACTGAGCTCTGAGGATCACCTCAAGAGTAGACTAGCTTGGGATAAATAGTAAGACAAAAAGAGGCAAAAAAGAAAGGAAAATGTCTCTGTGTTTGGTCCTCTCGGTACCGGAAGAAGGTGAGGAAGGGGCAGGTGGAGTGGCACTTGCGGTGAGAGTCACAGCATGGGTACACGTGACTCGAAGGTAGAGAGAGAAGGTGTGAGTGAGGAGAGAGATCCAAAGATGAAAAATGGGCACGAATCCGGCTTAGAGTGAGAGCAGTCTCAAGAGCAGTGTCAGGAGGACATGTACCGTGAAAGCCAGGGCAGTAGAAGAGGAAGGATTGGCATAATTGTTAAATGTCAGGTTACAAATCACTTAGCTATAGAGGGACATTAGTTCAGTGATGAACCTTCCCTCATATCAGTCAAAGTAAAGTGTGTTTGGATATAGTGAGAAGAGGTGACAAGAATGTTACCAGCAGTTGACAGTTACCTCCTATATACCAAATTTACATTTCAGTTCATTAATATTCCCCAAAGTCTTGCTAGGTACTGTTAATATACCTGCTTAACAGTATTTGGAAGTATGAACCTCCAAAGGATGGAACTGGAGTGGCATTGCCTGGGTGACCAGCAGTGCAGAGGTATTCGTCTCCATATCCCTTTCTTACTGTTAACACAGTTCTAGGCTTCCTCAGTATCTTATGTCCACAGGAAATATAAACCTAAGAAAGGATGAGGTTGTCAGGTCCCTGATGACTGAGCACTTGCTCTGGATTCATGAGCCAGAGGTGAATTTCTGGACAACGCTGAGGAGAGTATATGTTTTTGCGAGTCTCAATTTCTCAGCTAATGAAATAGAGCGACCATATGTTGAGACTCAATGCTATACTATATACTAACTGTGAATGTAATCTGTGAGTCTGACGCTTTCCCTTGTAGGACCCGTTACTTTGCAGGAACTGTCTGTCACTCTTAGGATCTATCCAATCCAGTCAGTGTTCCTTGCCACTTCCCTTAACTAGACCTCATAGCATGAACTACGTCCTCTGCCTTCGTCCCCTAGAACCTCACACCACACAATCAATGCAGGCACTGCTCCCTACTTTCCCTTGCAAGTCAAACAGATCTTACACCTATGTCTGATGCTTCACCTCTCCGTTCAGAGGAGATCCTACAGAGCAACTTGCCAAGACTTTCCTGACCGAACCTGGTTCTTCCCCTTTGCCCCTCACCCAGTTCTGCGTCCCTTCCCTTCAGAACACCTAATAACAAATGCCTTTCCCGTGGTCATTAGATCTTGATGTGTTGACCTGACCCTATCTTTTCTTTTAATCCACTCCATTTGGAATCTATCCTTATTTATCCATGTGTTTCTTACACTTTCTCTCAACAACCACCATGATACATACTTTAGAAACAACAACAACAACAAAATCTTTCTAATCTACTCTACAGTCCAGTAAAGTAGGAAAACAGCTATCTTTGCCTCTCTTTGTGAGGCACACGGTCGACTACTTGCCTTTCTTCACCATCATGTGCTCCTGGGACTCAGAGTTATTATCCTTTTCTATCCCAGTGCATCCAGGTCCAGGGCAACCCTGGTCTGGGTCACCCCACAAGCAACCCCAGGTCGAGAGAATCAAGACCCTGCAGAATCTATCTCACCTTTGTTATATACTTATCTCTGTCTGCCTCTGTCTGGAGCAAGTATTTTGGCTTGTATTTAAAAGAACTCACCCAATGCCATGCAGGCTGATAGAGGCACCAGAACCAGAGCACAAAAGCACATCATGGTCAAACAGGCTTGCAACCCAGGGAAGACTTCAACTCGGATCTGTAATAAAGAAAAATAGAGTGGCCCCACCCATGTGCTGGAGATCCACCCAGAAATCTTGGCCACTAAACACATTTATATAATCTTAATGACAGAAAACTCCTCCTTCTCTTCAGAAGCTCCCAGGACTTTCCGTGAGATCTCTAAGCTACACCCCCTGTTTACTCTGCTTAACCTGAATGCCCACACACCCACAGTTTGGCCTCTTTTATTTGAATAGTCACAGCCTAACTCTTGGATTACAGATGGCCAGAAACTCTTCCAAAGACTTTTGATTCACCTTCTGCTCCCTGCCATGTTCTCACCTCAGTACTCTGTGAGCTTTCCCAAAACTGGCAGATGCCTGCGGAAGAGCAAGGCTTTGGCTGGGGGTCCTCACCATGGGTTAGGAATGGTGAGCGCCCATCACAGCCCCACAGGTGCTCATCATGGACTTCAGAACACATCTCTTAATTCCCTAAGCTGACAGTTTCAAGGTTCCTCAACTGTAAAAGTGAGCTTAAATTTGATCCAGCCTCCTTAATGACGTCTCAGTTAGCTTTGCAATATTCCTGCCAAGTGGCGTGCTTGGCTTCACGCACAACCAAGGTCAGGGATCTCACTAGGTTTCAGAGCAGGCATTTACATATAGAATTCCCTTATGGTAAATGAATGCCATTTTCCCAAATCCTTGGCTCTAATTATTTTTCTATCCATTGTTCCATGTACATTACAGTTACCAAAATGCATGGCCCTTGAGAGCTTCTGTGGATGGGAAGATGATTCCAAGACACCCAAGACACACACCCTTTTCCCAAGCAACCCTCTGAACAGAAGACAAAACAGACGTGAGAAAGGGGAGAGACTGTAGTGCACATGAATGCTCTAACACAGAGGGGTACAGTGTGAGGGTGCACCGTCAGGGTCTCCTTCACTAGGTGTCAATGATTGAAGAAAGTGGCTCAGGTTCTTCTTAATGATGATTCTAAATGCCCTATAAGAGGGATTCATTTCAAACAGTCTGGTACACCAACTCTTCACTCAAGGCGGAGATGAAAGTCTCTAGGTACTGGCATGGAAATACAGACTTGTATTGTGAAGGGAAAATACAAGTCATAGACTAACCTGGATGCTTTGGAACACAGCCTGTTAGTTCTCTAAAAACTCAATGTACAGTTTTCCCACAGGGTGCAAATACTCCAGGCCTAGGCATATACTCAAGATAATTAAAAATGCCAACCATGCCAAACCTTCTACACAAATAATTCTGTTCCCAAAGTGGAACTACCCCAACTGAAAGACTAAATGAAAATCTATTCACAATGTTGAATGCTGTTGGTAAGAACATCGTCCTGGGTGCTGGAGGATGAGGAAGAAAAATGACGAGGAGGGGATACTAATGGAAGGAGCTGCTCTTTCATTTTAAGCCTTTTCTTTTGAGTGAGGAAAACATGCTGGGTAAGACGGTGATGGGTATAAAATACATTATGCATCTTTAAAACACACCTTATTAGTTTTATTAGAACGTCATGTGTTTTGATCATATTCACCCCACCTCTTCCTATAGCTCCTCCCAGATCCACTCAAACCTTCTTACTCCCTCAACTGCACGCTCTGGTCATTGATTTCAAATAACCCATTAAGTCCAGCTGGGCTGCCCATAGACTTCCGAGTCTGACACTATCCCCTGCAGTCATGCCCTTAAAGAAAGCTGTCTCTCCCTCCCCCAGAAGCCATCAGCTGTCCAGAGATGCTCAGTTAGGGGTGGAAACCCCACTAATCCCTCCCCCTTCATGGTAGAGTGTTGACTGGCTTCAGCTGGCACATGCCTTGTGAAGGCATGCTGGGAGTTCATGGGTGTGGCAGTGCTGTCCGCTCCAGAACAAAGTGCTTCACTTTGATTCTCCTCAGTCTCTGACTCTTCTAACCTTGCCCCTTGCAATGGTCCCAGAACCTTGAATATATAATGTAAAAGGCATATCCTAAGCAAATTATAGTTGCATGAACTAGAGACTTTTAGACACAGTGTGTATAATCTGCCCACGTTTGCACAGCAGCAAACATCGCCAGCTGCACAGCAAACATTCTGGATGCTTTGTATCTAATTATTCATACGACCATGTTT
This sequence comes from Myodes glareolus, assembly GCF_982192425.1. NCBI lineage: Eukaryota > Metazoa > Chordata > Mammalia > Rodentia > Cricetidae > Myodes > Myodes glareolus. Next base: position 23,656,282 of record NC_142047.1, on the reverse strand, counting down.
TGACGCTAACATTGGGATTTTATTTATTTACATTTTCTATTTCTACCCATTCTTACATCCTTTTGCCAAATATTTCTTGAGAGCCTGTAGTGTGGAAAACCTTGTGCTTGGTGTTATGTGTGCAAGTCAGCAGTGTTCAGAAAAATCCCCATGATTCATCCTAGAGGATCCTGAGGCTAAACGAGGCTAAGGGCCTGGCCAAGAAAATAAATCACATAAAGGGAAAGGTAAGATTGAACAAAACATGTGTCACCATAGATCCATACACTTACCCATTGTCACATGTGCTGAAATATCTTGGGGGAACCTACTTTGTGAATGGTCTAGGCACACACATAACTGTAGAAGAGTTGGGGTAGTCTCATGCTTTCCTGGGATCTCCTCCCCAACTCCCCATCAAAGTTCCCATACAAGTCTTTCTGATGACCTCTTCTGCATCTTAAGGGTCTCTAAGAAGGATGAATATAGGTTCTGTACGGAACCAGGGTACAGCTATAAGGGGAGGCAGGCATTTGGAAACAGGAGCGCTGGGGTTGTAGGAAAAAGCAATGGATGGATGACAGAGGAGAAGTAAAGCTTCCTGCTTTCCTTCTGCCAGTGTAGAATTCCTCCTGGGAAGGCCCTGTGCAGCCAGGAGTGATGTGGCTGAAGAGTCCTAGTGTGAGATCAGCTATTGCCAATGGAGTAGGAGTGAGAAGAAGATTGCCCTGTGCAGTAAGGAGGCAGCTGACCTTCTCCACAGTGACTTCTCCTACAGTCTTCTAGAGGCAATAACTGTTAGGGATAAAGGATGAGTGAGTTACAAGAGATCAGGAGTCGGTTTCCCTAAGCTACAATCTGGATGTAGGAGGAGGCCGCTAGTTATTTTCAGAAATAGTCAATGAGAAACTGTATTAATTAAATCACTGCTTGGTCCATTAGCAGCTTCTTATTGGCTGGCTCTTACATATTAATTTAACCCATTTCTATTAGTCTATGTATCGCCACTGACTTACTGGCTAATGTTTCGGCATCTGTCTCTGGCACAGCTACATGGCTTCTCTCTAACTCCTCTTTCTTTCTCCCAGCATTCAGTTTAGTTTTTCCCGCCTACCTAAGTTCTTCCCTATCAACAGGCCAAGGCAGTTTCCTTATTCACCAATGATATTCACAGCATACAGAGGGGACTCACACATCACTTGGATAACAGCTGCCCTGTGATATATAACGATTTAGACATCGTATGGGCTAGAATTAAATAGCTATACTTGAGCTGGTACACATTTTTGGATAGCCGATCTGAAAGATGCAGGCAGAGTGCAAACCATTTGCACTGAGTATTGTTGGGAGCTTTGTCACCTTGGTCTCTACCCCCTCTTCTAAGCTGATGTACAAATATGTCTACAGCCTCTGTTGTAGGGCTCAGAGCTGGAATGCTAGAGCAAATGTTGTCGGTGGCTGTCCTTCTGGAACCATGCAACCCAGTGCTCTTGGGTGACTTCCGCCTTCCAGAAACTTCTCTTTGCTTCAGAGATGTCCCTGAGTGGAACAAGACCACAGTATTCATGACGAGTCTTGGTTTTAGGAGATCCATAGCCCTCCAACACCTGAAGTAAGGGTCAGGTGGTGACTGATGGAGTCGATGCATCCATGTTTCTTGTTCTTCTCTCCACTTAGTTTACTTTGACAAACAAATTCTTTCCTGGTGCTTTCACTCCTTGACCCTCAGTAGAAGCTAGTGGCATAATTAACTCCGCATTGGCTGTGTTCCTTCTCCTACCTCTCATTCTTATTCTTGCCACTGTTCTAATCATAAGATCCTTCTGCTTGAATGTTCATCTCAAGTCTGCTTTGGGGGGAAAACCCAAAATTGGTGTGTAAATACCTGACAATTCATATGTTGAAGCTCTACCCTCCCAGCCCAAATCTTTGTGACTATATTTAGACCCAAGCCACTTAAAAGCCTAGAACAACAAACTAAGAGAATGAACGTGGGCACCAATCCAATCTGATGGATGTTATCACAGGAGGAATTTAGGAAATACAAGTTGACACCACTGACAAACACGCATGGAGGGCCCACCCCATTTAACGGCATGAAGGAGACACCCTGCAGTATGCCAGAGAAGAGGGCCTAAGAGAAAACCAATCTGTTGGCAACTTGAAGTTCAATTACCAGTCTCTAGAAATAAAAGAAGGAAGGAGGGAGGGAGGGATGGAGAGAAGAAAGAAAGAAGAAAGACTACACCAACACCCAGTTTGGGATAAACTGTTATGGTAGTCCTAGGACAAAGACATATAAATCAAACCCTGTGCTTTCCTTGTTGTCCAATGGGACATAAAGCCCTGATGTGATTGGATGATGCCTAACATAACAAACAACTCAGTATCAAAGTCAGTAACAGAACCTTCGACATCTGGCTTTCACCCTGTGGTTCCTGGCTGTCATTCATCTTTCATAAGACAGTAGGAAGATGACCTAACTGCAGCCCTTTTCATAAGGCAAAAATTTTTGATTTTGTGCATAATCAGATTTGCCGTTCTGTAACCAAAGATAAAGATGGAAGGGCTAAGGGGTTAGGAACCAAGAGAGGTGTGTTTCTTCATCAGAGCAAACCACTGTTGAAGAGCTAGAATCAGTTCCCAGCGATGATTTACTCTGCAAACACTGCTCTGAATGGGGTTTTCTCTTTTACTTTTATCTACAAAGAAAATTGTGGGGGTTTTCTTTCTGTTGGCCACCAGGTCAAGAGGGGAAGGAGGCAGAAGTGGCAATAGAAAGTTGTGTAACATGACCCTTGAGCATGAACAGACAGCCCCACAGGAGACAGATTTCAATGAATCAGCTCAACTTTGTTCCAGAATATAAGGAATTTATAAAACTGGGGAGCCTGGGGATTAACCCTAATTTGTATTAAGTGGCAAGCTCCAATCACAAGACTTAGTATGTGGCTACAGGGTCCTAAAGGAGAGCTTCCAGCACAAGTCTTCTTAGCAGAGATCTGTATTAAGGGTCAAGCTAAAGATGAATCAGGCATCTGGTTTAGAGACAGCTTTCAGAAAAGGTCAGTCCTCCAGGTTCAGGGACATGCTCCAGATAAGGGCAGGTAAAAAGCAGGAAGCTTTGCTGGAGTGAGGGAGTTCCACATTTTCTGAGTTAGAGAGAAAGCTGCTAGGTTTATGGAAGGCTGTCACCTCTAACCAGGCAACAATGTATCCCAACAGAAAATATGGTCTTGAAGAATGTGTTAGTAAGTGTTCCCCCACCTCAATGCACATAACACAATCTGGGTCAACCTCTTGATTGGACAAAAAGGTTGTTACAAGGCACACACACACTGGTAGGCAGGAAAGTAATTTGTTTACCTTAGATAACTGGTGTTTGAGACCTGGCAAACAGCCTTGGCACTCAATTTATGAAGATTATGCAGTGATTTCCCAATGAAGCTTAAGAGATACAAATGGATTACTCTCATATTTGTTGTTTGACCACAGGTGCATTTGTGACTCCAGAGAATTTGGAAAACACAGGAGGTGGCTCATCTAAAGCTTACCTGCATGTAAGTGTAGTCTTACTGTTTCTCGGCAACTTGGCAGAAGTGACAGAAGAATCGGATATTTCCCACGCCTCACACGACATCACAAAGTTGCTTACCATGTCTAATTTCTCTGTGTCACTCTGGTTAAAGCTGACACATCTCTTTTCTCTTAACTGTGAGTCAGTGTGCATTATCGCTTTTCCCTTGTGGTGCTGTTTACAGATTCCTATGTGGAGCTATATAACCTTAGGAGCAAAATCCTGGGAAATGACCTGGAGTTCTAAGAATTTGGAAGAACACGGATGGTAGTATAGGTGTCTCTGGATGCTTTTAACCCTACAAATCTTTCACATATCTGTTAATTTATTCATATTAAGAATTTTCACACTAGAATACATAAGAGAATAGCCTGAGACAAGAGCAAACCATGCATGTAGCTTTGCCTACCATGCCTCTGACTCATCATGGATGGACTGTAATAGAGGACACCATTCTAATTGCTCTAAAGTCTGGGAATACAATATCCACATTGCATATCCTCTCTTTGAAGGTCTTAAGGAAATCCAAATGAGGTGCTTGTTTACACGCCATCAGCCATGACTCAACATACAGACTCTAAAATTATAAGGCTTCTTCTAATGGGTCACGCAATCCCCTAAATTCTAGTCTTTGGAACTCAAGTACAGGCTGAGCTTCTCTCAGACACCGACTCAGCCTCAGCACCAGACTGACTCCAGGGAGAAGGACATCCAGTGTGGGCAGAGCAGTGAGAGGAGAAAGCTGGAAAAACAACTGGCCTCTGCCCAAGACTCTGAGCACGAGCAGTAGGCATTCTCTGAAACCCGGGAGATGACTGCAGTAATGACAGCTTTAGTGGTCAGGATAGTCACTGACATTTTGCTCCTGAATGGCTGTCAGAGGTCTAGGCTTCATGCTGAGTGACTCACTTGTACCCTTTTATAAGCCAGATGCATTATTTTAAAACCATTATTTCATTTCTGTTTTATGACTATCACAGTAGCAAGTTTCCCAGACAAAGCTTTAATTTACTGTACTTAGTATGTTTCTGCCATTTATGGGACTTACACTAAAGCTCCCCTTTGAGGTGATAAGTTTAAAAAATTAATGAATTTACAGAAAACTAATAGTACAGACAGTAGACTGGTTGGGGTAACACTTAAATGAGAATACCTCTACTTCCCTACCCCTGTCCCACATAGTGGTCCTTAAAAAAATGCTATGTTTTATTTGGGAGTAAGCAGGGGACGTTGTGATACATCAAAATGATGCTGTGGAAATCAGTGATTCATTGAAGGCTGGCTAAGCAACATTTAAGGCAAAACAGTCAGGCTGTATAAGCTGTTTTAAAACAACATTCATTGGTCACAAGGTTAGTAGTGGGCACTCCAAAGGTGGTACTAGTCCAAGTCTGACAGAATGATTGGCAGACTAGCATCCTCTTGGAAGTGCTATTTGCTTGATACAGTGGCATATATACAAGACTATGGCTTTGATAAGCCTTGTAAAATATTGCTTCTTATCGGACAGATAAGTACATATTTAAAAATATTCTCTTTGTGTTGGGGTTTAACAAAGGCAACTTCATTTGTGTCCTAGCAATTCCCAACAGTAAAATTATGAGTTTGAGTGAAAATGTTGGATGCCCCAGAAGCACAACAACGTTTTCTGCACCAGAAGAAGTGGTATTCTAGATTCGCTGTTTGTCACACTAGGGTGGATGAGGTGTGGAGCAGTACCTTCCACAGAGGCTGCTGATAAGAAAAGTTCTGCAAGGACACATGTGAGGTTCCCAGTCTCCTGACTTCCCTGACCAGTGTGCTACACAGTCTACCCTTTATTGATTCCATTACTAGTAGGTAAAGCAAAGTTCAGAACTCGGCAGGACGTGGCTTGCCCCTGTCTCAGGACTATTTCCATATATGCAATCTATTGATTCATGGCATAACTTAAGGGTTAGGGGTGGCTCATGCAGATGACCAGGATTTTCTCCTGTTCTGAGGGTTGCCTATTCATTTATTGCACAGTTCTCCTTGTTATACACAAACGTTTTAGTTTAATGAGATTCTATTCCTTAATTGCTGGTGCTATTTCTGGAGTTTCCAGAGTCCCGAAGCCATATTAGAACGATTTTATCTCATGCTTGTAAGCTGAAGCACACTCCTTACTTCCCCTCCACACAACAGTCTTACAGTATCAGGCCATAGGTTAAGGTCCTTCATCCATTCACAGTTGAGTTTTGTGCAGGGCATGAGGTATAGGCATGATATCATTTTTCTATATGTTAAAATCCAGTATCTCCAGCACCACTTGGTAAAGATGCCGTTTTCATCAGTGTATATTTTTATCATTTTTGTCAAAAATTATGCAGCACTGTTTGTGTGGACTTATATCTGGATCTCCAATTCTATCCCAATGTGTCTATTTTTATGATAGTACCATGTTGTTTTTACTACTGTAGCTGTCTAGTACAATTTGAGACAAGACACAGTGATCCCTCTTTTGGTTCAGGATTCTTTAAACAATCCTTGCTCTTTTGTGCCACCATATATATTTTTGGATTTTTTTTCTGTGTCTGTGAAGAATGGTCCTGAAATCTTTATAGGGATTGCATTGAAACTACACACTGCTTTTGGTAGGGTGGTCATTTCCCCAAGATTCTTCCAATTTATGATCATGGGATTTTTATCTCAGTTAGGGTTTCTATTGCTGTAAGGAGACACCATGGACTCCAATTTTAATTATTATAAAAGAAAAATATTTAATTGGGGATGGCTTATGGTTCAGAGAGTCAGGCCATTATCATCATGGTGTGAAGAAAGGCAGCATACAGGCAGACATGGTGCTGGAGTAGTTAAGAGTTCTACATCTTGATCTGCAGGAAGCAGAAAGAGATGTGTGCCACACTGGGCATAGCTCATAGGACCATAAAGCCTGGTCCCACAGTGGCACACTTCCTCCAACAAGGCTACACTTCCTACTAGTGCCACTCCTTATGGATCAAGCACTCAAATACATGAGTCAATGGGGGCCATTCCTATTCAAACAACCACATTCCCCTTCCTGCCCCCATAGGCTTGTAGCCGTAACATAATGCAGAAGTGCATTCAGTCCAACTTAAAAGGTCCCCATAGTCTGGAATAGTCTCAACCCTGTGTAAAAGCCAAAAGTTCAAAGTTTATCTGAGATGCTTGCAACCTCTTAAACTCTAATCCCCTATAAAAACAAAATCCAAAAGCAAATCACATATTTCCAACATACAATGGCACAGGACATGCATAGCCATTCCAAGAGGTCAGTAAGAGAACATAAAGAGGAATACTAGACCAAAGCAAGACTAAAAACCAGCTGGGCAAACTTCAAACTCTACATCTCCGTGTCTGATGCCGAAACCTTCTCCACATCTCCAACTCCTGTTAGCTTTGTTGACTTCAACACACTTCCTTCTCGTGGGCTGCTTGCAGCCCATTTGAAGCTCTGCTCCGCAGGTATCCCCTGGCTCTGGGGTCTCCAATATTTTGGGGTTTCCAAGGCAGTGTAGGCTTCATCTTTACAACTTTACACAATGGTCTTTCTAGGTAAGATCCAAGAAGGTAAGTTGCTCCTGCCTAATGATAGCTCAAATTTCTGTCTCTCCATTATTTAAATTGAAATGTTGACCAGAGGCAAGCAGGATTGGGACATTGCTGAAACTGGATACAAGTCATATCAAAAGGAATGGGATTGTAGCTTAGAGATACAGAACTCTGCATGAGATACACTCTGCATGAGACTCTGAGGATGGTAATAATTAAATTTATAAAATTTATAACTGCAACAAAGGCAGCAACAGAAAAGAAAAATATGAAAAAATAAAAAGGAAACAGCACCTTTTAAATATAAAGAAAGCAATGCTCCCAGTGTAGATTCTGAATAAGTAAGAGAAAGAAATGAGCACAGCCTGTGCTGAGTAAAGCTTCTCTCCAGATTTTCTAAACCACAGGGGACGGAATGAGCCAGAAGTTTTCACACCTCATTCCATTATTGTGCCCAAAAAGTTCTGAGTGTCAATGAGTAATGGTTAAAGCTAGCTGAAACCATCTCTGTTGAGTTGTGTACTGGAACGAGTTAACATAGGGTGGTGATGTCTCCAGTAATGGATTCTCTCTGAAGCTTATCAGATTGTGCAACTTTTTTTAAAAAAAATAACTTTTTAAAAAAATCTATCTTTTCTCATGTTACATACCAATCCCAGTTCCTATTCCCTGCCCTCCTTCTGCTCCTTCTACATTCCTCCCTACCCTACCCCCCATCCACTCCTCAGAGAGGGTAAGGCTTCCCATGGGAAGTCACCAAAGTCAACCACATTACTTTGAGGCAGAACCAAGCCCCTTCCCACTTTATCTAGGCTGAGCAAGGTATCCCTCCAAAGACAATGGGTCACAAAATGCCAGTGCAAGCAGCAGGGATAAATCCTGGTCTCACTGTCAGTGGCCCCACAGTCTTCCCAGTCATACAACTGCCACCCTTTGCTAGTTTGATATTATACTGAATCCCCTGCTGTCAGTCCAGTTCCCCTTAGCTCAGGGATGCTGTTTCAGTGGGTATCCCTATCATGGTCTTGACCCCTTTGCTCATATTATTGCTCCCTCCGCTCTTCCACTGGACTTTGGGAGCTCAGCCCCGTGCTTCACTGTAGATATCAGCTTCTGCTTCCATCAGTTGCTGTATGGAGGTTCTATGAAGACATTTAAGATAATTATCAAATAGTCAGGCAGTGATGATGTATGCCTTTCATTCCAGCACTGGGGAAGCAGAGGCAGGCAGATTGCTGTGAGTTTGAGGCCAGAGAGAGTTCTAGGACAGGCTCCAAAGTTATACAGAGAAACCCTGTCTTAATAAAATAAAATAAAATAAAATAAAATAAAATAAAATAAAATAAAATAAAATAAAAAGTCATCAATCTGACAGACATCCTCTTCACTATTGCTTAAGATCTTAGCTGGGTCATCTTTGTGGATTTCTGGGAATTTCTCAAGTGTCAGGTTTCTTGCTAGCCTCATAGTGGCTCCCTCAATCAAGATATCTCTTTCCTTATTTCCCCTCTCTATCCTTCCCCCTTTTCAACCATCCCTCTCCCTCAAGTTCTCCCCCCCTTCTGCCCCTCCTCCCCGCACTCCCATGCTTCCAATTTTCTTTTTTAATTTATTTTTTATTTTTCCATTAAAAAATTTACACTTCTTCCCCTCCTCCCATTCCCCTCCCACTTCCCCACTCACCCTCCTCCCTCCCCCTCCCTCCTTAAGAGAGGGCAGGGAACCCTGCCCTGTGGGAAGTCCAAGGCCCTCCCCCCTACATCCAGGATTAGGAAGCTTTGCATCCAAATAGACTATGGTCCCAAAAAGCCAGTACCTGCAGAAGAAACAAGTCCCAGTGCCTTTATCAATGGCTTCTCAGTCAGCCCCCATTGTCAGCCACATTCAGAGAGTCCAGTTTGATCACATGTTCATTCAGTCCCAGTCCAGCCGGATTTGATGAGCTCCCATTAGAACAGGCACACTGTCTCAATGGGTGGACCAACCCCTCGCAGTCCAGATTTCCTTGCTCATCTTCTCCCTCCTTCTGTTCTTCAACTGAACCTTGGAAGCTCAGTCCATTGCTCTGATGAGGGCCTCTGTCTCTATCTCCATCCAGTGTGATAGTGGGGCAAGGCCAGTTCAGGCAACCTTTGCACTGCTGCCCAAGGACCTAGCTGGGGACATCCCTGTGGACACCTGGGATCCCCTCAAGAGCCAAGTCTCTTGTCAACCCTAAAATTGCTCCCTTAATGTAGATATCTTCTTCTCTGCTCCTTTATCCGCCCTTCCACCATCTCCACCCTCCCACTCCCCCAAGTTCTCTCCAGTCTTTCCTTTCTCCCTTCTCTCTCCCCCTCTCCCCTTCTCCCACCCCCATCCTTACCCCCACCCCCATGCTCCCAACTTTTGCCCGGCAATCTTGTTTCCTTCCAATTTCCAGAAGGATCTATATATGTTTTTCTTTGGGTTCACCTTGGTATGTGGCTTCTCCTATTTTCCCTTTTCAGGGAATCCATGTATGTTTCTCTGAGGGTTCTCCCTGCTACCTAGCTTCTCTGGGGTTGTGGACTATAGGCTTGTTATCCTTTGCTTTATGTCTAATATCCACTTATGAGTGAGCTGTTGACTGAGTTTTCTGTGTCAGGGTTTCTGTCCTGTCTGGCTACATTAAGTCCCAAAGAAATCACACAGAGGTCTGAATCAATTATAAACTTATTGGCCTAGTATCTCAGGCTTCTTATTAACTCTTATAACTTATATTAACCTATTATTCTTTTCTATGTTAGCCACATGGCTCAGTACCTTATTCAGCGGGGCAGTCACATCTTGCTTCTTCTGTGGCAAGCTCACAACTGCAGAGGAATGGGCTTCCTCCTTTCCAGAATTCTCCTGTTCTCATTGACCCACCTCTACTTCCTGTCTCGTTGTTCCCGCCTATACTTCCTGCCTGGCTACTGTCTAATCAGTGTTTATTTAAAATATAATTGACAGAATACAGACCAATCTCCCACACCAGTGAGTTCATACCATGCTCATCTTTTGGGGTCTGGGTTACCTCACTCAGAATTTTTTTTTCTAGTTCCATCCATTTGGGTGCAAATTTCAAGATGCCATTGATTTTTACTGCTGAGTAGAACTCCATTGCGTAAACGTATCACTTCTTTTTTCTTCATCCATTCTTTGATTTAGGGGCATCTAGGGTGTTTCCAGGTCCTGGCTGTTATGAATAATGCTACTACGAATACAGCTGAACAAATGTCCTTAGAGTATGATTGAGCATCTTTTAGGTATATGCCCAAGAGTGGTATTGCTGGGTCTTGTGGTAAGTTGATTTCCAATTTTCTGAGAAGCCTCCATACTGATTGATATCGAAGTGGTTGTACAAGTTTGCACTCCCACCAACAATGGGGGAGTGTTCCCCTTACTCAGCAGAGGCTGCTGCATAGATCAACAGGTGCTCAAAGCAACAAGAACAAATGACTTAAGAGCACAGATCTCAGTACATCAACATCTACAGCCTAACTCCCAATGTAAAACTCAGGGAACATCACAGAAGAAGACAGCAAGATTATAAGTGCAAGAAGGCAAGGCTGCTAACTGTAAGATCATATCTCCTAGACATGACAGGGATGCTCCACCCATGAAAACTCAGCATGGTTCCATAAACAATCAACATTCCAATGTGGTTGGGGGAAATTTCACAAGGTTACATGAAGGACTACAGGTTATTAATGGCTGCTGAGAGAGGGAGAACCTGTTTTCTTCAGGGATAAACTCCACTGGTGGCTATCTAATCCCAAATGGTCAGCCTTTATCACATGTCCAAATGAACTTAGTAGGTTTGTGTAAGAGGGAGTGCATGTGTGTATGTGTGTGTGTGTGTGTGGATATTTTCCTTTGTTAAAAAAAAAGAGGGGGAATGGTGTGGGAGAATTGTCTGTAATCTGTCAATCATATTTTAAATAAATGCTGATTGGCCAGGCAGGATGTATAGGCGGGAAAACCAGACAGGAAGTAGAGGTGATGCAATGAGAACAAGGAGAATTCTGGGAAGCAGGAAGCTCCCTCTGCCACTCCTGCCCAGATCACCGAAGAAGCAACCTGTGAGCTGACAGCTGGAAAAGGTACTGAGCCACATGGTTAACACAGACAAGAATTATGGGTTACCGTAAGATGTAAGAATTAGTTAATAAAAAGACTAAGCTAATGGGTCAATCAGTTTATAATCTTATGGAGTCCTGTGTGTGATTTTCTTTAGGACTTGCCAGCTGTGGGGTACTGGGCAGGACAGAAACTCCAACAAGCCGGCCCTCATGTTACATTGCATATGTCAGGCAAGTCCTCTACCACGAGGTAATATCCTCAGCCCCTCTTTTGCATTTTGACACACTCAAGTAATAAGCCATGGTTCTACCAGCCTTCCCAGGATAAGAAACAGGCATACACAAAACACACATTTATCGGGGCAGTGGGGCTGTGTCTGAATGGTTCTTTCTCAGCTGTGGGAAAAGAAGTTCATCATGAAGATGGGCAGCCTGCATCAGAAGCACCAGAAGGGGCACAGTCAGTCACAGGTGCAGGATCAAGTGTGATCTGGCTCCTGCCCAGGGGCAAGGGAGGAAGCTGAGACTTTTGTTCAGACCAGTAACTAAGAGGGGAGAATTAAGCCACAGAAGTAGGCAAAAGATCCACAGATCTATTTTAAATGCAAAATAGTGGGAACTCTCTCTTGTCTCTACCGGGGTTCTTCAAGAACTTACCCAGAAAGCACAAAATTTAAAACCAAACACACAAAAACTGCTCCCCTGCCCTAGCTTCTGTCTGTGAATAAATTTTCAGGTCGTAGAATATACCTTTTCTCTTTCCAAATGCTACAGAAGAAAGATGTGTGTGTGTGTGTGTGTGTGTGTGTGTGTGTATTTATAACTTAGAGATATACAAAAGTTTCTATTCTCTCCAAGTTCAATACTAAGTAAGTCATCAACAGCTGCCCAGGAGCAGCTTATAGAGTGTATTTCCTTGCTGTTGTGCTGCCCCCTGTAGGAGAATGAGAAGATCACAGGAAAAGTGATTTCTTACTTTTGATCTAACGAATAAGATTTTAAAAGGTTTGTTAGCGGGATTCTATTTTAAATGCAATTATTCATTTCGCAATGCTAACAAAGGGCTGTGGCAGAGTACATACACGCCTCTCATGCAAGAGACTCTGCATTCAAACTTCAACACTCTCAATCCAAATGTAACAACATCATTCAATGCTTTGGTCTTCGCAATGGTGAAAAGGCAAAGGGAACTGACATGGGTTATTTATTGAGACTGATTATGTACATAAAGTAATGTGACACCTGAGGAAATCACCCAAGTGTTTGCTCACTTACACTTCCAAAAACCTCAGTTGAGGGATAAAAACGAAAGGCAGATACCAAGTGTCACTTAAGTATAAACATTTATTCCACAAAACACCAGGATGTGTATGGATCAGAAGGAGGAGTGCCCTATACCTGGGAAGCATAGAAAGGGCCTCCATCTAAGACTAAGGTGAGGTGGGCCGTCACGGCCTCTGCAACTACAAAGACACATCTGTACATTGATATTTAGAAAACTGGATGACTACAATTGTCACTTAACATATTTAAAATGTACTGTCATATTAAGGGAAATTACTGACAAATGGATATTTCTGCAGCCTCAGTTTTCTTGACTCTGGTTCTAATACTAGAAGTATTTTCCCTGGGGGCATAAAGCAGCCTTTGATCATGAGCAGGTGGGAGCAGGCGCATCAATAACCCATCTTCCTCCCCTCTGGGGGACACTAACCACTTAGTACCACTTTCTCTTGGTACCCCATGAGCTGCCTTATTCTTCCACTAGAACCTTGCTGCCCCAAGGCTACAATGGCTGACCTCAGTCTATCTCAACTCCCTTTGTTACAGCTTTGCCAGCGTCTGGTGACCGGATGGGAGAGGCCAAAGCAACACGCTAGGTCTCTGGGAATCTGTCACTATCCCTGTATGTTGTAGGTCTGTGATTATTCAGAGATTCACCAGCCTGACTCAAGTTTTGGTTTTAGTATATTACAGAACCCCAAACACTGGCCAGGTCCAAAACAGAGAAAGTTCTCTAGGTAAGGCCCTGGCTATTGTTAGCCAAAGAATTATTAAGGCAAAGGTCCCAAAGTTAGAATTTGGGGGAGACAAGTTAGACAAATTAAAACATATCATGTCTCAGTACAGGCAAGGCTTGACTTTGTAATAGATATCCAGCAGAGGCCTCGGTCAACTGCACAAGCAACATTTCACACAAAAGCAGAGCTTAGCAGCCAGCACGTTTGATCCTATGGCCTTGTGGAAACAACTGAGGCAATGAAACACTTTGTTAAAATTAGCATTTTTTTAAGATCGTGAGAGAAGAATGTATTTTCAATTCTAAAAGACAACAAAAGAAAAAAGAAAAAAAAGAATGTATCACTGACTATAATCCTCCATTCAGAGGATAAGGATACCATATCACTAAGTCATACCTCAGTCCGAAGTTAGGCACATTCTTGAGAGCTAATGATGCTAGAGGCGATACCTGACATTTCCATGTGACATACACACTGCCTCTGAATTACAGCTCCAGCCTCTTTAGATTTTATTTTATGTATATTGTGAAGTATTCCTTAATGTCACTTTTCCAATATGGAATTGTACCAGCATTATTTATTAATTTATAAAAACCGGTGTCTGAATTACAGAATCCAGAAAGAGTGATTTTAAAATGCATTATTACCAAAAGGTTCCCAATGTCTCTGCATCACTTAAGAGTTTATACAGTTTACTTTTTCTCTGGTTTGTCTACATGAGATTATTCTAAAGGATAGCCTTCTGCTTCTGCCTCCTTAGTGCTAGATTACAAGCAAAACCATGTGTGTGTGTGTGTGAGTGTGTGTATGCATATATTGCTGCCCAGTAGAATAATAGTCACAACTCACTTAAAAATCAAAGATGGCTTTGGAGTTGAACAATGGTTATCTTTCTCTAAAACCAAACACGCTATTCATACTATTAAAGGAAAAATTCAGAGTTATGTCTCATGTCAGGAGCCATCTGGTACAGGATGGGAAGAAAGGATTTAGGAAAAATTGTACTTTTCTCCATACCTATTTTTGTCTCTATTGTACCTTTTTTTGAATATATGTCTATATAAGTAATGTTTAAGTTTTCCACAATGAACAAGACATTTTCCTGCAGTAATGTTTGAAGTTTCCAGGAAGAAGATGGGGCCCCACAACAACCACTCCTTCTGGTTGATATGTCATGATGTTGATAGCGCTACTTTAAGACCAGTTATGTGTACCAGCTGCTCAAGATGGTCCCAACTGGATTAGCTGAAATGGTGTACATTCTCACAATGTTCTGACCAGAACTTCAAACAGGAACCTCAGAAAAACCCTACTGACTACTCAGATACTATTTGCAATTATACCAGACAGTTGTCTTGGAACCATCATTTTACTTTCACAGGATCCCATAGAAAGAACACCGCCCCCATGACAACTCGAAGTAATCCTAGAAGATGGCGTCACCTTTCCCAACAAAGGTTGTCCTTGGGGTTAGGGACATCAATTAGGGGTTGATTATAACTGGTATAGGGTTGGGATTGGGGTGGAAATTATGTAGGTTCAAGGATCTCTTTGAAAAAAGAAGGAAGATTGGATGGAATAATAGGTAGATTAGTGCAAGCTTATTTACACTAATAAAAATAGTGAATAATAGAGTGAGCTACTATTTATAGGCAATTTACATTGTTATAGATTCTTGTATATTGATACAAATTCACAATAGATTGAATATGCTCCTATTTCTGTTTACAATATTTTTACACCAAGGCAAAATTATTTTGTCATATTGTATGCATATTGTCTACTTCTGTTTAAGACAATTTATATATTGATATAATTTTAGGATATATTTATAATATTGCACTGTACAATTCTACCTCTGATAAAAATACTTGCGTATTGTTTATATTTTGAGGTCATTGTTCTCATTTGCTGCACAGTTATTTAAAGGTTGTTTAATATTCAAATATGAAGTCTTAGTCTTTAAGCTATATAGGTATTAAGAATTATAGGTCAATAGTCATCCATGTTTGTCATAGTTAGACTAATCAGGTTATTTAGATATATAGAGATTGTATTCCTCATAGATAGGTAATCTTCAACCATTCCAAAAAAAAAAACTGTAGAATATAGCATTTAAATTAATTATGGTTTTGTTGATGTGAGACACAATTGCTCCTGGCAGCACCGATCTATTCCTGAGAGACTGTTGAGACACTCTACTTGGAGCTTGTTTTCTTCTTGGCAAAACTGGCCTCTGGGCAAGGAACTACCCATGCCTCCAACACAGACAAAATTCATGGTGTCTGGACAGGACAAGCAAGATACAAGAAAAAAAAATTGTTAAACATTGCCAAGGTAGGGTGAGATGGTTTTGAAATTTTTCCTGCCTCTGAAAATGGTCTGTCAGTTACTCTAGGCCTTAGCCAAAGTTGGTTGTCCCAACATTGCAAATGAGACTTTGGGTGGTTGCCCAGGTATCCAGACGTCTCTATCATTTATTGCACATTTTGGAAGTTGCTTCATTGCACTTTCTATTTACTTTAGTAATATTATTTCCATTCTCAGGTCTTAGATGGGACTGAAGACTAGACAGTCATAGTTATGTTTCTCTCATGACTTGGTCAAGCTATTTTTAATGCAAGACTTAGACTCCTTAGGATAGGATAACTATTGAAGCATTTAGCCTGTGTTTCTTGCTTGATATTATTTATGCTGGTTGTAATTCTAATTTTTATATTTGATATTTTTATTGTACATAGCTTTATATTAGGCTTAGTACTCTCTTATGTATACAAAAGGTGGAAATGCTGTGGTAACTCTTTCAGCCTTTAAGATACCAGTCGATTTGGGCATGGTCTCTTATACTATAAATGCAGCTATAAAGCTTGCTCATACTCTCTCTCCTGGCTGCTGGATTCAGTTCCTGTTCTACATTTGTGCAGAGGACTGTGATATGTGAGTCTATTCTTAAATAAATTACTCTTTATTATACTCAATTCTCAGCTTGTTTGGGATTACTTTATAGCATCCACCTTCAGAGGGAGACTGGGATCTAGAGCCAGATGAAAGTGAACGACCAGGACACTGAAGCTGATAGGAGAATCTGCTCTTGGTATGCACAGGGCACAGCACTGCCTCTAGTAGTAAATCTCTCTACCTGTTCAGTGCCATGGAGGCATAGGTTGACTTAACAAGTGACTGGGGGCGTGAGAAGAGCCATGGAGCATCTCCATTGGTTGGTTTTGCTTTTATATCAAATTAAAATCTGAGGACTTAAGTCAGTCAAAAGAGGGACACAGGCAGTAAACTTCTTTGCAAAAAAAAAAAAAAACAAAAAACAAAAGCCTTATTCTGGTGCTGATTCATCTAGATGTGCACTGGAGCCTCCTGGTAATAGACCCTCATATAAACAGTATTGTCTACCCAGATTCATTGGTACAGAAAATACCTGATATTTTTGAGATGAGCCTGAAAGTTCCACTGAAATACTGGTGAGACAGAAGGTGGGGGTGAAAGGTTATTTAAGAGCAAATATGAAGCCAATAGAATGCACTTGCTGTGATGAAGCACCCCTATCTAAAGGAAGCCAGATATTTAGAGTTTTGGGTTTATTGGGCCATTGGTGACTGTCTCGAGCCCAGGCATGTACACTGACCATGCTAACGGGAGCTGTGGGCATCAATTTAAACCCTGACTGCTGCAGGGATATGGACCCAATCATGTCTCCATAGCTGCAGTAGCAACATGGGTCATGAAGATCAACAGAGGCCCCAGTGGCCGTGGGACCATGGACCAAGACCTAGCCATGGGCAGCATGTGAGTAAATGTAAAAGGTTATAGAGAGAAGAGGATGAAGGATGTAAGTATATGTTAACTGAAACTAAATTAACTTTTCAAAACAAGAATGTAGGGGCTGAGCAAGTGAGGTTCCACACCCAATTGTTTATCAAGCAGCGGTCCTGCAGAATCTCTGGTTCAGCTCCTACTCTCAGGTTTCCAACTTGATTTCACTGGGTGATGGACTGTCCAAAGCTCTCCTTCTCTGGTGCATTTGGTCAGTGTATTATCTATCATAGAACAGAGAAACAAATTAATACCACTTGATTCTGTGTACAGTCTGTCATCGATACACAAGCATTACACCATACAGAAAATATGGGCTGTTACAAGATTGGAAAGGAGAGGAAGGCACACAGAACAGGATTTTTCCCATCCTCTATGTATATAACAATCATATCAAAGCTGTCATTTGAAAGCTAAGCCATTCTTCTTTTAGGACAAGCACTGCTGAGATAGCTATTTCCTTTCTCATATACCACTGAGCACTATGATGATATGAGCCATTGCAATTGGTCATAACAAAACTGCACTCTAGAGAAGATACAATGGAGGGGTAAGTGTGTTCCTGACCCGCCACACAAGCCCGGTAAGGGAACACACAATTTTCCCGTCATCCTTATCTCCCTGGGTATTCCGAAGGGGCAGTTTCCCACAGCTAAACCCTCTCTCCTCCTACCCCATCCCTGCTTTCAGCCAGGAACCCCTACCCTTCGTCTCTCCCTTTTTGTCTCTCCCTTTTTCAGGGCATAAAATCCTCCAAATCAGCCTGTGTGGGCAGCGCCGGGATGGGGCGGTGAGTGCAAACGGGAGGGAGTTCCTTTGAAGGCGTAAGTCACAGACAATACCACACCAGTTTGGAATTATGATTAATAGAATGGTTATTTATTCAAAGGGGAAAAAACTTACAGACTACTGTCCCAGACAACAGCCCCTCCGAGCGAACAGGAAAGGAGTCTAGAAGCCGGAAGCGGAGCTGGAAGCCAGAGAGCAAGAGGAGGACAGCCGCTGCTTTTTTTAAAGAGAGAGAGACCACGCCCCAATGGGCTGGTAACTCAGCGGAGGTTGGCTGAAGGAGCGGAAGGAGCTCCCGCAGCATCTCCCCCTTTGGTTTAAGTAAGAGAGTTCTAAGCCTACTACGAAATTATATACAATAAGTACAAACTTACGAAATTATATACAATAAATACAACTATCCTATTCTAACTAGCTTAAGTCTTGTATAACAAATAACTTGGCCAAGTCATGAAAGGAAAGTAACTACATTTATATAATCTTCAATCCCATCGAAGATCTGAGAAGGGAAATAATGTTACCTGAGTAATTAGGAAGTGCAATCAAACAACTTCCAGAACATGTAACAAATCAAAGAGACAACTGGCTACCTGGGAAAACACCCAAAGTCACGTTTGCAGCGTAGAAGCACTCAACTTTGGCTAAGGCCTGACGTAACTGACATACCATTTTCAAAGGCAAGAAACTTCAAAACTATCTTACCCTGTCTTGGCAGGATATGACAGTCCTGTTTTATCCATTTACGGATATTCTGTAACTCTCTCAGTAGTTGAGGTATGAGCATTTCTTTACCCAAAGGCCAGTTCTGCCAAGAAGAAAGACTCCAGGTGGAGTGTCTTTGGTGCTCAACATTCTCTCAGGAATAGATTGGTGTTGCCAGGAGCGATTGTGTCTCCCTACAACAGAACCCTGAATTAGATTAAAGGCCATTTTCTACAGCTCTTTGAAGAGGTTGAAGATTATCTATCTATACTGAATATAATCACTATGTATCTAAAGAACCTGATTAGTCTAATTATAAATGACAAACTTAGATGACTGTTGATCTATATAATTCTCAATATCTATCTAACTTAAAGACTGAGATAATAAACAACTGTGCAATAAATGAGGACAATGTGACCTCCAAATATAAACAATGTGCAAGTATACATTGCAATATGGTAAATATATATATCAATACATAAACAATATAAAGTATCTTAATCAGAGGTAGAAGTGTACAATGCAATATGGTAAATATGCATATATCAATACAATATATATATCAATGTTTTAAACAGAGGTAGAAGCATGCATGCATAAAATAGTCAGCATAATTTAACTTTGTATCAATATATAAGAATCGATACCAATATGTTTGTCTAAAAACAATAGCTCACAAGTACAAATCTATTATCTCATAATCCAATTATCCCTCTTTTTTTAAAGATTTCTGCGCTTATAAAATTCCTCCCCCAACCCTCAACCCTATACTAATTATAACCAACCCCTAAATGATGCCCCTAAACCCAAGGACATACTTTACTGGGAGAGGGGACGTCGTTCTCTAGAATTACTTCCAGCTGTCATGGGGGCGACGTTCTTTCTGGGGGATCCTGTGAAAGTAAAATGATGGTTGAATTTCAAGATCAATGTCTTTTAAAATTGCAAATAGTCTCTGAGTATTTTGTGGAGGTCTGGCCAGAATGTTGTACAAGATGTGCACCATTTCAGCTAACCACGTTGGAACCATCTTCTGCAGCTGGTACCCAAAACAGGTCTTGTAGTAGCGCTATCAGTATCATGACGTCATCTCAACCAGGTGGAGTTGTTGTTATGGGGCCCATCTTCGTCCTGGAAACTTCAAATGTCACTGTAGGAAAAACTCATTGTTCATTGTGGAAAACTTAAACAGTAATCATATAGACATATACAGACATACATATATTCAATGAAAGGCATGATAGATATATTTAATGAAAGGTATGATAGATATGAAGAAAAGTAAAGATATTTTCTAAACTCATATTTCTTTCTGTCTCATATCATGGCTCTTGACATGAGACAGAAACTCCAGAAACTCTGGGTTTTTCTTTTAACAACAGGCTTGGAATTAGAGAGGGACTAAGCCAGAGTCCAACTCCAAAACCAGCTCTATAAATTTAGAAATATGATTTAATATATTGTACTTACAGAACCTATTCAGTTTTCTTGATAGTCCCTATTGGGCTGTTATTTTCCATCTGTCAGTATTCAAATATCCAGGGTCCCTTGAACTTTTCAAAGATCAGTGTTTTCCTGTGGAGATAAGAACAGAACCCTGCCCCTATTCTATATGTTTTTCTTACCACCTGTATGAATATCATCATTGTAGATGAGCTGTCATTTCTCCTTTCTAAGAGGTTTCTCCTCTTCAAATCGAACCTTTATTAATTTTGATGGTATCCACAATTTTTCTTCTCCTGTGGAAACAAGAGCAAAACCCCTTCCCCAACGTAGCACATCTCCTGGCTTCCACTGAGAGGTCAGCACGTCTTTGAAATAAACAGGTTGGTTTAGTTCAGAAGTTTTTTCCATTATCCAATGCCTCTCTGCTGCTGTTGTTCCTTTCTCATTAGCATTAAGAAAATTCAAGGTTAATAAAGCATATGCAATCTATTTCTGGGGGTATCTTTTGTCCCTTTCTGTTTGTTTAGCATATCCTTTATAGTACGATTTGATCTTTCTATAACTGCCTGACCTGTAGGATTATTTGGTATACCTGTAACGTGTTTTATATTATAATAAGCAAAGAAGCGTTTCATTTTCTTAGATACATATGCTGGACCATTGTCTGTCTTTATTTGTGCAGGTATACCCATGATGGCCATAACTTCCAATAAATGTGTGATTACCGAATCAGCCTTTTCTGAGCTCAGGGCAGTTGCCCATTGAAAACCTGAATACGTGTCTATGGTGTGGTGTACATATATTAATTTACCAAATTCCATAAAGTGGAACACATCCATCTGCCAGATTTTATTCCTTTTAGTACCCTTTGGGTTACTCCCTGCAGACAACGGTGTTTGATTATAGAAAGAACAAGTAGGACATCTCTTTATAATGTCCTTAGCTTGTTGCCATGTAATGGAAAACTCTTTCTTTAAGCCTTTACTATTGACGTGATGTTTTTTATGAAATTCTGAGGCCTGCAGAACGCTTCCAATCAATAATTGGTCAATTTCAGCATTACCTTGTGTTAGAGGGCCAGGCAGACCGGTATGGGACCGGATGCATGTTATGTACATTGGACAAAGCTTATTCCTAATTATGTCCTGTACTTGGATAAACAATGAAGGCAACTTTGTGTCATCTGGTATGAATTCAGCGGGTTTAATATGCAAGATAACACTTTCTGCATATTGTGAATCTGTAACTACACTAAGAGGTTCTTTAAAATCCCTTAGCACCATAAGAATGGCATATAATTCTGCCTTCTGGACAGAATTATAAGGGCTTTGTTCCACCTTACTCAATTCTTCCCATTTATAACCTGCTTTCCCTGATTTATTTGCATCGGTATAAAATGTCTGGGCTCCAGTTATTGGAGCATCACGTACAATTCTAGGAAGAATCCATGAAGTTCTCTTTATGAGGTTCAGTCTATCACTTTTGGGATAGTTGCTGTTAATTTCTCCCAAAAAATTAGCACAAGCTCTTTGCCATGGTTCATTATCTTCCCATAACTTTCTTATTTCCTCAGTAGTAAAAGGCACTATAATTTCTGCTGGGTCTATACCTGCTAGTTGACGAAGTCTCAGTTTACCTTTTATAATTAATTCAGAGACCTTTTCTACATAAGTTTTTAATTTTTTACTTGGTTTATGAGGTATAAATATCCACTCTAAAATAATATCTTTCCTCTGCATTAAAATCACTGTAGAAGAAATTCTGGAAGGCAGTATGACTAGGATGGAACTAAGATTCGGGTTCACCCTATCCACATGTGCCTCCTGTAATTTTTCCTCAATCATTGTCAGTTACTTTTCTGCTTCAACTGTCAATTTTCTGGGACTATTCAAATCTTTATCACCACTAAGGTTTTGTTTAAATGAACTATTAGATCAGGTGTTATCCCAACAGCTGGTCGTAGACTGGAATGTCACCTAACAATCTTTGGAAGTCATAAAGAGTCCGTAACCAGTCTCTCTTAATTTGTGCCTTTTGCGTTCGAATTTTCTCTAACGCTATACTGTAACCTAGGTAATTAATAGAATCTCCTCTTTGAATCTTTTCATGGGCAATTTGTAATCTCCACCTAGGCAAGACTCTCTTTACTTCTTCAAACATACTTTCCAAAATATCTTTATTTGAATCAGATAATAAAATGTCATCCATGTAATGATAAATTATGGACTTGGGAAATTGCTTACGAATTATTTCCAATGGCTTATTAACAAAATATTGACACAATGTGAGACTATTGAGCATCCCCTGTGGGAGGACAGTCCATTGATATCTCCTAGTAGGCTGAGAATTATTATAAGTAGACACTGTGAAGGCAAATTTTTCTCTATCCTTTTCTTGCAAAGGTTTAGTGAAAAAACAATCTTTCAAATCAATAACTATAAGAGGCCATCCTCTTGGTAATAGAGAAGGCAAAGGAATTCCAGATTGTAGCGGACCCATAGGTTGAATTACCTTGTTGACAGCTCTTAGATCTGTCAGCATTCTCCATTGACCAGATTTCTTTTTTACAATAAACACAGGAGAATTCCAAGGGCTGGTTGATTTTTCAATATGGTTAGCATCTAGTTGCTCTTGTACCAGCTGTTCCAAAGCCTGTAATTTATCTTCAGCTAGAGGCCACTGCTTGATCCATATTGGCTTCTCAGTTAGCCATTTTAAAGGTAGGGCTGTTGGTACCTCTAAAGGTTTGCTACTGGCTATATGTTCTTGTACAGCCTGAATTGCTGGTGACCTTTTCCCACAATACCTCATTATATCCTTCCCAGAATTGTGAGTTCCTGATGCCATTAAAGTGCCGCACTTACAAGGGAAATTTAAAAACAACTCAGAAAAGAGCAAACCAGTCAAGCAGAGACTGTCCCGAGCTTGTGGAGCTTGGGAGGCGTGGGATTTAATTGAACTGCTGGCTCCACACACAGGGCACAGGCCACAGCTGAGGGAGGGCTCGTGACTAGCTGAGCTGGCAGCAAGCAGTTGAGTTGGGGGGGGGTTCTACAACCAAACTTGGGGCGCCAGATGAAGGCGTAAGTCACAGACAATATTCCATTGTTTTAATAGCCTGCCTGCAGCAAGGTAAGACTGCAGGCAGGGAGATTTCTGACCAGCAAGTGGCACTGGTCCTGTAGCAGAAGATACAATGGAGGGGTAAGTGTGTTCCTGACCTGCCACACAAGCCCGGTAAGGGAACACACAATTTTCCCGTCATCCTTATCTCCCTGGGTATTCCGAAGGGGCAGCTTCCCACAGCTAAACCCTCTCTCCTCCTACCCCATCCCCGCTTTCAGCCAGGAACCCCTACCCTTCCTCTCTCCCTTTTTCAGGGCAAAAAATCCTCCAACTCAGCCTGTGTGGGCACTGGTGGGACGGGGTGGTGAGTGCAAACGGGAGGGAGTTCCTTTGTTTTAATAGCCTGCCTGCAGCAAGGTAGGTCTGCAGGCAAAGTGATTCCTGGCCAGCAAGGGGCACTAATCCTGTAGCAGAAGACCCAGCGGAGGGAAGAGCCATTGGAGAGCATCTGAAGGAAGAGATGGGCAGGCGCCAGGGCAAGAATTCCTCCAATAATCTGAAAAACAACATGAAAACACCAGATCCCAGCGATCTTACGACAGAAGGACTTGAACACCCTATTCTGGAAGAAGTGGAAAACAGTGTCATTATGAAAGCAATAGAGTCTCTTAAACAGGGTATGAATAACTCACTTAAAGAAATAGAAGAGAAATATAACAAAAAGATTGAAGAAATGAGTAAAGAAATGGAAGAGAAATATAACAAAAAGTTTGAAGAAATGAGTAAATTTGTAAACGATACCCTGGGAAATCAAGAAAAAACAATCAAACAGGTAATGGAATCAGTTCAAGAATTGAAAACTGAAATGGAGGCAATGAAGAAAACACTAACCAAGGGTCGGCTGGATATGGAAAATCTAGGTAAACAGAGTCTTCAGGAACAAGCATAACCAATAGAATACAAGAGATAGAAGAACGAATCTCAGATTATGAAGACACCATAGAGAAAATAAACGCTCTGACCAAAGAAAACAGCAAATCCAACAAATTCTCATCACAAAACATTCAGGAAATCTGGGACATAATAAAAAAAACCAAATCTAAGAATAATAGGGGTAGAAGAATGAGATGAATTGCAGATCAAAGGTCCAGAAAATATATTCAACAAAATTATATAAGAAAACTTTCCCAACCTAAAGAACGATATTCCTATGAAGGTTCAAGAAGCATACAGAACACCGAATAGACTGGATCAGAAAAAAAATCCCCTCACCATATAATAATCAAAACACAAAGCATTCAGATTAAAGAAAGAATATTAAGAGCTGCAAAGGAAAAAGGTCAAGTAACTTATAAAGGTAAACCTATCAGACTTACACCAGACTTCTCTATGGAAACCATGAGAGCCAGGAGGTCCTGGATAGAGGTACTGCAGAAACTAAGAGACCATGGATGTGCAAGCCCAGACTACTATACCCAGTCAAGCTATTGTTCACTATCAATGGAGAAAACAAAATATTCCAGGATAAAAACAAATTTAAACAATATATAGCTACAAATCCAGCCTTACAGAGAATATTAGAAGGAAAATCACAACCCAAGGAACCCAACATTCCCAACACTGCCTACAATAACTCAGACATCTAGCGACCCTTCAAAACCACAACTCAAAGAAGGAAAACAAATATGCTCTACTACCCAAATAAATGACCGGAGTCAACAACCACTGGTCATTAATATCACTTACTATCAATGGACTCAATTCACCCATAAAAAGGCACAGACTTAGAGATAGGATACGAAAACAGGATCCAACATTCTGCTGTTTACAAGAAACACACCTCAACCACAAAGACAGACATCTACTCAGAGTAAAGGGCTGGGAAAAGGTTTTCCAAGCAAATGGACCTAAGAAACAAGCAGATGTGGCCATTCTAATATCTAACAAAATCGACTTCAAACTAAAATCAATCAAAAGAGATGGAGATGGACATTTCATACTCATAACTGGAACAATTCATCAGGAGGAAGTCTCAATCCTGAATATCTATGCCCCTAATATAAAGGCACCCACTTATGTAAAAGAAACTCTTCTAGAACTCAAGGCAGTCATCAAACCACACACACTAATAGTAGGAGACTTCAACACACCTCTCTCACCAATGGACAGGTCAATCAGACAGAAACCTAACAGAGAAATAAGAGAATTATTGGAGGTATTGAATCAAATGGACTTAACAGACATCAATAGAACACTCCACCCAAATAGGAAAGAATATACCTTCTTCTCTGCAGCTCTAGGAACCTTCTCGAAAATTGACCACATACTCGGTAACAAAGCAAACTTCCACAGATACAAAAAAAATTAGTAACCACCTGTGTCTTGTCAGATCACCATGGATTAAAGTTAGAATTCAACAACAATGCTACCCCCAGAAAGCCAACAAACTCATGGAAGTTGAACAGTCAACTACTAAATCACCCCTGGGTCAAGGAAGAAATAAAGAAGGAAATTAAAGTCTTCCTTGAATTTAATGAAAATAAAGACACAACATACTCAAACCTATGGGACACTATGAAAGCAGTGCTAAGAGGAAAGTTCATAGCACTAAGTGCCCAATTAAAGAAAATGGAGAAAGCACACACTGGAGACTTAACAACACACTTGAAAGCTCTAGAAAAAAAAGAAGCTGATTCACCCAGGAGAAGTAGAAGACTGGAAATAATCAAACTGAGGGCTGAAATCAACAAAATAGAAACACAGAAAACAATCCAAAGAATCAATGAAACAAAAAGCTGGTTCTTGGAGAAAATCAACAAGATCGACAAACCCCTATCCAAATTAATCAAACGGCAGAGAGAGAACATGCAAATTAATAAGATCAGAAATGAAAAGGGGGACATAACCACAGACACAGAGGAAATTCAGAGAATCATTAGATCTTACTACGAAAGTTTATATGCCACAAAGTTGGAAAATGTAAAAGAAATGGACATTTTTTTTTAGATAAGTACCATATACCAAAGTTGAACCAAGAACAGGTGAACAATCTAAATAGACCTGTTAGGCACAAAGAATTAGAAGCTGTTATCAAAAATCTCCCTACCAAAAAAAGCCCAGGACCAGATGGTTTCAATGCAGAATTCTACCAGAACTTCCAGGAAGAGCTAATACCTATAATCCTTAATGTATTCCACAATATAGAAACAGAAGAGTCAATGCCAAACTCCTTTTATGAAGCTACAGTTACCCTGATACCAAAACCACACAAAGACACAACCAAGAAAGAGAATTACAGGCCAATCTCACTCATGAACATTGACGTGAAAATTCTCAATAAAATACTGGCAAACCGAATCCAAGAACACATTAGAAAAATTATCCATTATGATCAAGTAGGCTTCATCCCAGAGATTCAGGGCTGGTTCAACATACGCAAATCTATCAATGTAATCCAGCATATAAATAAACTGAAAGAAAAAAACCATATTATCATTTCATTGGATGCTGAAAAAGCATTTGACAAAATTCAACACCCATTTATGATAAAGGTGTTGGAGAGACTGGGGATACAAGGATCATACCTAAATATAATAAATGCAATATATAGCAAGCCGACAGCTAACATCAAATTGAATGGAGAGAAACTCAAAGCCTTTCCACTAAAATCAGGAACACGACAAGGCTGTCCACTCTCTCCATACCTCTTCAATATAGTGCTTGAAGTTCTAGCAATAGCAATAAGACAACATAAGGGGATCAAGGGGATTTGAATTGGAAAATATGAAGTTAAACTTTCATTATTTGCTGATGATATGATAGTGTACATAAGCGACCCCAAAAACTCTACCAAAGAACTCCTACAGCTGATAAACACCTTTAGTAATGTGGCAGGATACAAGATCAACTCCAAAAAATCGGTTGCCCTCCTATACACAAAGGATAAAGAAGCAGAGAGGGAAATCAGAGAAACATCACCTTTCACGATAGCCACAAATAGCATAAAATATCTTGGGGTTACTCTAACCAAGGAAGTGAAAGACCTATTTGACAAGAACTTTAAATCCTTGAAGAAAGAAATTGAGGAGGATACCAGAAAATGGAAAGACCTCCCCTGCTCTTGGATTGGGAGAATCAACATAGTAAAAATGGCAATTCTACCAAAAGCAATCTATAGATTCAATGCAATCCCCATCAAAATCCCATCAAACTTCTTCACAGACCTTGAGAGAACAATAATCAACTTTATATGGCAAAACAAAAAACCCAGGATAGCCAAAACAATCTTATACAATAAAAGAACTTCTGGAGGCATTACCATCCCTGACTTCAAACACTATTACAGAGCTACAGTATTGAAAACAGCTTGGTATTGGCATAAGAACAGAGAAGTCGGCCTATGGAATCGAATAGAAGACCAGGATTTTAACCCACAAAATTATGAACACCTAATTTTCGACAAGGGAGCTAAAGGTATACAATGGAAGAAGGAAAGCATCTTTAATAAATGGTGCTGGCATACCTGGATGTCAACCTGTAGAAGAATGAAAGTAGATCCATATATATCACCATGCACAAAACTCAAGTCCAAATGGATTAAAGACATCAACATTAATCTGTCCACTTTGAACCTGATAGAAGAGAAAGTGGGAAGTAGTCTACAAGATATAGGCACAGGAGACCACTTCCTAAGTAGAACCCCAGTAGCACAGACAATAAGAGAATCAATGAATAAATGGGAACTCCTGAAACTGAGACGCTTCTTTAAAGCAAAGGACACTGTCAGTAAGACAAAAAGGCTACCTTCGGACTGGGAGAAGATCTTCACCAACCCCTCATGAGACAAAGGTCTGATCTCCAAAATATACAAAGAACTCAAGAAACTAGACACTAAAACTCTAATTAACCCAATTAAAAAACGGGGTACTGAACTGAACAGAGAATTCACAACAGATGAACTTCGAATGGCCAAAAGACACTTAAGGTCATGCTCAACCTCCTTATCAATCAGGGAAATGCAAATCAAAACAACTCTGAGATATCATCTTACACCTGTCAGAATAGCTAAACTCAAAAACACCAATGATAGCCTATGCTGGAGAGGATGTGGAGTGAGGGGAACACTCATCCATTGTTGGTGGGAATGCAAACTTGTGCAGCCACTGTGGAAATCAGTGTGGCAGTTTCTCAGGAAACTGGGAGTCAACCTCCCTCAGTACCCAGCAATTCCACTCTTGGGAATATACCCAAGAGATGCCATATCATACTACAAAAGTATTTGTTCAACTATGTTCTTAGCTGCACTATTTGTAATAGCCAGAACATGGAAACAACCTAGGTGCCCCTCAATAGAAGAATGGTTAAAAAAGGTGTGGAACATATACACATTAGAGTTTTACTCAGCGGTAAAAAACAATGACATCTTGAATTTTGCATGCAAATTGATGGAAATAGAAAACGCTTTACTGAGTGAGGTAACCCAGACCCAAAAAGAGGAATATGGTATGTAGTCACTCATAAGTGGATTCTAGTCATAGTTAAAGGTCTTTGAGCCTATTATTTGTGATCCTAGAGAAGCTAAATAAGAAGGTGAACCTGAAGAAAATCATATAGTTATCCTCCTGAATATTAGAAGTAGACAAGATTGCCAGGCAAACTTGGGTGCACGGGGGGGATGGGGTTGAAGTAAGGGGAGATGGTTAGGGAGAGGGGAAGGATTGGGGATGGCTTGGGGGAATGGGAGGGGAGGAGGGAGGAAGGATGGTTATGGGAGCAGGGAAGTTTATATCTCAACTAAGGGAGCCATTTTAGGGTTTGCAAGAGACTTGATTCTGGAGGGGTTCCCAGGCCCAACGTGAGGTCCCCAGATTGTACCCTGGGCAGCAGAGGAGAGGGTGCCTGAACTGGCCTTGGCCCATAACCATACTGATGAATATTTTGCATGTCACCACAGAACTTTCATATGGCAAAAGATGGAGATAGAGACAGAGACACATATTGGAACACTGGACTTAACTCCCTAGGTCCAAATGAGAAGCAGAGGGAGGGAGATCGTGAGCAAGGAAAGCAGAACCAGAGGGAGCCTTCATCCGACGATGGATGGAGATAGAGACGGAGACCCACATTGGAGCACTGGACTGAGCCCCCAAGGTCCAAATGAAGAGCAAAAGGAAGGAGAACATGAAAAAGGAAGTCAGGACCGCGAAGGGTGCGTTCACCCACTGACACAAGGGGACTGATCGAATGAGAGCTCACCAAGGCCAGCTGGACTGGGACTGAACGAGCATGTGATCAAACTGGATTCTGAATGTGGCTGACATGGGGGCTGACTGAGAAACCATTGACAATGGCACTGGGTCTTGTTTCGTCTGCATGGACTGGCTTTTTAGGTTCCTGGCCTGTTTGGATGCTCATCTTCCTGGACCTGGAGGGAGGGGGGAGGAACTTGAACTTACTTACCACAGGGCAGAAAACCCTGACTGCTCTTGGGAATGGTGAGGGAGGAGGAGAGGGAGTGGGGGGAGCGGGAGGGTATTGGGAGGAGGGGAGGAAGTGGAAATTCTTTAAATAAATAAATAAGGGGGAAAAAAGTAACAGCAGGCCAAAAAAAAACTCATTTTCTTAATTTAGTTCAGATTCATTTTTTTTTAAGTTAAGTGTGAGGAGTCAGACTTGTGGATGTGTGAAGTGAATCAGAAGCACACATGGGCCAAGTGAAACCTCCAGAGCATGATTACGTTGGCATGGCTTCCATGTGTGAGGAGATAAGTCAATGGTGATGGTCAGCATATGAAACGTTACAGATAAGGTTCTGAGAATCATTCTGATTGGTATACCCACACAAGCACACAGTCATGCATGTGCTCCTCTCTCTCTCTCTCTCTCTCTCTCTCTCTCTCTCTCTCTCTCTCTCTCTCTCTCTGTATAGATGTGTGAAAGCGGGAATGTCCCATGCCTGCTCACATGTGTAAGTGCAGGTGTCTATGCACATGTGTGAGTACATGCTTAAAGACCAGATATTGGCATCAGACATTTTCTGCAATTTTGCTCCAGCTTATATATTGAGTCGCAACCTCTTGCTCGAATGCAGACATCACGTTGGGTATCAGTCTTAGCCTTGGGAAATCAACCCCGACTCTAGCTTATTTTTGCTAGGATTCTAGGTGGGATGTCCAGTGTTTATATGGGTGATAGGTTACCAGGGACGAACTTCAATCCTTGTGCTCAACAGCAAGTCCTTTATCCACTGAGCCATCTCTTGAAATGCCCTCAAAACAAACAAACTTGAATCAGGTCACCTACTTAAAGTTATATCTGTGTATGTGTATATTTGAAAATATATTCTGTGATAAATTATACAGCAATCTGGTTTATGAGATATTCATTAAAATGTATATCATTTGCACCCCACCTAAAAAAAACTGCACTCTATACCTTACATGTGGTGATGCAGACATATTATCCTGGCTCTCTGGGGTGGAGCAGTTGTGTTACTATTGTGGGGTCAGTCTGAGATGCATATGAACACTTTGTCTTAAACAAAAATTCTGATCCTTTCACATCAAAAACCATGTTTTCTTCTGTTGTGGTGACTCCACAGGGGCTTCCAGACACCAAGGAAAGAGTTCCCTTGGAATTAGTTGCACAGTACCCATGTATCTCCTGCAAAAATTAACCCAGTATAGCTGCTACACCACCATGTTTGTATCCTTGGCTTACCGACTCAAAGTAACTATAGTATTCTAAATAGTTTTGTTAGTTTTCAAAGAAACAAATACAGTGACTTAATGACAGCAGTGTATATAAAACTAATTTGAACTCAATACTTAATTCATTGTCACCTGTTCATGGAGGATTTAGATATTGTTGATAGTATACTAAACCTCATGGTTGAGGAGCTATGAAATTTTAAGCTGTATTCTAGAGCAAATAATTTATCTGAAAAAAAACCTACACCATTACTCGTAGTTTCTTTTAATTTTAAAATGAAAATTAATTTTAATACATCTCTGATTTTCTGCAGGATAAATTTGTTGCTAACTGAAAAAAAATTGTTTACTGTTTTAAAAGCTGAGAAAGTAAAATGCAAATTTAAAATAGAATATATCAATACGGATATATGAAGGGCAACTAAAAGTGAGGACACTCAAAATTTCCTAGTTTTGGTATCAGACAGGCTCAAAAGTATGGATTCATGATTTCATTCTAGTACAGGACAGAGGATGAGTATATATTGTCAATTTACATATGCACATTTAGGGTGAGCCCCTGTGTGTGTGTGTGTGTGTGTGTGTGTGTGTGTGTGTGTGTGTGTGTATACAAGTGTACAAATAAGAGTCCACAGTGGAGGTCAAATGAAGACTCACAGGAGTGTATTCTCTCCTTCTGCTTAGGTCTCCAGAGACTGAACTCAGGTTTTCAGGCTTAGCAGCAAGCACTCAACCTTAATGAGACTGAAGATCGTGGTCTGGGTCTGAGAAAGGCAGTGTGGGGTAGAGCCTGGCCTAGGAGATGTCTGTTGTGGGGAATTATGACACCTTCCCTTCTTCCCCCACCGCCATTCTCTCAATTTTCTCAGGAGATCTTGTTTATTTCCCCGTCCCAGGGGTTTTATATGCTTTTATTTTTTTAGAGTTCTTCTTGTTACTTAGCTTCTCTGGGGTCATAGACTATAAGTTCTGTATGCTTTGCTTTATAGCTGGTATTCACCGATGAGTGGGTACATACCATACTCATCTTTCTGGGTCTGGGTTACCTCAATCAGGATTTCTTTCTAGTTCCATCCATTTGCACGTAAGTTTCAAGATGTCATTGTTTTTTTACAGCTGAGTTGTACTTCATTGTGCAAACGTACCACATTTTCTTTATCCATTCTTCAGTTGAAGGACAACTAGGTTGTTTCCAGGTTCTGACTATTACAAATAATGCTGCTATGAACATAGTTGAACAAATGTTCTTGTAGTATGATTGAGCATCTTTTGGGTATTTGCCCAAGAGTGGTATTGTTCTGAGAAACCACCATACTGATTTCCAGAATGGTTGTACAAGTTTGCGTTCCCACCAGCAACCAAGGAACATTCCTCATACATGACATCCTCTCAAGCATAAGCTATTTATTATTGGTGTTTTTTTTTTAATCTTAGCCATTCTGACAGGTGTAAGATGATAGCTCAGAATCATTTTGATTTTTGGTTTGCATTTCTCTGATGGCTAAGGATGTTGAATATTTCCTTATGTGTCTTTCAACCATTTGAAATTCTTTTGTTGAGAATTCTGTTTAGAGTTATACCTCATTTTTAATTGAATAATTTGCTATTTTGATGTCTAATTTCTTGAGTTCTTTATATATTTTGGAAATCAGTCCTTTGTCTGATGTGGGGTTGAAGATCTTTTCAGTAGGCTGCCTTTTTGTCTTATTGACTATGTCCTTTGCCTTACAGAAGCTTCTCAGTTTCAGGAGGTCCCATTTATTTATTGTTGCTCTCAGTATCTGTGTTATTGGGGTTATATATAGAAAGTGGTCTCTTGTGTCCATGCATTGAAGGCTACTTCTCAATTTCTTTTCTTTCAGGTTCAGTGTGGTCTGATTTATATTGAGTTATTTAATCCATTTGGACTTGAGTTTTGTACATGAGAATAGGTATAGATCTATTTGCATTCTTCTACATACTGGCATCCAGTTATGCCAGCATCATTCGTTGAATATGCTTTCTTTGTATAACTTTAACTTCTTTGTCAAAAATCAGGTGTCCATAGGTGTGTGAATTAATATCAGGGTCTTTGATTCAATTTCATTGATCACTCTGTCTGTTTTGTGCCAATATTAAACTGTTCACATTACTGTAGGTCTAAAATAGAGCTTAATGTCAGAGATGGTGATGCCTCTGGAAGTTCCTTTATTATACAGATTGCTTTGGCTATCCTGGGTTTTTTCTTTTTTCATATGAATTTGAGTTTTGTTCTTTTGAGGTCTGTGAAGAATTGTGTTGGGATTTTCATATGGGGTTATATTGAATCTGTAGATTGCTTTTGTAGATTTGCCATTTTTATTATGTTGATCCTACCTACCCAAAAGCATGGGGAGATCTTTCCTTTTTCGGATATCTTCTTCAATTTCTTTCTCAAAGACTTAAAATTCTTGTTGAACAGGTCTTTTACTTCTTTGATTAGTATTACCCAACATATTTTATGTTATTTGTGGCTATTGTGAAGGGTAATGTTTCTCTGATTTCTTTCTCAGCTTCTTTATCATTTGTATATAGGAAGGCTACTGATATTTTTTTAGTTGATCTTATATTGTGTCACATTACTGAAGGTGTTTATCAGCTGTAGAAATTCCTGGTAGAATTCTTGGGGTCACTTATGTACACTATCATATCATCTACAAATAACAAAAATATGACTTCTTCCTTTCCAATTTGTATCTTTTTGATTTCCTTATTGCTCTAGCTAGAACTTCAAGAACTATGTTGAATAGATATGGAGAGAGTAGACAGCCTTGTCTTGTTCCTTATTTTAGTGGAATCACTTTGATTTTTTTCTCTCCATTTAATTTGATGCTGGCTATCAGCTTGCAGTATATTGCTTTTATTATGTTTAGATACGTTCCTTGTATTCTTGCTCTAGCCAATACCTTTATCATAAAGGGGTGTTGGATTTTGTCAAATGCTTTTTTTTAGCAATGAGATGATCATATGACGTTTTTCTTTCAGCTTATTTATATAGTGGATTACACTGATAGATTTTCGCATGTTAAACCATCCCTGCATCTCTGGAATGAAGCCGACTTGATCATGGTGGATGGATGATTTTTGTGCTGTGTTCTTGGATTCGGTTTGCCAGAATTTCACTGAGTATTTTTGCATCAATGTCCATGAGTGAGATTAGTCTGTAATTCTCTTTCTTGGTTGAGTTTGTGGTTTCTGTATCAGGGTAACTGTATACTCATAGAAAGAGTATAGCAATGTTCCTTCCGTTTCTACGATCTGGAACAATTTGAGGAGTATAGGTGTTAGCTCTTATTTGAATTTCTGGTAGAATTTTGTGCTAAAACCAAATTGTCCATAGCTTTTACATTTTCCAATTTTGTGGAGTGTCAGTTTTTGTAGTATGACCTAATGATTCTCTGTATTTCCTCAGTGTCTGGTGTTATGTCTGCCTTTCCATTTCTGATTTTGTTAATGTGAATGTTCTCACTCTGTCATTTGATTAGTTTGGATAAGGGTTTGTCTATCTTGCTGGTTTTCTCAAAGAATCAGCTCTTTGTTTCATTGACTCTTTGTACTGATTTCCTTGTTTCTATTTTACTGATTTCAGTCTTCAATTTGAGGATTTCTTGTCATCTACTCCTCCTGGGTGAATCTGCTTCCTTTTGTTCTAGAGCTTTCAGGTGAGCTGTTAAGTTGCTGGTGTGAGATTTCTCCACTTTCTTTATGTAGGTACTTAGTGCTATGAACTTTCCTCTTAGCCCTGCTTTCATAGTGTCCCATAATTTGGGGTATGTTGTGCCTTTATTTTCTTTGAACTCTAGGAAGTCTTTAAATTCTTTATTTATTTATTTCTTCCTTTTCAATTTAATGAAGCACTGTTCAATTTTCATGAGTTTGTTGGTCTTCTGCAATTAACGTTATTGTTGAATTCTAACTTTAAAACATGGTGAGTAACATGACGGGCCGGCTTGTTGGGGTATTTGCCCCGCCGGGGTACCCCACAACCGGCAAGCCCCAAAGAAAATCACACACAGGACTCCATAAGGTTATAAACTGATTGGCCCATTAGGTCAGACTTCTTGTTAACTCTTATAACTTATATTAACCCATTATTCTCACCTATGTTAGCCATAATGGCTCTGTACCTTTCTCAGCTGGGCAAGTTACATGCTGCCTCTTCGGTGGTCTGCGCAGGAGTGGCTGAGGGAGCTTTCTCCTCCCTAGCCTTATCCTATTCTCATTGCCCCACCTCTACTTCCTGTCTGGTTGACCCGCCTATACTTCCTGCCTGGCCAATCAGCGTTTTATTAAAATACATGATTGACAGAATACAGATAATTCTCCTGCATCATTTCCCTCTTTTTTTTTTAAACAAAGGAAAATACCCATAGTCCATTTGTTGGGAATGTGGGCGTAGTATTTCAGGCTACTTCCTGCTGATTGGGGGCGCTGATAATCTTATGGGGACCTAAAGAAAATTTAGAATTATCATCAAGTCCTGACTGGAGTATCCTGTGAAGTCTTGATCATCTCAGGCAGCAGTCTTGAACCTGTTCTGGATGAAGAACTCAGACATCTGAACCATCTGTTCCTGTCGGAGATTTCTCAGGTGACTATCCTTGATCATACTGGATTTTTCTTAACTCAGAATGAATCCACAACCTCTCATTTTCTGTGGAAACAAAAGCAAAATCTCTTCTCCAAAGTAACAAACCTTTTGACTTCAGTTTTGAAGTCAAGGTATTTTCAAAATACCTATCTTGGGTTAGTTCAGCAGTATTTATAAACAACAGTCCTTTAGCAGCTGTTGCTCCCTCCTCAGCATTCAAACAATTCAAAGAGAGCATAATAGCATACAGTATCAAGATTCTCTGTTTATTTTCCATCTTTATTTTAACCTCTATTTCTTCTATTTTTACTTTTACTTTTTGAGACAGGTTCTCTGTATATCTTTGTCCTGGATTAACACTGTAGACCAGGCTGTCCTTGAACTCACAGAGATCCTTCTGTCTCTGCCTCCCCAGTACTGGGTTCAAAGGTGTTTGCTACCATACCTTGAACTCACAGAGATCCACGTGTCTCTGCTTCCCCAGTGCTAGGATTAAAGGTGTGTGCTACCACACTTTGAACTCAGAGATCTGTCTGTCTCTGCCTCCCAGGCATTGGGATTAAAGATGTGTTCTACCACACCCAACTACTCTCTTTCTTTCTTTTTACTTTAAGAACTTTAACCTTTAGCTTGCATATATTTTTAACACACTGTAAACTATTTAGAGTTTTTTTTTGAATCTCTCTTTACTGTATTTCTCTCTCTTTTTCTGACTATATGAGTCTTTAAGAAGAGGATTAAAGCTGTGGCTTTGATGGCTGGATCCAGCCCATTTTTTAGCTTTCCAGCCTCATGGCAGAGGTACCATTGGAGCCATTTTTATTATCACAACTCTGTGGCATTTCAAGGTCCCTGCCAGCAAGCAAGCTGCAGCATTCTGCTCACAGACCACATTCAAATCCTCTATAGTCGGACTGCCTGCCTGAAAGAGGAGTTTGCCCTGGCAGGATGGCCCAGAAAGTCAGCATTTTAAAACAGAGCAGCATTTTTCCTGCTACGGCTGAAAACAGAAAAGCATGTGTTCAGCTTTTCATCAACACCGTTTAAGTGTTTCGCGGCAGGATCTCGTAAAGGAGCTGCAAAGTTTTGCAGCTAAAGCTGAGTCAGGAAGCCTCTCTTAGATGAGAGTGCTTGCTTGCCTCTAGCCAGCAGAGCAGACCCAAGAAATTGCTGCTACCAAGAAAACATGCTTTACTCTATTCTTTCCCAAGCTTTCTCAGGCTTTCTGTGGATTCAGTTATCCACGTCTGGGCGCCATTTGACTTCAAAATTTGGATCTAAGGTTATGATGCTTTGGGAAAGTTCTTTTGTTTTCACAGAGGATGAGACCCTGTGGATTGCTTCTATTCCAATATGGTATGATAGACCACGTCCTCCTGAAAAGTTGCTATGAATACCCTCAAGAAATTACTTTGCTCAACTGCCGACTGAGATGAATCTAGCACACAGTTTATACCATGAAAGACCTGATTAACAGCGCCCCTATACAGCAGGAAGAAGTTTGGAGAGAAATAACTACGTCCATATTCCCAAATATTGCTTATAAATGTTCTTTTACATTTAAAGGGGGATATGATATAGATATGAATAATTTGCATTGGTATGGATTTTAAGGTCAATTTTGTTATATGTATATATATTTCTGATCTTGATTGAGGTATTGTGATTGTATAGTTCATTTAAAAATGCAATGTATACTTAAAAATATAGGTTGTTAATGGATAATCATCGATAATAGTCAAGCTTGTAGTAATGTTAGTTTGATTTTCTAGATGCGCATAGATATATTTCAGATAGGCTTTCTTCATATCTTTCAAAGACTACAGAACATGGCATTTAATGTTTTAATAACTTAGGGCTTTTCATGACAATGAGACACGTCTGCTCCTGGCAGCACCAATCTACCTCAAGAGGAAGATGGGCATCGAAGAGGCTCCTTATGGAGTTGGTTAGCCATTTTGGGCAAGAAACTGCTCTTGCCTGGACTGTTGTATAAACTAGACACAGAGAACCCGCAGAGAGAGGACTGCTGAACTTGCCTAAAGGTGAGATGATCTTTTGGGGTTTCTGATTCATGAAAGAGTCTGCAAGATACTCTGCAGGACACAGCAGATAGTGACTGAACTGCCTTTGAAATTTCCTGCTTCATGGAAATGTCTATGGATACTATGGGCCTGTAGGGTGAAGATGGATGCCCCAATGGTACAGAGGAACTCTGGGTGATTGTACAGGCAGTGAGATGTCTCTGTCATTTCTAGAGTTTGGAACTTGCTTATTTCCTGTTTACTTAGGTAATATTATAACCTTCTGGAGTCTTTGATGGAGTTGAAGAATGGTTAGTTATAGTTATAGTTTTCCATTATTATGATAAAGATAAAACAGATATAAATACTTTAACTGTAATTCTTACTCAATAACTATTTTGTTGTATGTAATTTTACTATGTTAAAGTGAAAACCTTTCTTTTTGTTTAAATAGAAAAAGGGGAAATGATGTAGGTGGGCCTTCTGTCTATGTGTTATTTTCATTGGTTAATAAAGAGACTGCCTTGGCCCTTTGATAGGAAAGAAAATTAGGTAGGCAGAGTAAACAGAACAGAATGCTGGGAAGAGGGCAATGAGGCAGATACCATGGAGCCAGTCACCAGGTCAGACATGCTGAATCTTTCCTGGTAAGCTACCACCTCGTGGTGCTACACAGATTATTAGAAACGGGTTAATCAAGATGTGAGAGCTAGTCAGTAACTAACTCTCTAGAGATAATGGGCCAGGCAGTGTTTAAATGAATACAATTTGTGTGTTGTTATTCCCGGGGCTAAGTTAGCTGTACGGGAGCCGGGTAGGACAAAAAACAGGCCTGCCCGCAGTTTCTCACTACAATGGTCATCTGATAAGATATGGGGGTTACTCCAATATTTTTGTATGTTTTGAGGTTTGCTTTGTTACTGAGAATGTGGTTAATTTTACAGAAGGTTCCATGAGGTGTTGAAAAGAAGGTATATTCTTTTTGGTTTGGGTGCAATGTTCTGTAGATGTCTGTTAAGTCCATTTCAGTGATGACATCTGTTAGTTCTCTTATTTCTCTGTAAATTTTCATTCTGTTTGACCTGACAATGGGGATAGTGGGGTGTTGAAGTCTCCTACTATTAGTGTGTGGGATGTGTGCTTTAAGCTTTAGTAATGTTTCTTTTATATTTTGGGGTGTATATTATATATAATATATATACTATATATATATTATATATACATAATATCATTTTATATTTTGCTTTTGATGTATAAATGTTCAGGACTGAGACTTCATCTTGGTGGATTTTCCTGTGATGTGTATGGCATGTCCTTCTCCATCGATTCTGATTGATTTTAGTTTGAAGTGTATTTTATTAGATATTAGTTTAGCTACACCCACTCGTTTCTTGGGTCCACCTAATTGGAAAATCTTTTCCCATCCCTTTGCTCTGAGGTAATGTCTGTCTCTGAGGTAATGTTTGATGTTGAGGTGTGCTTCCTGTGTACAGCCAAAGGATGGATTCTGATTTCATATCCATTCTGTTAGTCCATGTCTTTTTATGGGTGAATTGAGTCTATTTATAAAGAGATATTAATGACCAGTGATTGCTAATTCCTGTTATTTATTTTTTTTTTTGGTGGTGGTAGTGTTTGTATGTTTCCCTTCTTTGGGGTTTACTGGTGTGAGATTATCTGTTTCCTGTGTTTTTTGTGGGTGCAATTAGCTTCCTTGGGTTGAAGTTTTCCTGCTAGTACTTTCTGTAAGGCTGTGTTTATGAATAAGTATTGTTTAAAATTAGTTTTGTCATGAAATATCTTGTTTTCTCTATTGATGGTGATTGAAAGCTTTGCTGGGTTGATTAGTCTGGACTTTCATTCATGGTCTCTTAGTGTCTGCAGCACATCTGTCCAGGACCTTCTGAATTTCATGGTTTTCATTCAGAAGTCGGGTGTAATTTTGATAGGTCTGCTTTTATATGTTACTTGGCCTTTTTTCCTTTGCAGTTCCTAGTAGTCTTTATTCTGTATGTCTTCTGTTTTGATTATTATATGGAGAAAGGACTTTTATTTGGTTCAATCTATTTGGTGTTCTGTAAGCTTCTTGTACCATCATAGGCATATCCTTCTTCAGGTTGGGAAAGTTTTCTTCTATAATTTGTTGAATATATTTTCTGTGCCTTTGATCTAGAGTTCTTCTTCTACACCTATCATTCTTAGGTTGTCCCAGATTTCCTGGATGTTTTGTGTTAAGAATTTGTTGGATTTATCAGTTTTTTTTAATTGATGAATCGATTTTCTCTATAGTATCTTCAACATTTAAAATTCTCTTTCCAACTCTTGCAATCTGCTGTTATGCTTGCATCTGTAGTTCCTGTTCGTTTACTCAGATTTTCCATTTCTAGAACTCCCTTGGTTTGTGTTTTATGTATTACCTTTATTTCAGTTTTCAAGTTTTGAACTGCTTCCTTCACTTGTATGATTGTTTTTTAATTGGTTTTCTTGAGTTTCTTTAAGAGTTTTATGATTTCTTCCTATTTTTTGTTTGTTTTTTCCTCCATTTCTTGAAGGGAATTTTTCATTTCCTTTTAAGGTTATAATAAAGTTATAGTTAAGATTATTTTCTTATGATTGTTCTGGGTTAGTGTGATCAGGTCTTCCAGTTGTATGACAACTGGGTTCTGGCATTACCATGTTGCTTTTTTAGGTTGTTGAATGAATTTTTGCATTGGCGCCTACCCACCTCTTTCTCCCATTGATGCTGGCAGTGCAATCTTTGCAGTTGTTGTCTGTGTCTTAGGGAGCTGCTCTTATCCTACGCTTATAGTCACTGTCTGTATTTCAGGGAGTCACTGAGGTCTCTCTTGGTTTGCTCTGTGCAGTTGCAGCCTGTGCTTCAGAGCTCCTCTGAGGCCGCAGGGATGGGTGGGTTTGGAGGCAGAGTGGGTCTTGAAACTTACAAAGTCTGATTAATGTTGGGGTGGTGTTGGAGTAGCCTACCTGTAGGGCGCTTGCCTGCTAACTGGGTAGTGAAGCTGAGGCAGGTGGGGGAGGGGCCCAGGGTTTTGTCCCAGTACTGAGGGCCTAGAGTGTGGGGTGCCCAGCTGGCTGGCTGACTACTCACCTCTTGGTCTACTGTGTGTAGTTGCAGCCTGTGGTTCAGAACTCTCCTGAGACCACAGGGGATGGGTGGGTTTGGGAGCAGAGTGGGTCTTGTATCCTATATTATAATCCAAATAAAGCCCAACCTCTGCTAAAAGACATACTTCCTTCAGCAAGGTCACACTTCATAAGCCTCTCCCCAAAAGGCCAACTGGAGAAAATATGAGGGACATCTCACTCAAACCACAGTAACCAAGAGGGTTTCATCCCAGAAAGGCAATGTTGGCACAGATACGTGAATCAACAAAGTTAAGGACTAGAGACATGGCTGACTGGTTAAGAGCACTGGCTGTTCTTCCAGAGGATCTGGATTTGATTCCCAGCACCCAAAAGATGGCTCACAACTGACTGTAATTCTAGTTCTAGGGAATGTGGTGCCATTTTTCTGGGCTCCCCCAGCACTATGCATTACAGAGACATGTATGCAGGCAAAACACCATTATACATACAATAAAATCTTTTTTAAAAAAACAAAAAACAAAAAAAGCAGCCAGCAGTGATGGTTCACTACATTAATCATAGTACTCAGGAGGCAGAGGCAACAGATCTCAGCAAGTTGGAGGCTTAGTCTATATAATGAGTTCTAGAACAGCCAGGACTTTGTAGATAAACTTTATCTCAAAAGAAAAGTAAAGAACATAAGGAAGGAAGAAAAGAAGGAAGGAAGAGAAACAAAGAAAGACCAAAAGAAAAATAAAAGAAAAAAAGAAATGTAACACCCCATTTAAATAAACTTAAGAAGTGAAACTGCAGTTTTCAATTGATGACTGAAAAGACATTTGACAAGTTTAACATGTCTTCATAAAGTCTTGAAGACCTTAATTATAGATGGAACATATCTCTAAATAAGGGAGACTATAAATAAGACAACAATAGGCCACAATATATTAAACAGAAAAAACAGCATAACCTCTAAAATCAGGAATAAAGCTAGGGTGCCCACTGACCTCTCTCTGGTACATTATAGTGGTAGAAGTCATAACTATGGCAATTAGACATGAGAAAAGCATAACAGAGATAGAAAGAGGAAAGGGAGAAGCCAAACAATCCCTAGCTGCAAGGGATAGCCTTCTTTAAAGACCATATAAAGTCTACAAAAAATACTTGAACCTAATAAACACAGAAAAGTTGCTGGATACAAAATCAATATTAAAGAAAAAACAGACTTCAAATATACTGAAAATATATTTGAAAAAATATACTCTGAGAGAAAAGAGGTGAGAAAAAATATCCCATTCAAATTAACTCAAAAAAATTATTTAGGAATATATCTACCCAAAGAAGAGAAAGTCTCTACAATGAAAATGCTGAGACATTGAACAAGAAAGCCATAGAAGATACTGTGTGATAAAAAGCACTTTCATGCTCTGAGGTTGGCACAACTAATACTGTGAGAATGGCTACATTGCCAAAATTAATTGACAGTTCCATGAGGTGACTATACAAATTTTGACATTGCTTGACAGTGTTGGTGTACACCTTTAATCCCAGCAAGTGGATCTCTGAGTTCAAGTCCAACCTAGTCCAAAGAGCAAGTTCCAGGACAGCCAGGACACAGAGAAACACTGTCTCATGAAACAAAACACGAAAAACGATTCAAACTCACAAAGTGAGATCCAGGACAGCCAAGAATATAAAAGGAAATCCTGTATCAAAAGAAAACAATAAAAAACAAAAATTTTTTTGAAAAATTGGTTTAAAAAAGTTCTCTAGTTCCTCATGAAAACCCAACACACCGATGATGTGTGTTCATATTTCACCGAGAAGACACACAAAGTAGCCTAGAAGCAAGAAAACATGACAAGGGTTTACGGTGTGCTGGGGCAATTAGGGTTGGGTTTAGAATCAGGGTAACAGATGCGGGTCAACAATAGGAAATCAGATTACAAAGCTGGGGTGCTGCCTGTAGCCAGAATCCCTAGAAGCAGTGGAATGGGAAGCACCTTTGTATCTATCTGTGTCGAGTAGTACACATGAGAGGAGGCAGGAAGCCTAGGAGACTTTTGGGAAAGCCTTGTGTGAGGAGAAAACTCAGGCAAGGGGACCCCAGGAGTGACCTCACTTCCTTAACAATGACATAACAAAGCAGAACCTTCAAACCACTGAGTCAACTGCTTAGAGTCAGCCCAGCAGGCTCACTTGTCTTCAGACAGGAGACCAAATAGGATGCCGTGCTGTTGATTTCGGGTTTGTGGAAGCTGAGACCACAAGACCAAGAAAAGTGGAGGCCACGGTGGAGACCGTGGAGGTGCCTGGAGACGCCTGGTTCACTCTTGGATCCAGCGTCTCTGGCCAAAATGAAACAAAATTGAGTCAGGGCAGCCAGAGCCAGGACCATGAAGACCAGGTAAACCACTCTGAAATCTCAATTTTCCCAAATTTCACTCTTGGCGTTTGGCAATGTAAAGGTTCTGGGAATTGTGGAATGATACTAACCAACCATCACATTGCAGTACTGTGCCGGTTTGAACTACCCACCCAAATCTCTCCTCAGCTTGAAAAGTGGTCAGCCCCAGAGGACCCTAAGGACACTGGCCAAGAGGACCCGAAGGAGTTAACCCCAGAAGAAACGAAGGAATCCAGATGAGAGAAAATGAAGGAGTCAAGTCCAGGGGAACCAAAGGAGTCTTCCTCAGAAGACCCTAAGGAGTCCTCTCAAGAGGACTTAAGGAGTCCTCCATAGGGGACCTGAGGGAGTCCTCCCCACCAGACCCTCAGCCCTGCTCATTGTATTCATATGTATAAGGGCTCAATATCTTCCCCCTTGCAGTATCACATGCACTGAGTCTTGGGAGGGGTGGCAAAGGAAGTTCATTTTACTAAGTGTCCTGTCTGTCCCTTTCCACCAGTACCATCTGTACCCTCCTGGACATATGGATTGACGAGATCCCTAAGGACTTTTCCAAGACATCAGACATGTCCGTTTTGAAGAGGGTGAGGACCTACGTAATTTTGCACATGCCC
Organism: Myodes glareolus; assembly: GCF_982192425.1. NCBI lineage: Eukaryota > Metazoa > Chordata > Mammalia > Rodentia > Cricetidae > Myodes > Myodes glareolus. The sequence goes on along the minus strand of NC_142047.1, from coordinate 23,612,784 downwards.
TGGTCAGGTCATCTTGTCCATGTTCACGAGCTTCATACTAAGTTACAGGCAGATGTGGCAAGTGATTCAGAGGATAGCCAACGAGAAGGACCCAGTTAGGTGCTTGACACTCGGGGAGGAGGTCTCAGGACCTGGAATGATTGGGGGATCCTTTAGAGGCTCCTCTTTGCAGGAGCAGTAGTCACTTGACCCTTGCCTGAGCACATGACCTTGTGGAGGATAGGATGTGGGAATCCAGGCAGTCATGGTCTCCCCTATGTTTGGAAAGGCTGAGAAGGAGGTCTCACTGTGGGCATGTTGTGGTCTCCTGTTTCTCCACTGCCACATCCCCTTCTAGAGATGCTCGCATTAGCACCACATCTCTCTTCATCCTTAGATCCGGAGAGCTACAAGCTGAGCTGCATATCCAGATCTGGAGGTCAAGTCTGTTAACCAGCAACGAAGACAGCTACTCTCAAGCCAGAACCAGCCAGAACCAGAGCAGCCGGAGAGAAGAGAACCCAACAAGGTTCTGTGACACGTGTGCAGCTGGAGCTGCAGCCCTGGATGCTCCGCTTGCTCCACCTCTTACCCTGTCAGCAGACACAGGGCAACTTCTATGGGGGTCTAACTCCCCAGGGAATGGGCCCGCCCCCTTCTCCTCTCCGTGTCCCTCATCTATCTGCTCTGCAGACAGCATCAGTTCTGTTGTTTCCACAGAATAACCCCCTGATTTCAACCCAGCAGCCTTCCCAGACCCACAGTAAGCCTTCCCTCCCCCAAGTAATAGCCTTTTGAGTCTTTGGATGCTTTCAATGTTGTATTAGTTTAAATATTGGTTTGAATAAATGGTTCCTCTTTGTTCTTCATTGTGTAAATTGTGGTTAGACATGGGAAAGGCACAACAGGGATAGAAATGAACAGGATGAAGACAAACCATCCCTATTTGCAGGTGACAAGCTTCTTGACTTACAAGTCTATATAAAGGCTACTAGGAAATCCTTGGACCTAACAAATATAGGAAAGATGAAGGATACAAAATCAATGTTAAAAACAAACAAACAGACTTAAATGTATTAGAAAATGCTATGAGAGAAAGAGGTTGAATAAAATATCCCATTTAAATCTACACCAAAATATTAATTTAGGAATATATCTACCCAAGGAAGAGAAAGTCTCTAGAATGAGAATGTTAAGACATTGAACAAGAAAGCCATGGAAGATACAGTGTGATGAAAAGCCCTTCTATGCTCTAGGGTTGACACAACTAATACTGTGGAATGGCTACACTGCCAAAATTATTTTACAGTTTCATGAGAGGACTATCCAAATTCAGACATCTCTGGACAGTGCTGATGCACGGTTCTAATCCCAGCACTTCAGAGGAAGAGGCAAGTGGATCTCGGAGTTCTAGTCCAACCTGGTCCACAGAGCAAGATCCAGGACAGCCAGGACACAGAGAAATACTGCTTCATAAAAGAAACACAAAAAATCACAATTCTGATCCTCATTTCACAGGTTTAGGAAGAAAAAAGAAAAAAAAAAAAGGAAGATCTGAGAATGCACATGGAACCAGAGGGCAAATAACTGCCAAGGTGATCCAGGGAAGAGAGTTCTGCTACTGGTCTCACCATGTCAAACCTCAAATAACTCTGCAGAGATGATGGACAACTCTTCCTGACTAAAGTAGACATCCAGTGGAACAACATACAGGACCCCAAATAAGATGACAGAGTCATGCTACATTAATTTTAGATAAAGAACATAACCTGTATCCAAACGATGGCCTATGCAATAAATGGTGCTGGCTAAATTAGGTATTGGTTTGATGGGGCGTGGTCGATTGGTAATTAAACTTTAACCGGACTAGCTTAATATAAAAGATATATCTTTAATAAACAGAATAAAGGAAAACTTACACCAGAGTCCCAACGATCCAAGAGCTCAGGGGCCAAGAGAGGGCGGGGAAGCACACCCACCAGGTTTATGGGTAAATTTTTGCCTTAGGGCAACACGCCCCACCGACAGAATGTGATTGGATGAACTCCCCTATCATTGGCCTGTGTTATAGTGGAATTGACTTCTCATTTTTCACCTTGTACAAAAATCAAGATGAATGAAAGACTAAATGAAATCCCAAAACACTGACCTGCAGAGGAGCCCATGGGGAATCACCCGCAAAGCACTGCTGTAGGCGTGTGCCCCAACTGCACACACCCTGACCCCAATGGCATCAGAGGGAACTACGTGAGAACTGAAGGTCGCTGTGCAATTAAGGAAGCAACTAGCAGAGCACGGAAGGAAACAAGCAGCTCCACCCCACACCGTGGGCTGCCGTGTCCACAAAGAACCACAGAAATTAAATTTCTCGGCATTAAACTGCCAATCAACCAAAGAGCCATCAATTATTTGAATGGGTTGATACTCTAGACATAGGGAGATACCAATACAAACTACTTTGAGGTACTTCCTTAGCCCAGTCAGAATGCCTCTCATTAGGAAAGTTGACAGCAGTGGGCTGGAGAGCTGGCTGCTCCACAGGTCAGAGCCCTTGCTGCTCTAGCCAAGGACCTGGGTTTGATTCTCAGCACCTACACTGCAGCTAGTACTGCCTAAAAGCACAGTCCCAGCAGATCTAACATCTCCTTATGGCTTTGTTGAATACCAAGCACAACACGGTGGACGTTCATACATTCAGGCAAAACACCCTCACATGTAAAATATATGAATCTAAGTCCAGACACTGGGGGATGTGGGAGTTTGGGCTGGAGTCTGCATCAGGGAATATCATCAGTGATAGGAGGGGAGGAGGGTGACAGGGAGACAGGAGGACGTGTCCTTGTCTGGAGCATGCTAGGCCTCTCGGAGCAGCATTTTTACACAGTGAGAAAGCGATTGAAATCCTGGATAAATCTCAGATAAATGGAAGCTTACATAATTATCTTATAGCACGATACAAATTCAACAGAAGGAAACAAATGTCAAGAGAACATGTAATTAGACTGAGGAGGCAGGAGATCTGGGAGCAAATGCCTGTGCTACTGTCCTGGGAGGCTTGAGACAACAGCTCTTGTTACTGCATCTCCAGTCAGCAAAGCATCCTCCAGCTGCTGCACCCATGGGCCACAAGGACCATCAGCTAGAGGAAGCTTAGGGTACCAGGAGAGATTTTCTGGGACAGCATTGCCCTGAAGGGCTCCTTTAGGTAAAGCCCAGTACTGTCCAATTTTCCTTCCCGCTGTGGTGTGAGTCTGCTTTGGATACATTCTAGGATCTGTGTTCACCCGCCACAGAGATCTGACAATGGAAGAACACTTGGATTTCCCTGATAGGTCATGAGACAGGTGAGATGGTTCATGTGTACAGCAAGCCCTGTCATATAACTGTCCTGACTACATGGGCTGTCATATAACTGTCCATGACTACATGGAGGTGTACTTGTGAAACACTGGGTCTGTCATATTGAGGCTTTTAGTCTCTGCACAGGAGAAGAATCTTGTGGGACTTGAGGGCATGGTGTTTGGTGCTTATCCTAAGTTCTACAATGGACCAGGAAGTAAGGCTCACTCTAAGGCCTTGATTGGATAGGGAGGGGGAGGGGACATTTGGCCTGTGGCCTCCAGCAGGCTGTGGATGTGAAGCTGGAGTGGTCAGAGCAGGTTATCTGTGGGCTCCTTGGCTCCCACAGGGACCTTGCCTGGAACCAGGGTCACAGCATCCTTAGTGCTGAGACTGGTCCAGGTGTCCCAAAGGATACAGAGTCTTTGGAAAGCTCTAAGGCTGCCACCATGGACGATGTCACCAGAGTGCAGGGACAGCTTCCTCTCTGGAACCTCTGTTTGACTGACAGCACAGATGGCAGGTCCAGAACCCTGGGAGTGAGGGGTGCTATGCTGTCTGAGGAGAATGTCTGCCTTCCACACTGGCCTGAGTTAAAGAAAGGCCAGAGATTTCTGGTTCTGCCTCTATCCAAGATGGCGGTTCTTGGGCATGCAGGACCTCCACCGGTGGGTGAGCTGTGCTGAGCAGCAACACAGAACCTAAGCAGCAGAAAAGAATGGTCTGGCTTCCTTTTACGTCCCTTCTGAGAACATATTGTCACTGTGTAAACTGAGGTTTTTCCTTTTCTCTTTTGTTTTCATTTTGTTTTTCTTTCAAGGATCATAATGTAACTCTGGCCATTGTCACCTGTTCTACACTGAGTTCAACTGACAGTTTTCCTTTGGAATCATGGAACAACTATGGGAAAACAGGCCCAGTGTTCTGCTGGGAATAAATCTCAGGAAAGTAACCTCTTAAGAACTATTTTGTCAACTCCTGAAACAAGTCTGTCTGTTTTCAGATTTCCATTACCTCAACAATATGTAGTGCCTCTGAGTTATTTTGTAAGATACTTTAGATATTTTGAGGAAGTTTTTAATGTCATTTGAAGTCATTTTTATGTTTGATTGACACATAGTACTTGTACATATTTTTGGGATACTGTGTTATTTCAATTTGCCGGGTGAAATTTAGCCACAGACATTCTTTTTTAATATTTAGATTTATTTAGTTTAACATTTTTAAAAAGATTTATTTATGTATTATGTATTGAGTGTTCTGTCTGCATGTATGTCTGCATGCCATATCCGAAGAGGGGATCAGATCTCGTGACAGATGTATGTGCGTCACCATGTGGTTGCTGGGAATTGAACTCAGAACCTCTGGAAGCGCAGCCAGTGTGCTTAAGCACTGAGAAATCCTGCCTCATAACAGTCTCATAAACAGACTTGTACTTAAAAAGATCCCACTGTACTGAAGGTGACTTTTTTACTGGTATTCTTACCTGTTGTATCCTTTTCCTCCACACGGGCAGTAGTGAAACTCGGCAGACACTGGGAAAGATGAGAAGTGGGGAGGAGCTGGTGAAGGTTTCAGGCCTCCTGGCTGGATCTTTCCCCAGTGTCTCTCCCTGCACTGTTTCCCTTGCTGGCAAACTTTCAGAGTAAATGAGGAGACATTGGTGATGCCTAGAATTTGAGACATGATGGAGTCTGTAATATAACTCAAAAATATTTCAAAAAAGCAGACGATTATAATTAACTATACAAATGTCCCTCTTTGGAGCCTGGTTGTGGTGCATGCCTTTCTTCCTTGTACTCAGGAAGCAGAAACAGGTGCATCTGAAAGTTCCAGGCCAGCCTTCTCTACAGGACAGAGAAGGACAGTTGAGTTCCAGGACAGCCAAGGCCATACATGGTAATGCTATCTCAAAAGAAAACAATAGAAAACAAATTTTTTTAGAAAAAAACAGATGTAAAAGAACTCCCTCTCTAGTTCCTCATAAAAACCCAACACAGAGATGATGTGTGCTCATATTTCACAGAGAACACAAACAATGTAGCCTAGAAGCAAGGCAACATGGCAAGGGTTTACAATGTGCTGGGTCAATTAGGGTTGGGTTTAGAATCAGGGTAACATATGCAGGTCAACAATAGGAACCTAGATTGCAAAACCAAGGTTATGCCTGTAGCCAGACATCCCTAGGAGCAGAGGAATGAGAAGAATTTGTATATCTATCTGTGTCAAGTAGTGCACGTGTGAGGAGAGGGGGGACACAGAAGACTTTTGGGAAAGCCATGTGTGAGAAGAAAATTCAGGCAAGGAGACCCCAGGAGTGACCTCACTTCCTTAACAATGAAATAACAATTCAGAACCCTGCAACCACTGAGTCAAGTACTTAGAGACAGCCCTGTAGGCTCACTTGTCTTCAGACAGGAGACCAAGCAAGATGCAGTGATGTTGTTTTTGGGTTCTTGGAAGCTCGGACCACAAGACTAAGAAAGTCAAGGTCACGATAGAGGCCATGGAGGTCCCTGGAGACAAAGGGTTCACTATTGGGTTCAGTGTCTCTGAAAATTTGGCTGGAATGAAACAAACTTGATTTAGGGCAGCCAGAGCCAGGACCATGCAGACCAGGTAAACCACTCTGAAATTTCAGTTTTCCCAAATTTCACTATGGTGTTTGGCAGTGTTAAGGTTCAGGGAAACGTGGAACGATACTAACCAAACATAACGTTGTAGTCCTGTCCCAGTTTTAACAACCCACCCCGATCTCTCCTCAGCTTGGAAAGGGGTCAGCCCCAGAGGAACCTAAGGATTCTGGTCAGGAGAACGTGAAGGAGTTTACCCCAAAGACACAAAGGAGCCCAGACAAGAGGACACGAAGAAGTCTGCTCCAGAGAACCTTAAGGATTACTCCACTGAAAACCCAAGGAGTCCTCCCCAGAAGACCCTAAGGAGTCCTCCCAGAGGACCCGAAAAAGCCCACCCTGGTGGACCTTAAGGAGTCCACTCCTGAGGACCCTAGGAAGTCCACCCGGGAGGAACTTAAGGAGTCCTCCCCAGAGGACCCTTAGAAATCTGCCTGGAAGGACCTTAAGGCGTCCTCCCAAGAGGACACAAAGGAGTCCTCCTCAGAGGACGTGAAGGGGGCCTCTTTAGAGGACCTTAAGGAGTCCTCCCACCAGACCCTCAGCCCTGCTCATTGTATTCATATGTATAAGGGTTGGATATCTTCTCCCTTGCGGTCTCACATGCACGGAGTCTTGGGAGGAGTGGCGAAGGAAAGTCCATTTTACTAAGTGTCCTGTCTGTCCCTTTCCACCAGCACCACCTGTACCCTCCTGAACACATGGATTGACGAGATCCCTGAGGACTTTTCCAAATGATCAGACATGTCCATTCTGAAGAAGGTGAGGAACTTACTAATTTTGAACATGCCCTGGTCAGGTCATCCTGTCCGTGTTCACGAGCTCCATACCAAGTTACAGACAGATGTGACAAGTGATTCAGAGGATAGCGATTGAGAAGGTCCTAGGTATGTGCATTACACTCTGGGAGGAGGTCTTGGGACCTGGAATGATCGGGGGATCCTTTAGAGGCTCCTCTTTGCAGGAGCAGTAGTCACTTGACCCTTGCCTGGGCACATGACCTTTTGGAGGTTAGGATGTGGGAATCCAGGCAGTCATGGTCTCCCCTATGTCTGGAAAGGCTGAGAAGGAGGTCTTACCGTGGGCATGTTGTCTCCTCCTGTTCCTCCACTGCCACATCCCCTTCTAGAGATGCTCGCATCAGCACCACATCTCTCTCCATCCATAGATCCGGAGAGCTGCAGGCAGAGCTGCACATCCAGATCTGGAGGTCAAGTCTGCTAACCAGCAATGAGGACAGCTACTCTCAAGCCAGCACCAGCCAGAACCAGAGCAACCGGAGAGAAGAGAACCCACAAGGTTCTGTGACACGTGTGCAGCTGGAGCTGCAGCCCTGGATGCTCCGCTTGCTCCACCTCTTACCCTGTCAGCAGACACAGGGCAACTTCTATGGGGGTCTAAATCCCCAGGGAATGGCCCCGCCCCCTTGTTCTTCTTGGTGTCTCTCACCTATCTGCTCTGCAGACAGCATCATTTCTGTTGTTCCCCACAGAATAACCCCCAGATTTCAACCCAGCAGCCTTCCCAGACCCACAGTCAGCCTTCCCTCCCCTGAGTAACAGCCTTTTGAGTGTTCTGGAAGTTTTCAATGTTGTGTTAGTTTAAATATTGGTTTGAATAAATGGTTCCTCTTTGTTCTTCATTGTGTAAATTGTGGTTAGACATGGGAAAGACACAGCAGGGATAGAAATGAACAGGATGAAGACAAGCCATCCCTATCTGCAGGTGACAGACTTCTTGACTTACAAGTCTATAGAAAGTCTACTAGGAAATCCTTGGACCTAACAAATATAGGAAAGATGCAGGATACAAAAATCAATGTTAAAAACAAACAAAACAGACTTAAATGTATTGTAATGTGCTATGAGAGAAAGAAGTTGAATAAAATATCCCATTCAAATCTACACCAAAATATTAATTTACGAATATATCTAAGAAGAGAAAGTCTCTATAATGAGAATTTTAAGACATTGAACAAGAAAGCCATAGAAGATACTGTGTGATGAAAAGCCCTTCCTGATTAAAGTAGACATCCAGTGGAACAACATACGGGTTCCCAAATAAGATGACAAAGTTATGCCACCTTAAGTTTAGATGAAGAACATAACCTGTGTCCAAAACGATGGCCTAGGCAATAAATAGTGCTGGCAAAACTAGGCACTGACATGTGTTATAGTGGAATTGACCTCTCATATTTCACCTTGTACAAAAATCAAGATGAATGAAAGACTAAATGAAATCCCAAAACACTGAAACCTGCAGAGGAGCCCATGGGGAATCACCCGCAAAGCACTGCTGTAGGCGTGTGCCCCAACTGCACACACCCTGACCCCAATGGCATCAGAGGGAACTACGTGAGAACTGAAGGTCGCTGTGCAATTAAGGAAGCAACTAGCAGAGCACGGAAGGAAACAAGCAGCTCCACCCCACACCGTGGGCTGCCGTGTCCACAAAGAACAGCAGAAATTAAATGTCAAGGCACTAAAACTGCCGATCGACCAAAGTGCCATCAATTATTTGAATGGGTTGATACTCTAGACATAGGGAGATACCAATACAAACTACTTTGAGGTACTTCCTTAGCCCAGTCAGAATGGCTCTCATTAGGAAAGCTGACAGCAGTGGGCTGGAGAGCTGGCTGCTCCACAGGTCAGAGCCCTTGCTGCTCTTGCCAAGGACCTGGGTTTGATTCCCAGCACCCACACCACAGCTTCCCACTATCTGAAACTACAGTCCCAGCGGATCTAACATCTCCTTATGGCTTTGCTGAATACCAAGCACAGCAAGATGGATGTTCATACATTCAGGCAAAATACCCTCACATGTAAAATCTATGAATCTAAGTTCAGACACCGTGTGATGTGGAGTTTGGGGTGGAGTCTGCTCAGGGAATATCATCAGAGATAGGAGGGGAGGAGGGTGACAGGGAGACAAGGAGAATGTGTCCTTATCTGGAGCACGCTCAGCCTCTGATGCTGGCTCTAGGCCTCTCGAAGCAACATTTTCACACTGTGAGAAAGCGATTGAAATCCTGAATAAATCCCAGATGAATGGAGGCTTATAAATTTATCTTATACCATGATACAAATTAAACAGAAGGAAGCAAACGTCAAGAGAGCATGTAATTAGATTGAGTATTCGGGAGGCCTGGAGCAAGTGCTTTTGCTAGTGTCCGGGAGGCTTGAGACAACAGCTCATGTTACTGCATCTCCAGGCAGAAAGGCATCCTCCCGTGTCTGCACCCACGGTGTAGAAGGACCATTAGTAAGAGGAAGCTTAGGGTACCAGGAGAGATTTTCTGTGACTGCAGTGCCCTGAAGGTCTCCTATAGGTAAAGCCCCGTACGTACTGTCCAAGATTTGCTTCCTGCTGTGGTGAGTCTGCTTTGAACACAGTCTAGGATCCGGGTTCACCCACCACAGGGATCTGACAATGGAAGATCATTCAAATTTCCCTGTTAGGTCATGATACTGGCGAGATGGTTCATGTGTACAGCAAGCTCTGTCATATAACTGTCCTGACTACATGGCTGGATGTGTACTTGTGAACCCGTGTCTGTTTATTGAGGCTTTTAGTCTCTGCACTAAAAGAATCTGTAGAAGAATCCAGTGGAACTTGAGGGCATGGTGTTTGATGCTTATCCTAAGTTCAACAATGGGCCAGGAATTAGGGCTGACTCTAAGGCCTAGCTTGGATAGGGAGGGGGAGGGGACATTTGGCCTGTGGCCTCCAGCAGGCTGTAGATGTGAAGCTGGAGTGGTCAGAGCAGGTTATCTGTGGATTTCTTGGCTCCCACAGTGACCCTGCCAGGAACCAGGGACACAGCATCCTTAGTGCTGAGACTGGTCCAGGTGTCTCCAAAGACAGAGTCTTCAGAAAGCTCTAGGCTGCCACCATGGGAGATGTTACCAGAGTGCAGGGACAGCTTCCACTCTGGAATCTCTGTGTGACTGACAGCACGGAGAGCTGGGAGCTTCCAGAGCCCTGGGAGCAATGGGAGCTGTGCTGTCTGAGGAGAATAGCTGCCGTCCACAGTGACCCTAGGTCAAGCAACGCCAGAGATTTCTGGTTCTGCCTTTATCCAAGATGGTGGTTCTCGGGCATGCAGGACCTCCACAGGTGGGCGGGCAGCCACCCAAAAGCTGTGCTGAGCAGCAACACAGAACCAAAGCAGCAGAAAATGGTCTGGCTTTCTTTTAGTTCCTTTTGGAGAACATGTTTGTTGCTATGTAAAAAGAGAGGTTTTTTTTTTTTTTCTTTTCAATTTCGTTTTGTTTTTATTTCCAGAATCATAAAATAACTCTGGCCATTGTCACTTAGGGGTTCTGCCACTGAGCTCAACTGGCAGTTTTCTTTGGGAATCATGGAACAACTATGGGAAAACAGGTCCAGTATCCTGCAGGGACTAAATCTGGGGAAACCAAACTCTTAACAACTAATTTGTCAACTCCTGAAACAAGTCTGCCTGTTTTCAGATTTCCATTTTCTCAACAATATTTTGTACTATTTAGATATTTTGTGAGATACTTTAGATATTTTGAGGAAATTTTTAATGCTATTTGAAGTCATTTTTATGTTTAATTGACACATAGTACTTGTACATGTTCTGGGGATGCTGTGTTATTTCAATTTGCCTGGTGATATACAGCCACAGACATTCTTTTCTTTAAGTTTTAGATAAATTTTGTTTAACATTTTTAAAAAGATTTATTTATGTATTATGTATTGAGTGTTCTGTCTGTATGTATGTCTGCAGGCCAGATGCGAAGAGGGCACCAGATCTTATTACAGATGGCTTTGAGCCACCATGTGGTTGCTGGGAACTGAACTCAGGACCTCTGGAAAAGCAGCCAGTTTGCTTAACCACTGAGAAATTTCGCCTACCCTCACCTCAGACTTGTACTTAAAATCATCCCACCACAACAAAGGTGGTATTTCTACTTGTATTCTCACCTGCTGTATCCTCTTCCTCCAGTAGGCAGCAGTAGTGAAGCTCGGCAGCCACTGGGAAAGATGGGAAGTGGGGAGAAGCTGCTGAATGTATGGATCTTTCCCCAGTATCTTTCCCTGCACTGTTTCCCTTGCTGGCAAACTTTCAGAGAAAAGGAGGAGACATCAGTGATGCCTAGGTGCTGAGACCTGAAGGAGACTCAAAAATAACTCAAAAAATTTTCAAAAAGCAGACAATTATAATTGACTGTACAAATGCCCCTCTCTGGGCCCTAGTTGTGGTGCATGCCTTCATTTCCAGTACTCAGGAAGCAGAAACAGGTGGATCTCTGGGAGTTCCAGGCCAGCCTGTTTTACAAAGTGAGATCCAGGACAGCCAAGGCTATACAAGGAAATCCTTGAAAAAAAGAAAGAAAGAAAGAAAGAAAGAAAGAAAGAAAGAAAGAAAGAAAGAAAGAGAGAGATTGGATCAAAAAAAAGGTTCCCTTGCCACATAATAATTAAAACACTAAACATATATAATAAAGAAGGAATATTAAGAGCAGCAAAGGAAAAATGCCAAGTAACATATGGAGGTCATCCTATCAGAATTACACCTGACTTCCCAATGCATACAATGAAAGCCAGAAAGTCCTTGTCAAGAGTTGTGCAGACATTAAAAGACCATGAATGTCAGCCCAGACTACTATACCCAGCAAAACTTTCAATCACCATAGAAGGACAAAACAGGATATTCAATGAAAAACCAGATTTAACCAATACCTAGCCACAAACCCAACACTAAACAGAGTACTAGAAGGAAAACTCCAACCCAAGGAAGTTGGCTACATCAACAAAACACAGACAAATAATGATCTCACATCAGCAAATTCCAAAGAAAGAAAAAAACACACAAAATGACATCACCAACAATGAAAACTAAATTAATAGGAGATAGCAATCACTGGTCATTAATATCCCTTAATATAAATGGACTCAACTCACCTATAAAAAAACACGGGCTAACAGACTGGATATGAAAACAGAATCCATCCTTCCGCTGTATACAAGAAACACATCTCAAACTCAAAGATCATCATTTCAGAGTAAAGGGTGAGAAAAAAGTTTTCCAATCAAATGGACCTAAGAAACAAGCTGGTATAATTATCCTAATATTTAACAAAATAGATTTCAAGTTAAATCAATCGAAAGAGACACAAAAAGGGCATTTCATGTTAATCACAGAAAAAATCCATCAAGAGGAAGTCTCAATACTGAACATCTATGTCCCAAATACACGGCATCCTCATATGTAAAAGAAACACTTCTAAAGTTTAAATCATACATTAAACCACACACACTAATAGTGGGAGACTTCTTTATACTCTTACCATGGGAAAGGTCAGTCAGACAAAAAATTAACAGAAAAATAAGGGAACGAACAGATGTTATAATTCAAATGGACTTAACAGACATCTATAGAACATTTCATCCAAACATAAAAGAATATACCATCTTCTCAGCACCTCATAGAACCTTCTCAAAAATTGACCACATACTCAGTAACAAAACAAACCTCAACAGATAAAAAAATTTGGAACAACCCCAAGTATCTTATCGGACTACCATGACTTAAAATTGGAATTCAATGGCAAAACTAATTCCAGAAAGCTCATAAACACATGGAAATTAAACAATGCTCATCTGAAGCATCAAATGGTCAAGGAAGAAGTTAAAGATTTCCTAAAATTCAATGAAAATGACCACACAACATGCTCAAATTTATTGGATACAATGAAAGCAGTGTTAAGAGGAACATTCGTAGCACTAAATGCCTATATAAAAAAGCTAAAAAAATCCCTTACTAGTGAATTAATGGAACATTTGAAAACTTTAGAACAGAAAGAAGCAAACTCACCTAAGAGAGCTAGATGGCAATAAATAATCAAAGTGAGAGCTGAAATCAACAAAATAGAAACAAAGGAAACAATACAAATAATCAATGAGACAAAGGGTTGGTTCTTTGGGAAAATCAACAAAACCTTTATCCAAACTAAACAAAAGGCATAAAGAGAATATCCAAATTAATAAAATCAGAAATGAAAAGAGGACATTACAACAGACACAGAGGAAATACAGAGAATCTTTAAGTCATATTTTAAAAACCGGTATGCCACAAAATTGGAAAACTTAAAGGAAATGGACAACTTTCTGGATAAAGATCACTTACCAAAATTAAATCAAGACCAGATAAGCAATTAAATAGACATATAAATGCTAAAGAAATAAAAACAGTCATCAAAAGTATCCCAACCCCAAAAAAGCCCAGGACCAGATGGTTTCAGCTCACAATTCTACAAGATTTTCAAAGAAGAACTAATACCAATAATCCTCAAATTGTTCTACACAACAGAAACAGAAGGAACATTACTGAACCTTTTTATGAGGCTGTAATTACTTTGATACCCAAACCATATAAAGACATTTCTAAGAAAGAGAAATACACACCAATCTCACTCATGAACATTGATGCAAAAATACGAAATAAAATACTGGCAAATCGAATCCAAGAACATATCAAAACCATTATCCACCATAATCAAGTTGGCTTCATCCCAGAGATTCAGGGATGGTTCAACATATGAAAATCTGTCAACATAATCCACCATATAAGTAAACTAAAAATTATAAACTACATGATCATCTCATTAGATGCTGAAAAAGCTTTCAACAAAATACAACATCCCTTCATGATAAAGGTCTCGGAGAGAGCATGGATACAAGGAACATACCTAAACATAATAAAGGCAATATATGGCAAGCCAACAGCCAACATCAAAGTAAATGGAAAGAAACTCACAGTGATACCACTAAAATCAGGAACAAGACAAGGTTGTCAACTTTCTCCAATCTATTCAATATATCTCTTGAGGTCCCAGATACAGCAATAAAACAACAAAGGGAGATCAAAGGGATACAAATAAGGAAAGAAGAAGTCAAACTTTCACTATTTGCTGATGATATGATTGTTTATATAAGCAACCCCAAAAATTCTACCAAGAAACTTCTGTAACTCATAAACACTTTCAGTAATGTGGTAGAATACAAGATTAACGCAAAATCAGTAGCCCTCCTTTACACAGATAATAAATGGGAAGAGAAAGAAATCAGAGAAACATTAGCCTTCACAATAGCCACAAATAGCATAAATTATCTTGGAGTAACTCTAACCAAACAAGTGGATAGAAGGCTTGTATGACAAAAACTTTAAATCTTTAAAGAAAGAAATTGAAAAATCAGAAATGTGGAAAGATCTCGCATGCTCTTGGGTAGGTAGAATTAACATAGCAAAAATGGCAATCTTACCAAAAGCAATCTACAGATTCAATGCAATGCCCATCAAAATCCCAGCAAAATTCTTCACAGACCTCAAAAGAATGGTACTCAACTTCATATGGAAAAGAAAAACCCAGGATAGCCAAAACAATCCTATACAATAAAGGAACTTCTTGAGGCATCACAATCCCTGACTTCAAACTCTACTACAGAACTACAGTACTGAAAACAGCCTGGTATTGGTGTAAAAACAGACAGGAGGACCAATGGAACCATAGGGAAGACCTAGATATTAATCCACACACCAAAGAACAACTGATTTTTGACAAAAAGCAAAAAATATCAAATGGAAAAAAGAAAGCATATTTAACAAATGGTGATGTAGGAGGGTCACCTGTCTATGTGTTACTTTCATTGGTTAATAAAAAAACTGCCTTGGTTTTTTGATAGGGCAGAATTTAGATAGGTAGAGTAGACTGAACAGGATGCTGCAAAGAAGGCAATGAGGCAGACGCCATAATTCCCCTTCCCTAGACGGACGCTGGCTAGACTCATGCTGGTAAGCCACGACCTCGTGGTGGCATACAGATTATTAGATATGGGTTAGTCAAGATGTGAGAGTTAGCCAATAAGAGGCTAGAACTAATGGGCTAGGCAGTGTTTAAATGAATAGAGTTTCCATGTAATTATTTTGGGTGTAAACTAGCCAGGGAGCTGGGGTCTCCGCAGGAACACAGCCCAATGCTCTGTTCCTTTTGCAACAATATGATGCTGTCATAACTGAATATCAACACATAGAAGAATGAAAATAGATCCTTATCTATCACCATGCACAAAACTCAAGTCCAAATGGATCAAAAACATCAACATAAAGACAATCACACTGAACCTCATAGAAGAGAAAGTGGGAAATGTACTTGAATGCAGTGGCACAAGAGACCACTTCCTAAATATAACCCCAGTAGCACAAACACTGAGAGAAACAATTATTAAATGGGACCCTCTGAAACTGAAAATCTTCTGTAAAGCAAAGGACACAGTCAACAAGACAAAACAGCAGCCCACAGAATGGGAAAAGATCTTCACCAACCCCACATCAGACAGAGGTCTGATCTCCAAAATATACAAAGAACTCAAGAAATTGGTCATCAAAAGAACAAATAATTCAATAAAAAATGGAGTACAGACCTAAACAGAGAACTCTCATCAGAGGGATCTAAAAATGGCTGAAAGACACTTAAGGAAATATTCAACATCCTTAATCATCAGAGAAATGCAAATCAAAACAACTCTGAGATTTCATCTTACACCTGTAAGAATGGACAAAATCAAAAACATTGATGACAACTTATGGTAGAAAGATTGTGAGGTAAAAGAGTCACTCATGCATTGCTGGTGGGAGAGCAAGCTGGTACAGCCCTTTGGATATCAATATGTCAATTTCTCAGAAAATTAGGAAACAACCTTCCTTGAGACCCAACAATACCACTTTTGGGTATATATACAAAGGATGATCAATTGTACCACAAGGACATGTGCTCAACTATGTTCATAGCAGCATTGTCTGTCATAGCCAGAACCTGGAAGCAACCTAAATGCATCTTGACCAAAATTGAATGAGGAAAATGTGGTATATTTACACAATGGAGTACTACACAGCAGAAAAAAATAATGACATCTTGAAATTTGTGGGCAAATGAATGGAGCTAGAAAACATCATACTGAGTGAGGTAACCCAGATCCAAAAAGACAATATCATATGTATTCACTCATAAGTCGCTATAAACATAAAGCAAAGAAAATCAGCCTATAAATCTTAATGCCAGAAACCTAGACAACAATGAGGACCCTAAGAATGACATACATGGATCTAATCTACATGGGAAGTAGAAAAAGACAAGATTTCCTTAGTAAATTGGGAGCCTGGGGACCACAATGGGAGAGGGTTGAAAGGGAGGGAGGGGAGTAGAGAAAAATGCATAGCTCAATAAAATCAATAAAAATGAAAAAACAGAATAACTTAAGCAATCCTTTACAAAAAAAAGAACTTCAGGAAGTATTATTGTTAGTATTCAGGCACACCTGGCACCTTATCTCACACCCTGTGCCTACCTGAAGAGCAGATGGCACCCTGTACCTGAAAGAGAGAAACTCCATCTACTCTCAGTCTCTCGCTCTTCCTGATATTCTTCTGAATTGACAACTCTCTGTCTTTCTCCCACCTCTTCTCTCCTCTATTCTCCCCCTTTTTCTTCTTCTTTCCATCTCTCTCTCTCTCTCTATTTTCATGTCTCTCCCTTCTAACACCCTACACTCACAGTACAATAAACCCCATGGTCAAGCTCTTTCTATATGGCATATTCTGTTAAAGGTCATTGTCATCCACCCAACAGTGGGACCCACCAAGGTCTCTCTAATGCCATATCTTACAATCACCATCCCTGACTTATTTCTAGCTCTTCCACAGTATTATAGTAGTAAAACTTGCAAGTGGACCAATGGAAATGAATCAGAGACACAGATGTAAATCCACACATCTATGATCCCCTGATTTTATACGAAAAGCCAAATTTTACAATGGGAAAAAAGAAAGCATCTTCAACAAATGGTCCCGGTATAATTGAATGTCAGTATGTAGAAAAATGATTATCTATAACCCTGCACAAAACTCAAATAAGTGATCAAAGACCTCAACATAAATATAGATACACCAAACCTAAAAAAAGGAATTATAAGATATCTTTGAGCACACTGGCACAGGAGACAAGTTCCTGAACAGGATCCCAATAGTACAGATACTAATTGTCAACATTAATAAGAGGGACCTCTTAAAACTGAAAAGTTCCTGGAGAGCACAGGACACAGTCAAGAGAATAAAATGGCACCTACAGAATGGGAAATTATCTTCACTCTCCCCACACCTAGCTTATTTCAAAAATTTCCTTCAAAAATTTCGGATATCAAAAAACTGAATAAGTCAATTAAAAATGAGGCACAGATCTAAACAGGAAATTCTTAACAGAAGAATCTCAAGTGGCCAAGTAACACTTAAAGAAATGTTCAAAGTTCTTAGCCATCAGAGAAATGCAAATCAAAATGATTCTGAGATTCTATCTTACACCTTTCAGAATGGCTAAGATCAAAAACACAAATGACAGGCTTGGGAAGAGTTGGAACAAGGGGAACACTCCTCTTACTGCTGGTGGGAATAAAAACTCATACAGCCACCTTAGAAATCAATAAGATAGTTTCTCAGAAAACAGGGGATCAATCTATCACAAGATCCAGCTACACCACTCATGGGCATATATCCAAAGGATGCCAAATCACACCACAAATACACTTGCTCAGTTGTATTCATAGCGGCTTTGTCATACCCGGAACCTGGACAATCTAGATGTCTCTCAATGAAAGAATGGATAAAAAAAAATATGTGGCACCACATTGGCTGAGGTGTGGGTCAGACATCCTTGAAGTTATGAGCATGGAAGAGCTATCCCTATTACCCATCACTCATGTGGCAGCATGGATGGAGGGGAGATGACCTCCCCTCCCGTACCTTCCCCTCAATGCCTAAGGTGGGAGAGAGAGCTGCCCTGAAGTCATAAGAGGAGGAGAGCTGGTCCTGCCCCTCATCAGCTGCAGCACTCGGGAGATTGTCCCCTATGCCATATGAGGGCAACACAGTACAACTGACTCAGAAGATGTAGGCGTTGGACAAGAAAGCACGAGAACATTCCCTGGCCCCTGTTCATTGCTGCAATGGGTGAACTCACCAAAACAATGAAGGAGAGCTCAGCCTGGTGGTAAGGATAAGAGAGAAGTGACTGTCTGACCAACACAGTAACTACCAAGACCCAGGACCAGGCTTATGTGTTGGCCATCCCCAACAAACTCACCATCTGTGATCTGCTAGGGCACATGGACAAATTCCCTCCAAATTTCTACTACACATAGCAATAGTAGGTTAAGGAAAAGAAGTCCCAGTGAGGCTCCTGAAACCAAAGGTCTCCTGGTACCAGGCAAGACTGACTGGAATGAGTGGAACACTAACCCAGTCACTTAACCTTTGACCTACAGTCTGTCCTCCTATGGAATTTGCTGGAGTATGGATGGCCTACATATTGAAGGAGTGACCAACCAATGACTGGTCTAGATAAAGCCATGCCAGGAAATGTCCAGCCCTGACACTGCCTGGAGAACCAGAACCCACAGGCTGGGTGACCCAGAGGCCTAGGATAGAGACAAACAAAACTGGGAGAAAATGTCAAGGTAATGATGCCTAACAATATTCTGCTATAGTCATAGATTGATGCCTAGAGCAATTGTCATTAGAGAGGCTTCATTCAGCAATTAATGTGAACAAACAGAGACCTACAACCTAACATTAGGTGGTGCTTGAACAATCTTGAAGAAGGCCATGAAAAAGGATTGTAAGAGCCAGAGGATCAAGGACATTGCAAGAAAACTCACAGAATTAACTAACCTGTGCTCATAGGGGATCACAGAGACTGAACTGAAACCAGGGAGCCTCAGGCTACTGACCTACGCACTCTGCAAATATGTTGTAGTTGTATAGCTTATTCACTTAGGGGACTCCTCATAGTGGGGGACAGGTACTGACTCTGAGTCTTTTACTGGATTTGGAACCCTATTCCTTATACTAAGTTGCCTTGCCTAGCCTTAATATATAGCAAGGTGCCCAGCCTTCCTGCAACTTGATATGCCATATTTGGTTTATATTCATCAGAGCTAACATTTCTTGAACAGAAAATGAGGAGTGGATTAGGGAGTGGTAAGAGAGAGGCTTTGGTGAGAAAATTGCAAGGAGGGGAAGGATGAGAAACAGTGGCTGCGATGTTAATTAATTAAGCCTTTTGATTAAAAGAAAGAAATATAGTGGGATGTTTCTTAAGAACAACACCCAAGGGTCCTCAAGCCTGTGCATAAACAAACATTTACTGACACACTCACAAACAGGCATGCACACACACACACACACACACACACACACAAAGAGTGATCACTGTGTGTCTCTCACAAATGTGCTGCTGGACCAGTGAGGTCTGGGAAAGAGAGTGTGCACTTGACAAACAGAAACAAAAAGCAAAGTAGTGTTCACCTGACACACAACAGCACAAACAGTGTTCACCTGACACACAACAGCACAAACAGTGCTCACCTGACACACAACAGCACAAACAGTGCTCACCTGACACACAACAGTACAAAGAGTGTTATCTCAGAAGATGGTGGTAAAGTACAAGCACCAGAAGGATATGTTACAGTTTCTCTTGGTACTAAAAACAGGGCTTGAAACACCCAAGTGACTGAGGCGCCAATGAAAACCATTTCTATTCCTTTGGAATTCTGCTCTTAATAAGAAACTGGTGACCTTTAGGCATACATAGGAATTTCTGCACTTCCTAGTTGTACACTAGGAAGTTTTTAAAATTCTGCCACTGCATCCACTGAGGCCACTTTGTGCAACTGTCACCCTCGGCGTCTGTGTTGACCTGATCCTCCAGCCTGTTGTCGGGTGTGGAAAGGCCACTCTGGCCTTTAGTTATTTTCAGGGAAGGCAGCTGAGAAAGAGAAGACAAGAGTGATGAATGAAAACAACATGTAACGTCTTGTTTATTCCCTTTCTCCCAGGATCAAAATCCATCATAATTAGAGAACATAGAGTTGGTACCAACAGAGGTAAGGGACACATGACCAGGTTCCCTCATCCATGGCTGACTTTCCCATTCGTTATCCTTCCCACAGCTCTTGTGTAACTTTCCATGGCTTAGCACTCTGCAGTGCCTGCTCACCTTCCTGGGTCTTCTTGTTTTCCCTATATGTCTACTGTCTTTGGGTGGTACACTGGCTTCTATGTGCAAACCACTCTTGGGGTGCTTGTATCCCTTTTCTGGGACCTATCCTTTCTATAGATAAAAAAGTCCCATTGTGAAATTTAGATTCCTAAAATCAAGATAATAAATTTGTGTTGTTTGAATCTGTTATACTTTTAATGATTTGAAAATTGCTGCTTTGTAGATCTGGGTAATATTAAGCATGTGGTGAGTTCATTATTCCTGCTATGTAGGACAACATTGTCTTGTTTCCTATTCCTAGTGTAATGGGGGGGGAGATTTGATCATGTTTTGTGTATCTGTAGGCTGGACAGTTTCATTCTTTTTCTACTAATGATGACATTATTATTTTGTTCTCTGTACTACTGAATTCCATTATAATATTGCCAATTTTGAAACTACTTGTATGGTGCCTGAGTTACTCTGATTTTGCCTCGCTATGTGCACAGACCTCGATGGAGCACAGCATATTTTGAAAGGTCAGGTAGTCCAACTCCACTGGCAAATCTTGTCAGAGTTACTTCAGTCATTTGTGTATTCTGGGGGAAGGGAAGTGCTTACTTTACTCGGCAAACATGGGGAAGTCAGAGGACAGCTGGTGTGACCTGCGTCTGTCCTTTCCTCTTGTGGGACCCAGGGATGACACAAAAGTGATCTGGTTTGATCTGGTTTGCCAGTTAGCAGTTCAATAACCTGAGCCATCTCATGAGTTCTATATTCTACTTTCCAATTATGAATTAAATTTAATATATAAGGATCAACATTAGTAAGCCACATGTTATTTGGCTTTTTCTATAGACAAAGTAATGTACCTAGATCTTTGGAAAGGGATAACTTCAAGTACAAAGACATTTTTTCACATGGGGATTGTAGGCTTGTTCTCCCTTTCTAAGTTCCCAAGAAACTTAGTAAGTTTGGGTACTTAGAACTTTCTCAAACTATTTGAAACAGCTTTTATGAAAGGACAACGAATCTCTCATTTAGGATCATTTTTCCTAGATTTGTTTCCTATATTCAAATATTGAATGAGTTTTATCTAGTTCTTGGATACTGAGATTTTCATAAGAAAGAAAACTTGACTTAGTACCAATCCTAGACTTTGTATTTTAAATATCAACTTTTATGTGTATGATTGTTTAACTGTGCTTATATATATATATATATATATATATATATATATATATATATATAGAGAGAGAGAGAGAGAGAGAGAGAGAGAGAGAGAGAGAGAGAGATGTGTGTTTCTGGTTCTTCCTGAATCCAGAGGAGAGTACTGGATCTCTTGATCAGGAGTTATAGGTGGTTGAAAGCTGCCAAGTGAGGACAAGAAATATAATGTATTTCTTCTTGAAGAAAAACACTTTTAACCACTGAGTCATCTTCCCAGAACTGTCCAAAAATTGCTTACAATAACTTATTCTAGTGCGTGTGTATGTGTGGTGTGTGGTGTGTAGAAAAGCACGTGCCAAAGCAGAAAGGTGGAGTCAGAAGACAAACCGCAGGCTTCAGCCTCTCCTTCCACCAAGCTGGAAGCAGGGACCACAATCATGTCATCAGGCTTGGTGGCAGAGAACTCTATGTAATGCATGACACCCTGGACCCTGCCCAGGACAAGCTTCTTCCTCCCTCTTTCCTTTCTCTCTCCATCTATCACCTCTTCATTCTGTGAACTTTGAAAGTGCTCAAATGAATTTACTGAAAGTAAAGGGATATTGGAGAACAAAATACATGGGGAAATTACTTTTTAACACAACATGGCACAGACAACCACTGATACATTTACTATTCATTAAATTGAGCCAACATAAGGGTAATTTTATAATTAATTACAAATATGTACATGATGTAAAGGCCATGTAATACTAAGGTATATTCTGTGAAAAGGATGGCCACTCATTGGCTTCCCTGAGAGGCTGCCTCTATTACAGAATCTCTAAGACACATGAGTTTACAGCTCCTTCCTAAGCACACAGGCAAGAAGTGAGTGAGATTTCATGTTGATGGGACCCCATGTTTCTGCTTCAATAGAAAGAAGCCCAAACCTTCTAATATCCTCTCTTCTAAGAATTTCTTCACCTTGAGAAATTTACAAATGTCCCTCATAGGTAGTGAGAAGGGATGAATGAACACAAAACTTCCATGCTCCAAGTGAGTTCAAACATGATCACAGGCTAACAAAGTCACCAAGGATGTACAGAAAGTCCATCATCAAGCCACTTCACAGATGGAAAACCAGAACTTCAATGATCTTGGACCCCTCATATCAATTAAGAACTGAATGATGGGGGCTGGAGAGATGGCTCAGTGGTTAAGAGCATTGCCTGCTCTTCCAAAGGTCCTGAGTTCATTCCCAGTAACCACATGATGGCTCACAATCATCTGTAATGAGGTCTGGTGCCCTCTTCTGGCCTGCAGACGTACACACAGACAGAATATTGTATACATGATAAATAAATATTTAAAAAGAACTGAATGATGAATATTGATCTGGCAATTCCTGACGGGATGAAGATGGATGTGATGGTTAACAAAACCTGAGGAACATGACTCCCTTTCTGTCTGAATCTAGAATCCTGGGTGATAGCAGGATAGGACCTTCCTCTCACTGAGGAGATCTGTGGCCAGTGGACTTCCACTTCTGGGTAATAGTTGGCTATTTTAATGACTTTTCAATTGATTTTAGTTTTATTTTAACACAAGTGTGAGGTTCAAGTAGTTTCAGCCGAGCACCTGAATTTCCTATTTGTGGACAGTCATTTCCCCTTCTCTCTTGTAAATATCCCTCAATGTGAGTGTGCCTGGAAATGTGTGATTGTATGTGTATATGTGCATGTCTGTGTGTGTACATGGTGTACATGTGAGAGAGTGTGTGCATGTGTAAGTACAAGTCCATTCTCTTCATTAGCTTTGGTTTTCCACCACTAGGGTGTAAATCCCGTATCTTGTGTATGTGATGAGCATTACCTCACTATGTCACACGTCAGCGCTAAAGTTGGGCACATTCTTGAATTAATGATGCTAGAGACTGAACATAACATCGGCATGTGATACACACACTACCACTGAAGTACAACTCCTGACTTTCTAGACGTCTTTATGTATATTTTAAAGTATTGCTTAACATCACTTTTCCAAGAAGTAATTCTTCTAGGAATATCTATTAATTTACAAATACAGGTTTCTGCATTACAGAATCCAGAAAGAATGATTTAAAACTGCATTTTTTCCTTAAAGACATTCCAAGTCTCCGTGTCACTTCAGATTTCAGACAACAGTGTACTCTTTCTCTGGTTTGTCTACAGGAGTTTATTCTGAAAGGGAAGCTCCTGCTTTGGCCTTCTTAGCGCTGGGTTACAGGCATAACCACATCTGTTTTATGTTTTGAATAATGTCTTTCAATTTAATGCTCCCCACTGTTCCATAGGGGGTTAGATGCATGACTTGTGATTTTATCAGTATTGCCACAGAAAGGGTTTGTGTCTCTCTCACCACAGAACACAAGTTTCAAGAGGACACTGATTACCCCTTTATTATTATTAAAGCATGCATTGTTGGTTACTTGCTGTCTACCAGATTTCACAGGAGGAATTTTCTTTGTAATTACTAAATGTTGAGTAGAAAGACACTAACAATGTGTAAATCTCCTTTGTAGGTCTCCTTTTCATCTACTAATCCAAGAAATAATGGACTCCACGGCAAGAGAGAATACTAGTATTTTGTTTTCTCCAATTAAATTGACAGGAGATGCTTCCCTAAGAAGCAATGGACATTGGATGAGATAGCTTATGAGAATAAACAAATAAACAAACAAACCACAATCACACATTTCAGTACATCAACAAATCAAAAGCTTGTCCCCTTAGCTGTCCCTGATATTTGTGAGGGGTTGATAATCACTCGGGGCAGTTTATCTCAATTCACCTTGATCCAGTGTCTGTACCCCGAGGGCTAGTAAGATGGAGGAAGTTTGACTGTGCATTGGCTGTAGATTCTGCCTAGATGAACAAACCCTGCCTGAGCTATGATTTTGCAAAATAAATCAAAGCTAGGTCCATTTAGAGGAACCAAGTCTAAACCTCTGTCCAGAAGTGAAGTAAGGAGATGTGTCTAAATGGTTTCAAGGATCTAACCCTCCCTCCTAGACCTGGCATTTCAGAAAGATGAAGTGGAGTGAATCTACTGTTCTTTCCAATAGCATCACCCCTTCTAAGGACAGAGCTGTATTTCTAACCACCTTGAGTTCTAACTGACTTTGTGTTTGGGTCCAGCTTTTAAACAGTCACATTTCAAGAAAAAATTAAGGGATGGAAATAAGCATTAAGACTCTTGAATGCCCATGTATCAGTGGCATACGCCTTTATTCCCAGCAGTTAAGATGCAAAAGAGGTGAATATCTGTGAGTTCCAGGCCAGCCTGGTATGCAACATGAGTTCAAGAGGAGCCAGGGTTGTTCCAGAGAAAATCTATGTCAGAAAAATGCCACGAAGAAGAACCTTGACATAGAAAATGGTGGGTGGGGGTTCTCACTATAGAATGCGGTCATGAAGCATCAAACAGCATCACAATTAGCTGTAGAATTTAAGGCTCATAGCCAAGGCAACAGTGAGGTACACAGTCTTGCCTCCAATTCATTGGCTATGCTGCCAAGATCTCATGTCTTCGAGTGACTGGCTGCTAAAGTTATTGCGATTACCTCAATTTCAAGGTTTACAGAGACCTGCTACCCCTGGAGCTCCACTTTTCCCACAGAGGAAGAGGCAAGCCTTATCTTCACAGCATTTCTGCAGGGGGATTGGTGAACTGCCTCCTAACAGATGCGAATTAACTGATCAATATTTCGAGGTAAACGGACATTTTGGTCTTGTCACATCCACCTCTCTTCACTCTCCTCCTGATTCCAACACCAAAAGAGGACCTCCACTGCTAAAGAGAATCTCTGAGCCCTTACACTGCAGTCTCCAAATTTGTGCCAACATGAATAGAGATGACAAGTTGTCACTCGGTCAACTAAGTGGTTTGTCAGATACCACTAAAACAAAATCCCAAGATGTTCCACCAAGAGCCAGACTAACCTGCACTTCATCATGGAAAGTTGTAGGATGTAGCAGGGCAGAGAGCCTGTTCCTGACCAAAGGGAAGCCAAGCACTTCTTCAACCTGCCGCCCTTGGCAACACCTTGGTATTGTGTCTCTCGAACATCCTGGGACATGGAGAAAGAGAAGAGGCCAGGAGGAGGGAGGAACTGATGAAAAGTCTGAGGAGCCAGATGAGCCTCCAAAGAGGGTGAAAAAAGAACACGGTGAAATGAAGCTTGGTTGTCCAAAACCTGGGCATGATGACATGCCGCATCACCTGGAACAGGGGCCATTCCAGCAAAACACCCAACACTGTGACAAAGGCCCTCAAAAAGAGGATGTGACTGAAGTGAAGCTTGTGGGTAGTGGCAAAGGTCGCAATCGATCTTATGGCAAAATGGAGGAAAATGTAAAGAACGACCATGGTGTAAAATGTAGAAAATTAGACCATTTTCAGCACGGTGACTATGAGCTCACTGACCCTCTTCAGCACAGTGACGATGTGCACACTGACCATCTTCAGCACAGTGACCTTGTGCACACTGGACATCTTCAGCACAGTGATCTTGTGCACACTGGCCCTCTTCAGCACAGTGACCTTGTGCACACTGGCCCTCTTCAGCACGGTGACTATGAGCTCACTGACCCTCTTCAGCACAGTGACGATGTGCACACTGACCATCTTCAGCACAGTGACCTTGTGCACACTGGACATCTTCAGCACAGTGATCTTGTGCACACTGGCCCTCTTCAGCACAGTGACCTTGTGCACACTGGCCCTCTTCAGCACAGTGAACATGTGAACACTGGACATCTTCAGCACCGTGACCTTGTGCACACTGGACATCTTCAGCACCGTGACCTTGTGCACACTGGACATCTTCAGCACAGTGACCTTGTGCACACTGGACATCTTCAGCACAGTGACCATGTGCACACTGCACATCTTCAGCACAGTGACCATGTGCACACTGGACATCTTCAGCACCGTGACCTTGTGCACACTGACCATCTTCAGCACCATGACAATGTGTACACTGGACATCTTCAGTACAGGTACTATGTGCACACTGACCATCTTCAGCACAGTGACCTTGTGCACACTGGCCTTCTTCAGCACAGTGACCATGTGCACACTGGCCCTCTTCAGCACCGTGACCATGTGCATACTGGCCCTCTTCAGCACCGTGACCATGTGCACACTGGCCCTCTTCAGCACCGTGACCATGTGCACACTGGCCCTCTTCAGTACAGGTACTATGTGCACACTGACCCTCTTCAGCACCGTGACCATGTGCACACTGGACATCTTCAGTACAGTGACCAAGTGCGCACTGGCCCTCTAAGAACTGACAGACTTGCAGACCCCCTGAAGATCAAGGGTTGCATGGAAGAGAACATTTGTGAAGGGCAAACCATTCTCTTCCAGCCCAATCAATCTAGCTCCCCTGTCACAAAACACCACTCACCAGTCACTGATGAACAGGGCTATTCACCAGAGTCACACTGTGAAATGCAGAAGAGAGTGAGAAAAAACCTCAAAAATGAGAGATGGAGACACCACCCCTACTCTGACGCTCTGGGAGGAGCTCGGGTTGAAATCTGTAAAAATACTGTCACCAGGGGCATCGCCAACATAACCAGGTTAATGCCTAAGGCCAAGGGGAAGCCTTTGGAGGAGCAGGAGATGGGCAGAGGCCAAGATCAGTTCCCTGAGGTAACAGCTGACATGGAGAACGAAATCGCCAGGGCGCTAGGCCCAGGGCCACAGGACGAAATCTTAAGTAGTTCATTCAAGCTGAACATTAGTCGAGGAGACATGCAGACTCTTCGGAAGGGCCAGTGGCTCAATGATGAGATCATTAATTTTTACATGAGTCTTCTCATGGAAAGAAGCACATCTCCAGGGTTTCCAGCACTTCACATCTTCAGTACGTTTTTTTACACCAAACTGAAGGGTGGGGGACACAGGGCTGTGAAACGGTGGACACAAACTGTGAACATCTTTGAAAAGGACATTGTCCTCGTGCCGGTACATCTGGACATCCACTGGACCCTGGTGGTCGTAGACTTACGAAAGAAGACCATTGTCTACTGGGACCCAATGGGAGAGAAGAGACCAGACATCCTGGCGATGATTTTCCAGTACCTGCAGGATGAGAGCAAAGCGAGAAGGGATATAGATCTGAACCCTGTGGAATGGAAGCAACACAACATGACCGCAGAAGAGATGCCTCTGCAGCTGAATCAGAGCGATTGCGGCATGTTTACCTGCAAATATGCAGATTATATTTCGAGAGACCAACCCGTAACCTTCTCCCAGAAGCATATGCCTCTGTTTAGGAAGCAGATGGTATGGGAAATCCTACATAAATGCTTACTGTAGCGGTACCCACTGGCTGCTCAGGCTGCTCTGCAGCCCTTCATGGACACTGCCAAGGACCACAGGCAGGGTGGGTGAAGAGCCTTAGGACACATTCTGGGCTGTGAAAAGTGGGTGATGCACCGACACCATTCTAAGCAGTGCTAACTTGGAGCAAGGAAGAATTGCATCTGAAGAATGTATAAGATGTGTGTGCCCACTATGTGTTAGAAACTCTTCACCCACTTAAACATGATATGCTTTTAAGCATGCTATATTCAAGAATTTATTTGGGACTAATGTTAATGTTTAATTCTTCTTTCAATTGTTTGTTTAATTTTTTTCAGTTTTCCTGTTTTGGTTCTTAAGTTTTGTTGTTTACCACTGATTTCCAGTTATTTAATGTTTAGTTATTAGATGCTTGTAGGAAGTGTTATTTCTAAAGAAATGCCAATTCAAGGGCCAGTTTCTACTATGAATTGTCCTTATGTGGGACGTGAAAGGTGTTTCCCAGTACTGTTGAACTCTGTCCATGTGACCCTGGAATCAGCCCAGCTAGGAGTATTTGAAAAAGTGTCAGAGACATTTCAAGATACTTCATAGCCTCAAATAAGATCTGTTTACTCTTTGAATGCTAACGAAGTCCTTATAATGCTAAATATATATTTATAACTCAGGTCTCCTTTTGTATCAATCTCACCATTGTGTGTGCTCTAATGAACAGTTTCTTCCAAGAAAGTTATATTTCTTTAGCCATATTATCTTTGTATAAATTAAGCTGAAATCATATAATTTCATCATTAATATTTATAATTATCTAACCCAAAATTTATAATTACTATGGATTTAATGGTTGTTATTTTATGAGGCAAATTTAAGAATGCTATATTTTAAAGAAGAAAGCTTGAATTTAATTGTACTGCTAATTGTACATGGTGCTTTTGTGTTTCTGAAGTTCACTTAATAAACTTTATCACTGTTTGAACATACTTTACAAGGTCTGCTCCCTGATATTGCTCGCTTGGTGTCATAAGGTTTTCTGAGAGAACTGGAAAGCAGATACCAGAGCATAATTGGTCAGTTTAGCTGGAAACTGTTCATACATCTGCATCAGTGATGGTTCCTTTTTATTGAGCCTCTAATGCAACCCTCCCCTATACTGGCTTGTAGGAGGAGCTCAATATTGCAGAACACATTAGCACTGCGCAGAACTGCAGCAATGAATCACCTTGATGTATGCAAGTAGGAACACAGGTCTCTGAACTCCACCTGCATGGGTAAGCACAGTGCTGCAGGTGCATCCCTGTGCACACCCATACAGAGAAAGTTCCTGACTGCCATTTAACCTGACAGCTTATGGGATGACACTAAAGACTAAATTCTTTGCACACCAGGGCCATTAGAATTATTAAAGTCTATCTTGTTCTTTCCCTTTCTTGGTCTTTTAATTCTTCTACACAAGTTTTCCTGTTTCTAATATGTAGTATGAGGGGCCGGCTTGTTGGGGTATCTGTCCCACCCGGTACCCCAAAGCTGGCAACTCCCAAGGAAAATCACACACAGGACTCCATAAGATTGTAAACTGATTGGCCCATTGGGTCAGGCTTCTTATTAGTCCTTGTAACTTATATTAATCCATTATCATTATCTATGTTAGCCATAATGGCTCAGTACCTTTTCCAGCGGGGGCAGTTTACATGTTGCTTCTTCAGTGATCTGCGCAGGAGTGGCCGAGAGAGCTTCTGCTTCCAGAATATCCCCGGTCTTTTTGCTCTACCCCTACTTCCTGTCTGGCTTTCCCGCCTATATTGCCTGCCTGGCCAATCAGCGTTTGATTAAAATATAATTGACACAATACAGACAATTCTCCCGCATCATAATATAATCTGTTCCCCCACTCAATTCCAGCTTTTGAACAGGAGAAACTCTCTACCTCCATAGACAATACCATAATTGTCTGAGTATTTCCATGGGTTACACATAGGCCGTGTTCAAAAGATTACCTGTTCTGTAAATGTCCAAATACTACAAATTCAAGAATCTGCAGCCAGCTACCAAGAGTGGACCTGCAACATTACTATGGTAAAACACAAAACCTACTATGCACATCCAACTGATGTAAACCAGAACATGTTGACGGGTATAGTCGTTGAGTTTAAAAGTTGCATGAATGTTTGCTCCATCATCCTTTCTGTAACTTGTGTAGACACTCACTGTACTTTTGTTTCCAGACCCAAAGAAGCATGCAGAAACTATATTAATTACAACATTTGTTAAATGGTTCAAGAGTACTCCTAGATAGCTTTTGCATCTTAAATTAACACATTTCTATTCATCTATGTATTGTCACGAGCCTGTGGCTTGCTGGTAATGTCCTGGCATCTTTCACTTTCAGCAGTGATAAAGCCTCTGTTTGACTGTGAACTACTCTCTATATATATTTTGTTCGAATTTCTCACATGACTTTACTCTGCTAAGACACTGGCTGGAAGAGCTTTATTCATCAACCAATAAAATAACACATATGCAGAAGGATATCCCACATCAAACTTGCATGCTTTCCTTCAAGCAATAATTTAGGACACAGAGAGAGACGGAAGATTCCATTTAAAATTATTAGACTCAATATGGAGGTGTACCAGAAACAACTTTCAGCAGAGAAATGGGTCTCGAATCTGGGATGTCTGGAAGGCAAAGCGATTATGAGAACACAGGATTGTGATGCAAGTTGACAGGCTATCAGCTGCAGGGCAGCTTCTTCTTCTTCTACACTAAGCTTCAAACCTCAGTCTTTCATTGTAAATTTTACACAAGGAAAATGATTCTTTTTTTCTTGTCACAGGTTAATCATGACATGGGCAAGAAATATAAAGATTCTTGAAATCAGATCATCATTTATCATGGCATTTTCCCACTTCCCAAGCCCCATGTCAGCCACTACATCCTAATTTTTAGCTTTATTAATCATAAAAGAAGATCTGAGTCATTTAGCTCAGAGGCAAACTACTTGCAACTTACAGGAACATAGTACAGTGGGTTTTACCCCACTGTCGGACCTTTCCTATTTTTGTCCCTCACAACCCCAATTTTTATTTATTGGGCCACTGGCAGTCAGCCCTGAAGCCCTAGTTTCTTCAGAAACTGTATTCATCATAGTCAAGTTCCTTGCTGTTTCAGTATAAATCTTTTGCCAAGTTTTCTAATAAGGCAAAAAAAAAAACTTCTGCGTTTTTCCTAAATTTCTCCAATTCTTTTATCAGTCAGGTTTTTTCCCCAGGTCTTACTTTGCAGCTTTAATGCCTGCCCGCTCTATCAGTTCAGGAGGACTCATATTATCATACATCATATCCATCTTTTCAGAAGCCACTGGGAAGGAAGGAGAAAAAGAATATGAAGAACAAGTACAGTAGTAGTATTGCTATAACCAGAATCATCTGTAATTGCCAAATGCATATATAGATGCCATAGAAGTGGTCCTCGTGGCACAAAGGCTGCCCGACTCCACAAACATGGCAAATCTATCACTGGTAAGTTAGTGTAAAGAGGAAGATTATGCAAAAGAAATGAAAAATGTACTTATTAACATTAAGTTCTCTGTTGTATACTTTTATATTGTTTAGTGTACATTTGTATATTGATTTTTGAAGCTATCATAATACATTTTTCATGTTTTCTTAGTATTTCATTTTTCCTTTTCAAAACACAACCTCTGTAAAAACATACCATCTTGGGTTAGTCATGTGATTCATTGGTAACTATCAGGTATCCTGTGAAAGCCTCGTTATATTATTCAAACACACGTGTCACCTGGCTTTTCTTCAATCTGTATAATGAATACTTGATGCTCATTGCCAATATGTGCCCCTTGTTTTTAATGGCCAAATGCGTTTGGGAAATGCTGAACACAGAGTATTAAGCATGTTTGTTCACTACAGGTCATTCTCAGAGTTTTTCCTATGCTAGTGTTCACTCTGAGTGTGCAACGAGTGGATACAGTAAATAGTTGATCAAATATGATCAGGTGCAGTGTATTGTAATGCTACTGTGTGCAAAGCACTAGGCTCAATCCTGGGCACAAGAAGAAAGACTGATTGTCCAAGGAAGCACTTTTGTTTTGTCATGAGGGTCACTTTTCCCTGGAGATGCTCATTTTTCTCAAGTGCCAGTGAGGGCACAAATACGCAGTGAATAAGAAGCATCTTCATTTAGCTTATGAACACAAGAAGGATTTATGTACAATACAGGGTATGGACGATATCACATGGGAGAGGAGCAAACCATGTAATGGTTGGCTGACATCTCATGAGTTTGTTAATACTCACATGTAAGTGTTCACCCTTGAAGTATCAGTGCCCTGAGACTCGAGGGCCTAACCCTGGATTTACATACATGCAAGTCTAGTAGAATTTGTTATTTGATGGTGGAGCCAAAGGTGGTTATGACTCCACCATTTTATATATTTGTAGGTTTGCATGTTTTCATACTTTTCTTGGTCCAGTAAGCTTCTTAGTGACCAATGAACATAATTAAACACTCCTTTCATCAGTGTATATATCAAACAGTCATGACACACTTGTTACAGACATTCCTATTAACAGTAGGAAGACGGATGTGAAGAGCAGTTCTTGATCCAAGCACTTTGGAAATTGAGGAAAATTCATGAAACTTTCGTGCCTAGAGTAATCTGTGGCACAGCTTTCCCTTCTGATTTTTCAGCTCCATCTTTGAGGCCACCTTTCCATTATCACTGCCTTATCAGACTATTGCCTTCCCTCATCATTCTGCCGTCCTCCTTGCAAGTCTCCACGTCACAGAAGACTCACAGCACTTTTGAAGACTGCTCAGTGTGGCTTCTTCTGATTGATTATATGGGTCCCATCATACTCCTAAGGAATTAGTAAAGTCTTCAGGTTATAGTTTTCTTTGTTCAGTTTTAAATGCCATTATATAATTTCAAGCTCTTTAGAGATGAGTTAGACCTGGGACCAAGGTGTAGCTGGCAGAACACATGCCTAATGTGGTCAAGGCCCTAGACTCCATTCATAACATTCATAGCGCAGCAAACTGGATAAAATAAAAAAGAAGAAAAATTAAAGTTGTAAAAAATATGTAACTTTCCAGGTTCCGTGAAACGTTGCTTTAATTCACACACTAGTGAAGCATGGGTAGATCTCTGTGCTAGGTTGCACAGCAAGGCCTCACATTTTTAAAAAAATATATATATATGCAAATAACTACTTCTTAGAGATGAGGAAGTCATAACGTAAGAAAGTTAATTCACCAATAATTCAGACTGCAGTTTCTGATGCTATGATACAGTAGTAGTATTATCACAGCTGCCCAGTATTCCTTAATGAAAACCATTTACTGTGTCATCCAAGATCTCATCTGACAAGCATGCTACATTGTTACAGGAAAGTGATGGAGATTTGCAGAGTCAAGTAGGAAGCAGGCCACTGGGATCCCATCTGGAGGATGATGGTAGAAGTATGATGGTACAGATGGGTACCACTCAAAGACCAGGTTGCGTTCCTTGTCCTGGGAGCTTGCACTGCATCATCAGATCCCTCAGTTCAGTCTTCTTTAGCCCTTGCTCATTTGCAGCAGGACTTTATGAATAAAGGACTCAGGGTCAGGATTTAAGTTGTCGTCCAGCAGACTGGGGACATTAGTCTACAAACCACCAGTTCTGGATTACTGGCCAGGTCTCAGTAGTGCTGGGAGACAAGTTACTTTGGTGTTCAGTATCCTGAATATCCCATTGAAGCAATAATTAAGTCCTAGTTACTGTTCCGTTACTGTGATGAAAGGTCATAAACAAGGAACTTTGAAAGAAAGTGATGGGTAAGATTTGTTAACCAGTTATCTTTAAGAGGTTGGACCAGGCTGGGCAGTGGTGGTGCATGCCTTTAATCCCAGTACTTGGGAGGCCGAGGCAGGTGGATCTCTGTGAGTTCGAGGTCACCCTGGTCTACAAGAGCTATTTCCTGGACAGGTTCCAAGGCAACACAGAGAAACCCTGTCTTTAAAAAACCAATAGAAAGGGGTGGAGCCAACTTGGGGTGTTACTTTTTGGGACCCAGAGAAAAATGGTGGATGGCCCAGGTGCTCGCTCTCTCTGTGGTTCCCTTGCAGCACAGCTGAGTTTGAACTTCTCGTTACTGTTTCATGAATTTTCTCCTTATAATAAGTAAAAATATGATTGTTTTATCTCTTAGCTAGCCTGGTTATCTTTTTTATTATTATTAAAAGATTTCCACCTCCTCCCTACCTTCCATTTCCCTCCCCCTCTTCCCACTCCCCTCCCCCTCCCTCTCCAGTCCAAAGAGCAGTCAGGGGTCCCTGTCCTGTGGGAAGTCCAAGGTCCTCCCCTCTCCATCCAGGTCTAGGAAGGTGCGCAACCAAACAGACTAGGCTCCCAAAAAGCCAGTACATGCGGTAGGATCAAAACCCAGTGCCATTGTCTTTGGCTTCTCAGTCAGCCCTCATTGTCCGCCACGTTCAGAGAATCCGGTTTGATTCCATGCTTTTTCAGTCCCATTCCAGCTGGCCTTGCTAAGCTCCATTAGATCAGCCCCAACGTCTCAGTGGGTGGGCGCACCCCTCGCGGTCCTCCTGAACATGAGGAGAACTCATGTTCTCCCTCTTTCTGCTCCTCATTTGGGCCTTGGGAGTTCAGTTCCGTGCTCCAATGTGGGTCTCTGTCTGTATCTCCATCCATTGCCAGATGAAGCTTCTATGGTGATATGCAAGATATTCATCAGTGTGGCTATGGGACAATGCCACTTCAGGTTCCCTCTCCTCAGCTGCCCAAGGAACTAGCTGGGGAAAACGCCATGGACACCTGGGAACCCCTCTAGAGTCAAGTCTCTTGCCAACCCTAAAATGGCTCCCTTAATTAAGATATCTTCTTCCCTGCTCCCATATCCACCCTTCCTCCATCCCAACCATCCCATTCCCCCAGGGTCTCCCCATCCTCCCTCCTCACTTTTCTCTCCCCATGTCCCCTTACCCCCACCCCACCCGCACCTCCAAGATCCCATTTTTTGTCTGGCAATCTAGTCTACTTCCAATATCCATGAGGATAACTATATGTTTTTCTTTGGGTTCACCTTCTTATTTAGCTTCTCTAGGACCACGAATTACAGGCTCACTGACCTTTATTTATGGCTAGAATCCACTTATGGGTGAGTACATACCATATTCATCTTTTTGGGTCTGGGTTACCTCACTCAGAATAGTGTTTTCTATTTCCATCCATTTGCATGTAAAATTCAAGGTGTCATTGTTTTTTACCACTGAGTAGTACTCTAATGTGTATATATTCCACACTTTCTTTATCCATTCTTCCACTGAAGGGCATCTAGGTTGTTTCCAGGTTCTGGCTATTACAAATAATGCTGCTATGAACATAGTTGAACAAATGCTTTTGTAGTATGATAGGACATCTCTTGGGTATATTCCCAAGAGTGGTATTGCTGGATCCTGGGGTAGGTTGATCCCAAATTTCCTGAGAAACCGCCACACTGATTTCCAAAGTGTTTTCACAAGTTTGTATTCCCACCAGCAATGGGTGAGTGTACCCTTTACTCCACATCCTCTCCAGCAAAGGCTTTCATTAGTGTTTTTGATTTTTGCCATTCTGACAGGTGTAAGATGGTATCTCAGAGTTGTTTTGATTTGCATTTCCCTGATCGCTAAGGAGGTTGAGCATGACCTTAAGGGTCTTTTGGCCATTTGAACTTCTTCTGTTGAGAATTCTCTGTTCAGTTCAGTGCCCCATTTTTTCATTGGGTTAATTAGCATTTTAAAGTCTAGTTTCTTGAGTTCTTTGTATATTTTGGAAATCAGACCTTTGTCTGTTGTGGAGTTGGTAAAGATCTTCTCCCAGTCAGTAGGTAGCCTTTTTGTCTTACTGACAGTGTCCTTTGCTTTACAGAAGCTTCTCAGTTTCAGGAGGTCCCATTTATTCAATGTTGCGCTTAATGTCTGTGCTGCTGATGTTATACGTAGGAAGTGGTCTCCTGTGTCCATGTGTTGTAGAGCACTTCTCACTTTCTCTTCTATCAGGTTCAGTGTGTTCAGATTGATATTGAGGTCTTTAATCCATTTGGACTTGAGTTTTGTGCATGGTGATAGATATGGATCTATTTTCTTTCTTCTACAGGTTGACATCCAGTTATGTCAACACTATTTGTTGAAGATGCTTTCTTTCTTCCATTGTATACTTTTAGCTCCCTTGTTGAAAATCAGGTGTTCATAGATTTGTGGGTTAATATCCGGGTCTTCTATTCAATTGCATAGGTCGACTTCTCTGTTTTTATGACAATACCAAGCTGTTTTCAATACTGTAGCTCTGTAATAAAGTTTGAAGTCAGGGATGGTAATGCCTCCAGAAGTTCCTTTATTGTGTAAGATTGTTTTGGCTAACCTGAGTTTTTTTTCCATATAAACTTGATTATTGTCCTCTCAAGGTCTGTGAAGAATTTTGATGGGATTTTGATGGGGATTGCATTGAATCTACAGATTGCTTTTGGTAGAATTGCCATTTTTACTATGTTGATCCTCCCAATCCAAGAGCAAGGGAGATCCTTCCATTTTCTGGTATCCTCTTCAATTTCTTTCTTCCAAGACTTATTGAGCTAACGTCTATAGTTGGCACCCAGTTCCTGGGTCTTGGGTGTTCACCGTTTCTAGCTATCCATAGTCAGGCTCCACGTCATTCATTTGGGTATAGAATTCTCATGCGGCAGATCTGAGAACCCATTAGCTGCAGTCCTTCATATTTTCTCATTTTAACATCTGATCTGGCTTCTGGGTCCAGGTTTTTTCTGTGCAGCAAAACTCAGGCTTACCCAGGTGTCTATGTTCACCCTTCCTAACTTGCTATTCTTGTGCTTGTGTGGCTTCTGACCAATCAGGGACTTCCACGGAACACACAGTCAGTGATTTATACTAAATAACTATTTTTAATCTGAGCATATCTTTAGCTAAATTTGATTTTGCTAAAATCAAATTCAAACCAGCCACATGGCTAGAAATGTGTTGTGACACCAACTGGCAGGTAACAGTTTTTGCACCTACTCCAGCTCAAATTCAACCACAGGTAAGATTTATAATTTAAGACATAAACTATAAATTATGACATAAAAGAGCAATATAATGGAAAATTTAACAATCCAGGAGTTCAATAGCTTTTTTACTTATAACATATACAATTTTATGCAAAGTTTATATGATTTCCCTCCTACATTCCTCTTTTTGATTCTGGGGATTACCTTTGTCTTTCACATTTTCTCCTTAAAAACATGGTTTGATAATAAGATCAAGAATGAAGCACTTTCAGAAATGATACATTCTTTACAGACTGATAATGACCAACTAAAATGGGAAACTCAGCACTCTGGAGAAGGATACAACCAATTTGACAAACAAAACCCAGTCAATGACTGAGGGTGCTGAGACATTGTCTGAGAGAATTCATACTGTTGGATGTATTAATTGGACTCTGTCAAAGAGTTATGATAGACTGACAGATAGAATGTCTCTCCAGGAAGGTAATGAGCATGCTATAAAGATTATGTCCAAGGATGAGATGTTATCTTTACTGGAAAGACTGTGAAGTCTTTCCAGTAATCCTCAATGTGGGCATTAGAAAAGAATTCTGGACAGGAGATCCAGACTTTCCAAAAGGCAGTGGTAAGAAATATTTGAAAAGATTGAGGAACTTGTTGAATTTGATGACCAGGGACAAAAGGTATAAAGACAACATGTAGCCTCATCAGTACGTACCAAACTCTGGGATAGCTAACTCAGAGTTCTACCTGCCTTTCTGGTGACATCATCAGCAAGAGCATCTGGCACTAAATACCCTAAGGTAGTCAAAGAATGTACATGGGAGCCCGTATGTATGACTTAGCTAAAGGAAATAAAACAAGCAACTGCATGTTATGGAATACAATCATCCTTTGCTAGGGAAATGGCCAAAGGTGAGCTCCAAGCAACAAAGCAACACCACAAGACTGGATTCAGCTAATATCAGTGCTCCAAAAAATGAACGATTCAAATAGGGGTAACAGACCCAGATGCTAGATTTGTACTAATTGAATCTTCACCTATTGAGAATGCCAACTAAGAATGCAAAAGGATCCTTGGGCATTTAAAGGTCAGTCAGTACCAATGGATGAATGGATCTTGCATACTAAGAATGTTTAGACACTTGACTATAGTACTGAAGCTTGGGTAGGAGAAGCAATTTCCAATGGCTTGTACCAAATGTTATAATTGTGGTAGAATAGGACATCTGAGAAGGATATGGTAGAAATTGTTATAATTGTGGTAGAATAGGACATCTGAGAAGGAATTGTAAACAGGGATTCCTAGGAATCATGTCTCCTCTGGGAATGGCAAGAATAGGAGGACTCAGCCTTCAGGTGTATATAGGAGGTGTGGCAAAGGGCAACAGTGGACCGATGTATGTAGGTCAACAAAAGAGAGACAATGTAACCTGATACCATCAGGAAACGGGAGTCCATCACAATCCCTCCAGAGAAGGGATCATCCCTCAGTCAGAAGGCCTTTTACTGTACTTAGGAAAGAAAGATTACCACAATCCAAAGTCACCACACTGTGGGGCCTTGGGGTATTGCTTTCTGATTTCCAGCAAAATGGCAATAGATTGACAGATTGGGAAGACATGAGCAATGTGCCAGAATCATTTTTTCCACTTTTCTCTTCTTTCCTGGTTTTGGTAGTCTTGTAATGTAGCCCAGGATGGCTTCAAACTCATAATACCCTGATTTAGTCTCCCAACTGCTGTAATTATAGCTGCGTACCTCATCAGGTGACACTTCACTTCTCTATAGCAGAAACAACCTAAGATTAATCTTTAAAAATCAGATTATCCTTAGAGAGAAAGGGTGGATCAAGAAATCATTTTCTCAGATGCACATGCTATGCTAAACTTTACAGTGAACTATTTTAAATAATTGTCATCGTGGTGACATTCATGGAGAGGAAGAATGACAGCCACACAGATGCTATCTACCCCTTAGTTGACTTACACTGTCTTCTGTCTCAGTCAAAAGGTCAATGAATTTAATCAGAGGAAACAGACTCTGAAACTGGGAGCTGGGAACTGTGACTCAGTAGTAATATCTTGCCTAGCATGAGAATGTATATAAGTTTTGTCCACAGGGTCATGAGAAAATAATAATAAAATGCATTTGAAGAGAAAGAAGTGAGAACCCCTAGAGACTTTGGAAAGGGAACAGTGAGGGGAGTTTGACCCACCGGATGTAAAGTTATCACAAGTAGGGCACAGTGGGTCATGCCTAGGATCACAGCACTCAGTGGGTGAAGGAAAGGATTGGGAACTCAGTTACCTCAGGCTACATGGTCAGAGTTCCAGGCTAGCCTGGGTTACATGAGACAATGTTTCGAAAGAAAATAAAAGTATAGTAATTAATTCAATGTTGTACTGAGGCAAGAATGCATTAACAAATGAAACCAAAGAGTGGCCAGGAATAATCCTGCATTTCATGAAACTGACTAAGATAAAAACAAACTAGTTTTACAAGAGAGGCTTTGGGCAACAGAGGCGGCCCGGTGGTTGAGAGTGCACAGTGACCTGAGTTCAGTTCCCAGCACCCAATTTCAGGCAGCCCACTGCCACCAGAAAAGTCAGTACCAGAGTATGCAGAACCTTCTGGACTCTTTGGGAACCAGCACTCATGTGTACGCCCCCATACGACACACATGCTTACATGTAATTTAAAAAAAAAGAAAGAAAGACTAAATCCTCAAAAATTAAAAGCCTACTGAGAAAAATAAGAGAAGAAAGTTGTTTTAAAACTTCAAATGTATCCTGAAAGTCCACAATGTCAGAAGATAAATCTCTGCTTAAGAACTTCCATATTTGCCAGATGTGGTGGCTCACACCTTCAATGGTAGCAAATGCAAGGTTGAACTGTTGAATTGTTGTAAGTTTGAGGCCAGCCTGGTCAACATAGTGGGTTCTAGAACAGCCACAGCTACTTAGTGAGACCTTCAATATCCAAAGAAAATGTCAAGAACCCTTTAAGAAAACAGTGATAAAGGTACATACCTCTCTGACCTCAGGGTAGTAGACTATTGCTTCGATACCATGAAGGCTATTCTTGGTTATCAACTTGACTACATATGGAATGCACCATAATCCAGAAATGAAGGCACATTCGTTATAAGTTTCTTGAGGCAAGAAGATAACAAGCCTTTGATCTGGATCTTGAAGCCGGAATACACATGCCTTTAATCCAGGCCTTGGTGCTGGAAGGCACACTTTTAGTCTTGGCCACATCTTCTGCTGGAAGCCTATATAAGAAAAATGGAAAAGGAAGTGGTCATTCTTCGCCTACCTGCCCTCACCTTGTCAACATATTCATTTCATGGGACTGAGAAGCTATTAGATTGTAACATGAGGGGGGCCGGCTTGTTTGTGTTTCTGTCCTGCCTGACCACCCCCCAAGCTGCTTAGTCCCAGAGAAAAATCACACAAAGGACTCTATAAGTTATAAAGCTGATTGGCCCTTTAGGTCAGGCTACTTATTAGCTAACTCTCACATCTTGATTAACCCATTTTTCTGATCTATGTTAGCCATGTGGCTCAGTACCTTTTTCAGTGGGGCAGCTCACATCCTGCTGCTTTGGTGATCTGGGCAGGAGTGGGAGGAATCAGCTTCCTCCTCCCCAGAATTCTCCTGCTCTCCTTACATCATTTCCACTTCCTATCTGGTTTTCCCGCCTACACCTCCTGCCTGGCCAATCAGTGTTTATTTAAAACATGATTGACAGAATACAGAGAATTCTCCCGCACCATTTCCCCCTCTTTTTTTAAAAAAAAAAAAAAAAAAAAAAAAAAAAACAAAGGAAAATATCCATAGTCCATTTTTTGAGAATGTATGCGTAGTGTTCCAGGCTACTTCCAGCTGGTTGGGGGCGCTGATAATCTTATGGAGACCTAAAGAAAATTTAGAGTTATGATCAAGTCCTGACTGAAGTATCCTGTGAGTCTTGATCATCTCGGGCAGCAGTCTTGAACCTGTTCTGGATGAAGAACTCAGACATCTGGGCCATTTGTTCCTACCAGAGATTGCTCAGGTGGTTTGCCTTGGTCAAAGATGATTTTTCTTAACTCTGAATAAATCCAGAGCCTCTCGTTTTCTGTGGAAACAAAAGCAAAATCTCTTCTCCAAAGTAACATACCTTTTGACTTCCATTTTGAAGTCAAGGTATTTTCAAAATACCTATTTTGGATTAATTCTGCAGCATTTATAAGCAAATATCTTTTAGCAGCTGTTGCTCCTTCCTCAGCATTTAAACAATTCAAAAAGAGCATAATAGCATATAGTATCAAGATTCTCTGTGTATTTTCCATCTTTATGTGGCTTTACTTTAACCTCTATTTCTTTTATTTTTTACATTTAACTTTTGGCTTTTTGAGACAGGTTCTCTGCATATCTTTGTCCTGGAACTCTCTCTGTAGACCAGGCTATCCTTGAACTCCCAGAGATCCGTCTGTCTCTGCCTCCCAAGTGCTGGGATTAAAGGTGTGTACCACCAAATCCAACTACTCTCTTTATTTCTTTTTTATTTTAAGGCTTTAAACCTTTTTTCTTTCAAGCCTGCCTATATTTTTAACACACTGTAAACCATTTAGAGGTTTTCTTACTCTTTGAATCTCTCTTTACTGGATATTTCTCTTTTTTTGACCATATGGGTCTTTAATTTGCTAAGGAATATGGAGAAGACAACAGTCAAAAGCTCCTATGGCTTTTGAAGGTCCTTGCCAGGAAGCAAGCTGCAACATTGTATCCATAGTCCGGACTGCCTGCTTGAAAGTCAAGAGTTTTCCCTGACAGGACGGCCCAGAAAGGCTGCATTTTAAAACAGCGCAGCTTTTTTCCTGCTACGGCTGAAAACTGAAATGCTTTAGTCTAGTCTTTCCCAAGCTTTCTCAGGCTTTCTGTGGATGCAGTTATCCATGTGGGTGCCATTCTGTAACATGAGGGGGACTGGCTTGTTGGGGTTTTTGTCCTGCCCAGTTCCCCCAACTGTTTAATCCCAGAGAAAAATCACACAAAGGACTCTATAAATTATAAAGCTGATTGGCCCATTAGGTCAGCCTACTTATTAGCTAACTCTTACATCTTGATTAACCCATTTTTCTGATATAGTTGGGCACCATTATGTAACATGAGGGGGCCTGTTATTTGGGTTTTTCTGTCCCTCCTGGCCCCTCAGCTATTTAGTCCCAGAGAAAAATCACACAAAGGACTCTATAAGTTATAAAGCTGATTGGCCCTTTAGGTCAGGCTACTTATTAGCTAACTCTCACATCTTGATTAACCCATTTTTCTGATCTATGTTAGCCATGTGGCTCATTACCTTTTTCAGTCGGGCAGCTCACATCCTGCTGCTTTGGTGATCTGAGCAGGAGTGGGAGGAATCAGCTTCCTCCTCCCCAGAATTCTCCTTACATCATTTCCACTTCCTATCTGGTTTTCCCGCCTACGCCTCCTGCCTGGCCAATCAGCGTTGATTTAAAACATGATTGACAGAATACAGAGAATTCTCCTGCACCATTAGATCCTTGAACTTTCCATTCCTAACTACTCATGGTTGGACTACAGCCTGTAAGTTATTCCAATAAATTCACACACACACACACACACACACACACACAGAGAGAGAGAGAGAGAGAGAGAGAGAGAGAGAGAGGGAGAGGGAGAGGGAGAGGGAGAGGGAGAGGGAGAGGGAGAGGGAGAGGGAGAGAGAGAGAGAGAGAGAGAGAGAGAGAGAGAGAAATATCCCATACGTCCTGTAACTCTAGAGAACCCACACTAACACAA
The DNA here is from genome assembly GCF_982192425.1 of Myodes glareolus. NCBI lineage: Eukaryota > Metazoa > Chordata > Mammalia > Rodentia > Cricetidae > Myodes > Myodes glareolus. The sequence goes on along the minus strand of NC_142047.1, from coordinate 23,570,385 downwards.
ATATCAACAATACATAACAGTGTTAGGCATGTTGGTACAGGCCTATGTTTTATGGAAGTACTGGGGAAACAGAGGTAGGAAGATTTTTGGCATTTTGAGGTCAAATTTGTCTACATAGCAAGTTCCACCATAGCTAGGGCTACATAGTAAAACTGTGCCTTGACAATAAAGCTTAAATAAAATAATTGATCCATTTGAACAAATGAAAATAAATTTAGTTTATCAAGAAATATTGTTTCCAAATGTCAAAACACAAGCTATAAACTGAGAGAATTATGTTTGCAATGTAACAGCCTACAGACTAATCTGAAGACTACACTAAAAATGAAAACTCACACATCAGTGAGAGGCAAAGACATGTGTAAAAATTTAGTTCCAAAACCAAATTCCTGTGAAGATGTGAAAAGATTCTCTCTCATATGATGTGGGAAGTTCTTCTGTATATGTGTTGCTTTTATTGGTCAATGAATAAAGAAGCTGTTTTTGACCAATGGCTTAACAAAATATAGCAAGGCTGGAGGACATGTATAGCGAGAATAGGCAGAGTCAGGGAGATGCCATGTAGCCACCAGAGGGGTAGGATGTGAGCTGCCAGCTGGAACCTTGCCACTAGGCCACGAGCCTTGTGGTAAATATAAAAGAAAGGAAGTGAGTAAATTTTAGATGTAAGAACTAGCTAACAATATGCTTAAGCTATTGGCCAAAGAGTATTGCAAATAATATAGTTTTTGAGTGATTTTTTTTTCAGGTCTGGGCAACCAAGAACAAACAATGATGTCTCAAATGAAATTGGTTAATCAGAAGCAATTTGACAATAAGTGAAACGCTCATTTATAAACTAATTTTTAAAGGAAAAAATATAAACAGTGAAACAAGGTGGTGTGATTGTACACGCTGTATCCCCAAATCTAGGGAGGTAGAGACATAAAGATTCAGGTTTCACTCCATGTTTACACAGAGAAAGTTTAAGGCCAGCCTCGACTGCAGAGTGAGGTCCTTTCTCAAACACTATGGAATTAACAGGGTGACTTGATTGACATCATAAGAAAGCTTTAACCCCAGGTGAACTCAGGGAGTGATCTATGGTTTTATTTTCTATGTGGCATTAATAAATGGAAATAAAGAAAATCTAAAACAAAGTCACAAGCAAACATTACCACCAAGTCTCAGAGAAAAAAAATCATTTTTTGAGTTAGTACCTTTTATGTGAATGAAATAATAATAACCGAGAATAAAGTCTACCATATGAGCAGTTTAAGGAGGCAGAGAGAGGGCACACTGGGTAGGAGCACTCATTGTTCTTGCAGAAGACCTGGGATTGTTTTCTTCCAGCACCCACATGGCCCCATCTGTAACTCAAGTTCCTGAAGATCCAGTGCCCTCTTCTGGCAGTTTTAGAAAAAACTAAAGCTTTTTAAAAAGAGAATCTTCCAGAGACTTCCACGCAGCTTCAAAGCCAGAAGGTGTGTCTGTCAGGGCTCAGTCAGTTTGGAAACACAGCATCTTCTAGAGAGGGAGCAGCAGGTGTGAGGACTCCGTGCGAAGCAGAACACGGAGCTTGTCTCCAGCTGGAGGGTTCTGACTCCACCCCACACCGTCAGCTTTGGCCGTCACTGGCAGTAAAAGGTAAGCACGTTTTCCTGGTTCCCTCGTATAAGGACGACAGGAGGTCTGAGGTCCTGGGACAGGGTCTCCAGCCAGGCCATGTACAGCGAACTGGGGCACTTCCCCTTCCTTCCGATGGGCAAGGTGCTGTGGGAGGAAGGGTGGCAACAGAGGAATTACCCGGGGCTCCCCCACACAGCCCAGCCCAGGGCTTGTTTTCTGAACGGTTCATCAGCTTGCTGTTCGTTCATTGTTCCTTCCCACTCACATTAAGGCCTCCCTGCTGTTCTTCAGAGAGGTCCTCAGGATACCTGGAGCCACAAAGCATTTCTAAGCAGACCCACGGCCTGCACATTCCCTATGACCCATTCAGTCCCCTCCAGCCCTTCCAACCTCAGACACAGTGATAAACGCCAAGCTTGCTCCTGCCTCAGGACCTTTGCACTGGACGCTCTTGACACTTGGTAAACATGCCAACATGCCCAGCTCTGGGTGGCTCCTTTGAATCATCCAGGTTTCTGCTTGAGGGCAGTTCCTCTGATTGACCACGCCTTTCCAGCCAATCCCCCATTTGACTGCTTTCATAGCCCTTCACGATCTTAAAGGCATCTCTAGTGGTGTTTCTTTGCTGTCTGTCTCTCCCGCTGGAAGGTGTGCTCATCCACCCGCAGGCTGGGTCCATCCTGACCTCTTCCCTCTGTGCCTGGAATACTCCCTGAGACAGCCAGGTTCAGCAGGGTGTTTGCTGAGTGACAGAGGCCAGCCCACCGGGTCCCGAGCACCATGCCAGGCTGGCCCTTCCAGCCACCCACCTTCCCAGAGCCACAGTGTGATGTGTTCATGTGCCGTGGCTGCACGTCCCGCCCCACCCCCTGCCCCATGGAGGCTCTCAGGGCAACCCTAACACAGCCTCACGGGGCCCCATTGTCCCAATTGCACAATACCGTGCAAATAACAAGATGTCCTAGAAAGCTGTTCAGTCATGTTTGGCTGTTTACACCAGAAAGTGACTTTGCTACTTAACGATTCTAAAGACGCACTGAGACTAAGTCCCGGTGCCTTACGGTTCAACTTCTGGGAAATACAGGATCCCACAGAACCGGTTGTGGTGCATAAAGCTGGGACACCAGTGTTTACAGGAGACTTGGCAATCTGACAGCCCCTCCACAAGCATGATTTTACCGGAGCTTTAGCATAGCCCGCCAGTGGACAGGGCCCCGGCACTACCCCAGGCCAGCTGGAGCAGCCAGCCAGGCAGATTTGCACTGGGGTTCAGAGGTCAGAATCTGACCCTATCAAAGCTGCTTGAAGCATTGGCTTTGCCGTGTCCTCAGCTACGTGGCTTTGGCAAAGTGCCCGACTGGCCCTGAGCCTCAGAGTTCTCTAAAGTGACAGGGACTACGCTTGTCGGCTGTCTGTGGGCACACACTGGGTGCAGGTAGTAGAGATGAGCCTCCAGCCAAGTCCCTAGATCTTTCTACCAGCTGCGCCTGCTTGCTGCAACCTTGCATGCCCACTAAGAGCCTATGACCATGAACTAAAATGCAGGGCCAGAACACTGGCGGGACAAGCACTGCCCTATTTTTAAAAAGCGAGGTCCTGAGGAGCAGGGAAGGGGCAAGCACATCATCTATCCTACAAAGCGGCTGTCTTCATTTGAGAGCGTTTGTGATAGATAGTCCCTGGAAAAGGCACAGAAGAGAAGAAAGGCCAAGTTTAGCTGTCACAGGCACTCCTGAGGCCGAAGACACTACCGTCTGGGAAAGGCTGTATTATTTGGGGGAACTTAATTCACCAACTTCAAAGGTCACAGGGCACAGGTGCCTGCCAGTATTCATGAAGTTCCCTCCCTCAGTGGAACCTGTGGCCCTGTCCCAGGGACAGCACCTTTAACTCACTCCGGCACCGGCATGACACGCTGACTCTTGCCAACAGGATATGCTCTCCTGAAACGGCTTATCTGGTTTCCCAGAGCAAAACTGGGACCAAAACAACCTTCTGTTCAAAATTGCAGGGCAGCGTTGGGTCAGCGCTAGAGTCAGAAGTGAAATCCACGAGCAGAGTCACAGAACAGGCTCTTAACCCAGTTGGAGGCTGTGGGGCTGGGTACTGTGCCGGCTCAGTGCCTGTGAGGTGTAGCTACTCTCGCACGTGGGTGGAGCTGTGGGGGTGCTTTGTCAGAGAAGCCACTGATGAGCAGACAGCCAGGTTCCGCCTCCAACCAGCGCTAGACTAGATGGCCATTGCACCTGGTCCCAGAGAGGGATGTCGCTTGCTTGTTGTCCTTCGCTTGTTGTCGGTGACAGGGGTCCCGAGTCCCTTCCCAGCCCCCTAATTTCTAGGGTCCCCAGGTCTAACGAGGTCTAACTGACCTCAACTACACCTTGAGAAATCCGGGCTGGTCTCCAGCTTGGAGGGTTGTGACCCACACCCACACCCATACACACACAGTTGTTCTGTGCTCCCCAAGGAGTTGGCCCAAGAGCTGGGGCCCTGTGGGGTGACAGCTGCAGTTGCTGGCTAGGGTGGGATTTGTGCAGGCGTCAAATCCAGGGTGACTGGACACACCATTGCTGCTCTTGGCTAATCCAGCCAAGCCCAGCTGGAGAGAGTTTGACTTCTCCTGAAGTTTGGGGGGTAGAAAGGAAAAGGAAGAAGAGGTGCTACTCAGGAAAATTTCGCATCATGGGGCCCCTGAGAGATCCGTTCATTTTGCAATCTTTTTTGAGGGAGGGGGAGGCAGGCTTTGAGGCAGAGTTTCTCTGTGAAACAGTCCTGACTGTCCTGGAACTCACTCTGTAGACCAGGCTAGCCTCAAACTCACAGACATCTGCCTGCCTCTGCCTCCAGAGTGCTGGGTTCAGAAGTGTGTGCCACCACCGCCCGGTTAGATTCATTTTAATAGCAAATAAATGTGGGGTCACAGCTTGGTGAAAGAGAATCTTGAATCCTGCTTCAGTGGTCATTGGGGAAACCAAGGCTAGAGAGACACGGGCCTTCTTACCAAGGTGACACAGTGAATTAGCAGCACGTCATAATTGCAAGTTTGTTTCTTTGAAGAGACTGCATTTGGGAAGCTGTAGCGTATCCCACCCTTGCACCCAGGAGAGGTCCACCCCAGTCCCCCACCTAGTTAGATGTCTGGAGCCTGGGATAAAGCCACCTCCACCGCCTTGCCCTCTGACTCAAACCACACCCTGGGCCTAACATTGCCTGAGGAACATTCTCTAAGTGGTGTTGGTGATGAAGCAAGCCCCTTTCCTCAGCACTTTCTCAGTAGGAAAACATGCTCTCCTGCAGACCCTGGGAGGTGCTCAGACACAATGGGTGTCACCAGACCACAGAAGTGTAGTCGCCCAGGGCCCTATGACCGCTCTTCCAGAGGTCCTGAGTTCAAGTCCCAGCAACCACATGGTGGCTCACAACCATCTGCAATGAGATCTGGCGCCCTCTTCTGGTGTGTAGGCATACATGCAGGCAGAGCACTGTATACATGATAAATAAATATGCACTTAATTTTAACACCTTCGTGTCTCAGTCTTGACCCCTTTTCAATGTTGTAAGCCACACAGAAGGGCATTTCAAGGTAGAGTTTAACTTGGCAACTTCCTGTGTGGGACCCCACTCACCGACTGGCTGAGAGCTGAAGACAGGGAACCAGCCCTTGAGGAAAAGGTTGTGTAGCCCTAGTGTCCTCTGGGGTGACCCAGGGAAGGACTGGCAACTACTTGCGGTCCGATCTCTGTGCCTTGGTGCTAACTGTCTGAGATCTTGGCCACCACTCTACACAGAACAGCACGAGTCACTAGGGACTCTGAATGTCTTTCTGTCCTCGGACACATATGAAGTGACTTGCAGGAACAAGGTCAACAAGCCATTTGCTGTGATCTGAGTAGACAGAACCAGCTAAAATCCAACCCCGTTGAAATGCTTCCGTCTGCCCTTAGAGGGTGCTGGGCAAGAGGTTTAGGAGCTAGGGGTTTAGGGAGGTGATTAGGCCGAGAGGTTAGCACCCGCTTTACAAAACAGCTCAAGAGAGTTCCGACCACGTGCGGACAAGGGGTCTCACAGTGACATGCGAGTCTATGACCAGAGGCTGGCCTTACCAAATTCCAAATTTGCTAGCACTTTGAGATTAGCCCTCCCATCCTTCAGAACTATGGGAAATGAACTCCTGCTGTTTATAAGGGATCCGGACTGTGGTATTTGGTTGCAGTTCTGAGTGAACGAAAGACATGATTCCTAAACCTTGGTTCAGTGAGTGTCTGGAGCTACCGCTGGAGTACTGTCCAAGAGACATACCCCCCCCCCATCCCCACAGCCTGGCCTGGGTCATACTCTGGCAGATTTCCCATCGCTCTGACCATTAGCGGCTGACCAAATCCTGTGGTAGAAATAAAACATCATTGCTTTCCACACTGGGGAACTGGCTGGTGCCATCTGACCCCTACGGGCCTGCAGACAAGACTGAAGGGCCAGACCTTCCAGAAGCGGGGTTCTGATGCCACGCTTATCACGATCCCACGGTGTTTGTTCTCAGCCTTCTCCTGCCACCAGAAGGCCTTGGGCATTTTAGGTCTTTACCCGCTTGCCATGCTGAGGTTCTCAAAGGGGCACTTACACGGCCTAAGGGGAACAATGCTGGTGTCTCCTGAAAAGGAAGTACTTCTCACTGAAGTAGAGACCCCATTTTCTCTTGTCACCCTAAAGGACTCCTTGGTGCAGTCTCTTCTTGTGAATCCAATGTCAGATATGGCCTATGAACTCTAGGGGGCAACCAGGTTGGGAATGGACCATTCTTGAGTCTTGAGCATTCTAAACCCAATATGGTGCTGAGTTTGAGGCCTCTCTGCAGTAGGTAAACAATCCTTGTCACACCCTGACTGCTTGTCCTGGTTAATTTTTGGTCAACTTGACACAAAGTAGAGTCAGTCTTTTAAGATCAGCGTAACTGAGAAAATGTCCTCAGCAGAGACACATTTCGTATGTTCATGGCCTGTGAGGTGTTTTCTTGATTAATAGTTGATAGGGGAGTACCTAGGCCTTGTGAGCAGTTCCATCCCTGGGTGCTGTAAGAAAGGAGAGTGAGCAAGCCGTGAAGAACAAGCCAGTAAGCAGCGTTCCTCCATGGCCTCTGCATCAGCTCCTGCCTCTAGGTTCCTGCTTTGAGTTCCTGTCTTGACTTCCCTGGATGACAGCCTATAAGCTGTAGGTTGAAATACACATGTTCCCCCGCAACTTGCTTTTGGTCGTGGTGTTTATCACAGCCATAGAGACCCGACTGTACTGTTCATGTCAGCAGATACGGGCTGGCTCTCCAGAGCAGACAACACTTGGCAGGTCTGCCAGGATGTTTAGACTCATGCCCACCGAGAAGGATGCTCCTGAGAGCACATGCACCCATCACCTGTCCATAACAGTGACCCTCTCACTATCAAGGAAGACTGACACTGGCCTTCCTCCTTGACCCTGGCCTTCCTCCTGCGGATAGTAAGAATAAGAAATCATGTGGCTCATATCAGAACATTCCTTGAAATGAGCCACCTCTTGACATGTTCATTGTTGCTGACAGACAAAGAGGCAGAAGTAGAAGGATCCCTGGTCTGAGTTCCATCTGTATTTCAAAGCATGCTCCGTGTGTTAGCGGCTTTATGTTCTTGTGTGGTCCCATCTGAGCAGAGAGAGGACTTGGCCCCCAGCAAGCATAGGAAAAGCCTTAATAAAATCCATGTTACCCTAAACCACAGGTACGGGTGTCTTGACTGGCCATGTTCTTGGAGAGACCAGAGTCACATGGAGGCCCCTCCTTGCCACTGTCCCCATTCCTTTGCTCTGCCCTGGCTAACATTGGGAGGGGGGCAACATGGACTGGGTGTGGGTCCAGCGGAAACAGTGCTGCCAGAGCGGCCTCCGCTCCTGCTGTCCAGAAAGGACACTCACATCATTAAGGGATGACAAATAGCCAATGAGGGCAATCTCCAAACCAGGAGACACACTGGCTTCTGGGATGAGCTGCCTCTGTTTGCCAAGCCCGTTTGGCACAAAAAAGAGTAAACAAGGGACAGCAAGGAAAATCGACAATGCCTGGGACACGTGAGACCTGTGATCTGCCAGCTGACACTCAGACCAGCGCCGACAGGCAGACATCGGACTGGCCATGTTTTCTGAGCACCCACCAAGCTGAATCTGCAGCATTCTGAGTCCCTTGGAGCTGCAGGCATCATCCCAACAGGCCACTCCTCCCGCCAGCCGGACTTACAGGAGGATCAGCGCGGCATCCCGAGAGTAGTCCAGCAGGATCTCATTCAGCCTCACCTGCCGAAGGGACTGGGGCCAAGGGAACCAAGGTCACTTCCTACCTCCTCAACAGCACCCCACCCCGAGCTTGACCGGATGCAGAATTATGCCGCTCAACAATGCCTGACTCCTCAGCCCCAGGAGAGCCTCCCTGAACTTCAGAGTGCCACTCTACGAAATAGGTATGATCTTATCCTCCCCAGGGGATATGGACAAGATCAAATGAGCTAACTCTTGGCTCACTGCTGGGCACACAGAAGACCCACTGGGGAACTATTTGGAGCAGGGGCAGGCTCCCAGTGGCAGACTTTGAGAAGGCTTTCTTTAGACATTTTGCTTGTTCAGTACTTTGTAAAGAGCCAGCTGATATCAGGCTGGGAAAATTTCTAAAGTCCCCAGGTGTGGGGACATGGCTGGCGGACACACCTTAATCTATGGCTGTCTCAAGTCCCTCCGAAATGAAGTCAACTCCTGGGACCTAAAAGTGGATGGATACTCAGTGTAGGGAAAGGACCCAAGGCAAGTGAGCTAGCCAAGTCTGGGACTCTAACCGTCTCACTGTGGACAACATGGATGCCCAATTTTTTGTTATGAGGGCTGCCTTGTACGTTGTAGGACATTTATCAGTTCCCCTAGTTTCTATGTAATATGTAATATCCCTTGAGATGTGACCCCAAAAAATATCTCTAGACGGTTGACAAATGTCCCTACCTGGGGAAGGGTGGCAAATGGCCCCAGTTCAGGGCCCCTGACTTGAACTACTGAGAGACTAAGTAAGGTCTGCCCCTGGGTGCCTGTTCCTCCCATTTATTCATCCCACCCAAAAATGTCATTGTAGCCATTGTCAAAACAGCATCCTCCCCACCGTACACACAGTTCTGGAAGAAGCACTCCAACCCACCAGTGGCCAGCACCGTTTGCATAGCAGGAGGGCCAGTCTACCCCACCAAAGACAGCATGGGGCTCCACAATGTCGTGGCTCAGCCCTGTCATGTGACCCAAGGACATTTCAGACATTGGGAAGGGAAAGCAGGGTGGGGCCTAGTGGGAAATCTGAAGCTCAGGATAGGGACACACAGGTGGGACCCCAGACCCTGGTGAGTCCCTTCCCTGTTTTGCACCTTAATTCTGTTCTTGTTAATCTCCTCATCGGAGATCTTCCAGGGACAGTCCCTCCTCATCTCGGCGACAGTGGCCTCATCCTTGAAACCGTCATTCAGGCGGAAGGGTGCAATCATGTCCTCGAACCTCTTGGTGCTGGGAAAGAAAGTACAGGTAAGGCTGGGTGGCATGGCCTTGTTTCCAGGGGACAGGAACTTGAAGGAAACTCAAGGGAGGGACACAGGACATACTCCTGAGACCAAACCTACCCAACTTTGTCATTTTTATTAAATGACTTACACGTGGCCTCAACTCTTAACAGTTAGGTCTGACATTCATCAAATTTTCATACGTTGTCCACTGACCTGGTCCCACCCCAAGTACTGCTAGCTACCCCACTGTCAGCAAGAAAGACTGGACCCCATCCTCATTGAACTTCTGATCAGCTGGGCAGTAGTAAGCAAATAAACACAAATAAGCAGGTATCTGAGGAAGATAAGCCCCAAGTCCTCCAATAGGGAATAACAGGCAAGGAAGGCCTCTCTGCTAGCTGAAGGAAACGGGTCCTTCTGAAGCCAGCTGTGTATACAAGGCAGAAGGTTCTGGGTGGAGAAGCAGTTGAATGTACAAAGGTCCTGAGTCACAGTGTGAAGAGCAGCACAGGAACCGGTGGGGCTGGAAGAAGGGAGGAGCAAGCAGAGGAATCTACAGGGCTCGACGGCCTTTCTGTCACGCGAAACTCACTGCTCAGCCTGAGGCTTCTGATTGATGTCCGGAAGGATGTGAACTTCATGAAATCCCAGTCTGAACTTGCTCAAAAGAGAAACGATCCTGGAAGAGAGACGCAGAACTCAAAAACCAATATCCATCCATTCTGATGTTCCTCACGCACCCGATGATGGGTAGCACCGAACAGAACAGATGTGGCTAGCACAGGAGACAAGGTGGCCAGGGAGTGAGAATCATGCATGGAAAAAGTCAGAGAGTGGCCAGCACTGTGGGAAAATATTTGACAGAATTCTCCGAGGGTCTGCTGGTCAGGAAGAGTCTGGGATGCTGCTAGGTCTGGGACCACGCTCTGAGAAGTGAAGGTCAAATGAAGGGGAAGATGAAGAGAGAAACTGAAGAGAGGTGGAAGTCGAAGACAGCAACACACAAGAGCTAGGAAGAAAACCAGAAAACTCCATGCTAGATGGCACCAAATCAGCATCAAATGGAGAAGCCCACCGTGATCTATGCAGTTGGGAAAGACTTCTCATCTGGTTGGCTGGTGCATGGTGAAGAAGGTATTATAGGCCCAAGGAGCTGGGACAGGGCAATGTCCACACTGGAATCACTCAAGGATCTTGCAGAACATACCTATGGGTCCCCAGCCCAGGGCTGGGTCAGAGCCCTTAGGCAAGGCATGGACTGGGTGATGCCCCCAGGATGGGATGTGCCCCCTGAGCTGAGGCCTGCTGGACTCACCGGAGGAAAAAGTCAGTGAGCAAAAGCGGGAGATGAAATGGCTGGGAATGCACAGAGCATCCTAGGAAGGAGCTGAACGGTCCAGGCTGGGGCCCCTGTGCCAAGACCCCTGATGGCTCTTGAACTTAGGAGTGAGACAAAATTTTTTCTAAGGTTTATTACGTATGGGGGTGTGTGTGTGTGTGTGTGTGTGTGTGTGTGTGTGTGTTTCTGTGTGTGTATGCCGTATGTGTAAGGATGTCCAAGAAGGCCAGAAGATGTCACATCCCCTGGAACTAAACTTACAGGCAGTGTGAGTTGCCCATGTGGGTACTGGGACTCCAACTTTGGTATTGTACAAAGTCAGGAAGAACTATAAATGGTTGAACCATCTCTCTAGCCCCCTCGGTCCACTAGGCCTTTTTTGCTTGGTTGGTTAGTTGGTTTGGATTTGTTGTTGTTGTTGTTGTTGTTGTTGTTGTTTGGTTGGTTGGTTTTTTGAGACAGGGTTTCTTTGCTAGCCCTGGCTGTCCTAGAACTGGCTGTGTAGACCAGGTTGGCTTCAAACCCAGAGATCCACCTGTCTCTGCCTCCCAAGTGCTGGAATTAAAGGCGTGTGCCACCACCACTGCTCAAGTTGGTTTGGTTTTATTTGAAGCCAAGTCTCCTGTTGGTCAGCCTGGTCTCCAACTCGCTATATAGCTAAGGAAGACCTCGAACTTCTGACTCCCCTGCCTCTGCCTCCCCAGCACTGACGATCACATCTACATATGCAGTGCTGAGTATCACACTCAGGGCTCGCGCACACTTGGCAGACATAACCAGCCATGCTACATTCCCAGAAGTAGGGTTTGAAAAGCAGAGATGTGGTGGCCTCATCCTGGAACACATTAGAGGCCCAGCAGGCCTGGCATAGAGACAGCAGGTCGCCTAAGCCCACTAAGTGGCAGCTGGGACAGAAGGTTTTTTTGTTTTGTTTTGTTTTTTAATAACTGCTGTAAGAGCGACAGGCTGTTACCTGAGGGAAACACCTCACATTACCCAGCTGCCACCCAGAGCTGGGACAGGAAACAAAGGCCTCCCAGAGCCTTCTGGTCTGTTTACTCTTTAAGCGTTCTGAAAGCCAGGTGCTGCTGTCCTCACCCCTGCCCTTGGCCTTGCCAAAGAAGGACCCTTTTTTGGTAAAGTTCTCACCGCGTGTAGGGGAGAAAGGGGGGGGGGGGAGGTGACAGGGACGATACCGCTGGGTCTCACAAACTCAGGGTGACTGGAAGAAGGGAGAAAGGTGGAGCCCTGGAGTAGGAGGAGCGATGCGGGTCTGGGGCCGCTTCCGGTCCTGTCCTCAGGGCCGCACTGTCCTGGCATAGAGCCTGCACCAGGCTCTTTTCTTGGGGCAAACTGCCCCGATTTGTCCGAGCTGGTCTCATTTTTGACCTTTAATCTTAATTTCCCTGGTCGGAAAGTCACCGTTGCCCAACTCCTCCCCTACAACTCCGGCCAACTCGACACCTCCACCTCCGCGACCACGCCCCACGACCACGCCTCCGGGACCACGCCTCTCTGTGTACGTCTGTGTCTATTTCAGGCAAGTCACCTTCTGCCTTCTGCCTGAGTGCCGTGATTTGCATACTGTTTACCCCATGAACTCAGGTTAAAATTTAATCCTTGGTGTGTGTGTGTGTGTGTGTGTTTGTGTGTGTGTGTGTGTGTGTGTGACCATGGAAACAGAATCAGGTTCTGGTGTTTATGGCCAGAACCTTTGGGACATGTTTAGGATTGGACCCGGTCATTGAGGTTGCATCTTATGATTGAACTGCACTTTGGTGGCTTCATGAGAAAGAGGGAAACACACACACACACACACACACACACACACACACAAACACACACCGCCTGTATCTTGGTAATGTCCTATGTCACCATAACCACAGGTCTTTGCCAGTAAAAAGGCCATCACAAGATGCGGGCCTTAGACCGAACCTCCAGGACCATGAACAAAAGGAAACCTCTTTTCCTCAAGAGACAGAGGGCCTCGGGAGCTGTGTGACAGCCATTTAAAAGGGGCCAAATAAGACACGTGTCAGAAGCAAACTATCTTCTAATTAAACAGAAAACAACACTTGTTGCTAGAAAATGTAACAATGAAAACCCATATAAACACACACCGTCACCGAATTCTGGCCAGACGGCATGGTCTGCCAAGCCAGTGAGCCAGGCCTGCTGTGTTCGCTTAGACAGGACAAATAAGTTCAAAAATAAGCTAGCCTTACACTAAGATCTCTGGCCAAATCAGCCAGAGACCTGAGAGGGAATTAAAATCACTTCTCACCAAGTGCTTTGGTGGGGTTTTTGTTGTTAGTGTTTCGTTTTGTTTTTCCTACTCTCATTTGCTACTGCTCCTGGGCACTTAGGTTACCTCATGTCTCTCTGGGAACCTGCATCCCTGCTTGGGGGACTGCGTCAGAAAGGTTCTAAATAAATAAATAAATAAATATTAAAAAAAAGAAAGGTTGCAGCCTCGCTTCACTTACCTCCATCCGGCCTCTCACATGACTCTGTCCTCGGAGAGCCTCCTGATTCCAGCACTTACCACCTGTTCATACCATAGCGAACACCAGGGCACCTGGGTCATCTTAGGGGGAGACAGGAAGCCAGCACTTTGGAAATGGAGAGAGCTGGCCTGGGCTTTGGGACAATCTCAGGGCCACCCAGGGACAGAGGTGGGTACAGGGACAGGGAGTCAGGCAGCTTCAGGAAGTCAAGATGGCAGGTCCGTTCAGCCCCATGGTCCCCACTTACGCCTTTCTCTCTTCGTCCATCCTGTTGATCTGGCCCCCAACAAACACCCGGATCTTGCATTTGCCCCATCTCCTCTTGCGGTGCAGGAGGTAGGGGATGAGGAGGGTGAGGCCTGGCAGGGACAATCCCAGGAGGCAAGAGGGGCAGACTCAGGACAGAGCCCTCTGTGTGTTTCCACCCCATACTGCCACAGCGAAGATAAGGTGCCTCTGGACCTTATCTGTGGAGGAACTCACCAGACTAAACTGGCTTTGGTACTCAGTGGGCTGTGTTTTATTTGGCTAATGCAGGAGTTTGGGCTTTTTCTTTACTTTTTTTTTTTCTTTTGAGACAGGGTTTCCCTGTGTAGCCCTGGCTGTCCCGGAACTCACTCTGTAGACCAGGCTGACCTTGAACTCAGATCTGCCAGCCTCTGTCTCCTAGTCATTTGGCCTCTTTGAGACAAGGTATTATGTAGTTGAGGCCGACTTTGAACTACTGATCCTCCTGCCTCTACCTCCCAAGTGCTTGGATTGTAGGTATGTGACTCCACAATGCCCCCAGCCAATGAGGTGGGTTTTAAACAAGCAAGCTGGCACTGAGCACTTGGCATGTGAGGTGGGGGTGGGGAGGTTGCACGTGACCATCAGGATGGTCCTCACTTATTTCCTGAAAACTGAACATCTGACCAATGTGGAGGAGCCATCCGTCCCTGTCATTTCTCCACACCCACTCAAGGCCCAGCCACCGTGCGATCAGCGTAGGCTCCTCTGTGCCTCAGTTTCCTTTTTTCAGAGAGAAAGACTTCATTGGGCTAGCCCACAAGAGCACTTGCTGCCAGGCAACGGATTCACATAGCCCAGCCTGCACAGGTTTCAGTGAGCTACACAGTTACTCCTGGATATCCACAGGGGAATTGACTCCAGAACGTTCCTTCAGACGCCCATACCTGCAGGTGCCACACTCCTTCTCCAGTAAGGTGTAGGATCTGTGTGGAGCCTACACAGGGCCTTGCATATCCCTTAGGTAATTTCCTGTCACACCCGCCACAGAGCATGTACCATGAAAATTGTTTCTGGGTTTTATTGTGGAGGAAATGGGGCCAGAAATATTAGTTTGTATATGATTGATACAAGCTGTTTTTTTTTTTCTTCAGTATCTTGATCTACAGTAGGACGGGCCTGATGTGGAAGCCACAAACACAGATGGCTGATACATTCACTTAGGGCAGGGCTGTGGTCTCTTTCTGACTCTATCAAAGGTAGAATCATTAAAGTTTGGGATTTGTGTTTTAAGATCAGGACAGGCTGGTAGTGGTGCAAGCCTTTAATCCCAGCACTTGGGAGGAAGAGGCAGGCAGATCTCTGGAGGCCAGCCTGGTCTACAAGAGCTAGTTCCAGGATAGGCTCCAGATCTACAGAGAAACCCTGTCTCGAAAAACAAAACAACCACAACAACAACAAAAAAAAGATCAGGACAGCCTATGGCCTCTGTCCACTTTGCTGGCTTCTGGGTCCCACCAGAGGCCACAGCAAGCACAGCCTAGGAGGGCAGGTCAGAAGATCCAGAGTCCCAGGGGACAGGGATAAGTCTGAGGGAACCTGACCTCCATCATCAAACAGCCAGTAGATGTCGATGGTCTTCTTGCCTTGCTCCGACTGGAAGATGGTGCTGGCCTGCTCCTCCTGGACCAATGCCTCTGGGGCTGCTGAAGAAGGGGCGGGTCTGAGCAGAGTCCACAGGCTCACTGCCAGGACCTGCCAGAAAACAGCCTGCTTTCCCAATTGGGGTGGGCTGGCCATTGTCACCAAGGTGGGTGTGCAGTGGTCTGAGGCATCCTGCAGGCCTGGCCAGACACCACTAATCTCCTTTCCCATGCTTCTTAGAGTGAGCCCCTTCCAGGCTCCCTGCTCCACTCTCCTGGACCCTGAGGACCCGGGGCGACTGTTGTCTGGGTGCATGCTCTTCCTTCTCTGCAGCAACCCTGTTCAGACGGAGCCTTCCCCCCCTTTTTTTCTCCTCTTTTCCCACCTCACAAATGCAGGACACCCCTGCACCAGCTGCCAGTTCTCCCCATCCCAGGTGTCCCTGAAAGAAGAGAACAGCATGCTACTCCTCCCTGTGTATGACATTTAAACATGACGGGGGGGGGGGACTTTCCAAAGGGTGGAACTTCAGCCCACAGCCCCGGAGCCATCACTGGGTTGGTCATCGTCAACAGGAACCCAAAACCTACAGCCACCCGACCTCAGTCTTCAGGACACCCCTGTCACGAGAGACAGCCATTTACTCTTGGCCCAGTTCCCAGATGACCTGACATGAGCTACCCCACAGTCCAAGAGCACCCCAATCTTCTGAGTGGGGGGAGCAGACCCGTGCCAGACACAGAGAGATGGCTTAGTGCTGCTGCCACTGACTCCCCCGCCTTCCTCTACTGGGTCAAATACTTTTAACCACAAAAACAGGGGGACAGCTGGGCAGGAGCTTCTGCCTGGGGATGCTGGGGTTCTCACCCCGTGGAACTCCCCTAACACTTAAAGAAAGTCCCTCTGTCCTTCCCCAGGGTAACTGGCTGCTGCCTGCTTCCCTTTGCCCTGGATCCGGCCCTGTCTGCCTCCAAGCCTGCTATTTTGACTTCCTCTTGCTCTTCCACAAGACAGACCACTGACTGGTAGAGGGTGCCCCCCGCCCCAGACACTCTTTGCCCAGCTCCACTCTCCTCAGCAACAGGCAGAGAGGCCTCTGAGCACCCAGCATCCATTTTCTCAGGACACTTTCACGTCTACCATGATAAGCTTCTGATTTGTCCCCAGAGGCAGCACCCTTGTCCCCAGATGTAGCACCCTGGATGGGGAGGGGCTTTGTACGTTCCCTGCCTACAGCAGTCACAACGTCTAGGTTGCTGACTCTGTCACAGTGGCCGCATAAATATTTACTATCTAGATGCTATGGGCAGGCATGTCCTTGGCCCCTGATGACAATGCCCCTGCCTGCCAAGATCAGAGTCCTGCTGGTGTGTCTGCCAGTCCTGACCTCTCTTGGTCTTCCCCACATCTAACCACCACTGATTCAGACTCTCCACATCAGGGACAACTTCCAGATACATTCCAATTATGGGCCCCAAGGACAGACTTGAGATCTTGAGATGGTCCAGTGCCCATGGCCTTTAAATATTTTCCTTGTGATGTTTCTATGTGGGCAGGCGCCTCTTTGCCTTTTTCTCTCTCTGATCCTCTTTATTGACATGGTTATCTGAGCCTCATAGAGTGCGTGGGAAGTTCTAGTTCCCTGTCCACCTAACTAGAAGCATGACCTTGACCTGGTCACTTCCGCATTCTGAGCCTCACTTCCGTTTGGAAACCACGGGCTCCAAAGCACCATTAAGGGCTGGCTATCTACAAGTCAGTGGCCTCGCTAATTCTTCCCTTTCTTCCTCGCACGCGCACGGCTTAGAAGAGCCGTCGGGTGTTGACAGGGGCTGATGGCATGCAGTGTGTACTCACTGTGCATCTGCATCACCTCGGAGACATTGAGCCCCTCACGCATCCTCAGGACACACACGCCGTAGTTGAAGTCAAAGGCATCGCTGGAAAGGAGATGTGGGGTCAAGCCGCTGGCCCTGGGACCTGGCTCCCAATGTCTAGTGTTGGTCTGTGGGCCTCAGTTTCCCTGTGTGTATAGTATACAGGCAGAACTGGAGAGTCATCTGTGACATTCCTGGGTCCTGCTTCGTGTCACGCCCATTCCTTCCCACCTCTCTGCCGCAGTAGTGGGGCTTGGGGACTTTAACCTCCACTTCACACAGGAAAACCTGTCCTGTGTCAGACGGTAAGGAACAGAGTAGCTAGTGCTAGGACTATATGGCCGGGACTGTAAACCAAAGGATAAGTGTACCTATAGGAATGGCCTCTCTCACATGACAATACCAAGGCCTCCCAGCTCTCTCGTTAGACTCCTTCAGTTACAGATCTCTGGACTCTCTTGGACACTAGAGCAGCAAGGAACCTGGGGACCAGATTTTCTACCCCATGTCATAATTGGGTTAAGCAGTTGGGGTGACAGCTGAGTCACATAGTGGGTTAGCAGCAGAACCGGATGTAGGTTCCAGTGCCTTGCGGCTCAGCCTTGGGCTTGGATGGTCCTTTCCCTCTGTGTGGTATAGCACTAGAAAGGCATCCCAGACAGGCATTCCTCACACCTGCAATGGGAAGAGCTGGCGGGGCTGCAGTTTAGAGACAACCCTGAAACCCTTGGGCCTTCTTCCCCACTTCAGCTCCCAGCCTGCCAGAGAGCTTGAGCCTGTTTGCTTAACAACCACCCTTCGAACTACCCTGGGAAGCTGAGCTTCCCAGCAACCCCGGACCTGCATTCTGAGGGGCACAACTGTCCAGAGCTTTCTCCAGCTTGCCCCAGTCCCCACCCCCGTTCCACCCGACTCTTTGGTTGCCTGCTGACTTCAGTGTCTGTGAAGGCCAAGGGGAGACCTCGGTTCCACCTTAGCCTTCATCAAGTGACTCAGGTGTCTACACAGCCACTACTCTGCTTCCCCAGGCCCAGGGAGCCCCAGGGGCCCAAGGCAATAGCTCCCAGACTGCACCTTCGCGCTCACTCACTGCAGGATGCCAATGTAGTCCTCCACGGTGGCCGGGTGAGCAGACTGCCAATTTTTCTTGAATCCAACCACCAGAATGTTGGGCTTCATTCTTCCCAGCCCTGAGGCCTGTCGGGTAGGGGTGGAGAGTCAGTCAGAAGATGGAGTGGTATTCAAGCCTTGGGATCAGTAGGGGCTCTGTTCTGTGGCAAATGACCAGGGTGGGGCTCTTGCTTATCCCAGCCACCCCTACAGTACATGCTTCAGGGGCTCAGGGTTCTGTTCATCCAGAATGTGTGCCAAGTTAGAGGACTCTTGGGCTACCTAATCTATATATCTTCTCTCTCCCCTCCCTCCCTTTCTTCACCCTCCCTCTTTCTTTTCCTCCCTCCCCCTATGGTTGATCCTCCAGGAGTCTCTGTGTCCAGTGTGTGGGGATTATAGGCGTTCACATCCTAACAGGCTTTTTCTCCCCCTCCCATCCCCCCCCACCCTCCCCCCAAGATTCTTTAAAACATTTGGAGTGAAATCAATACAACATTGACCATTTTAGAGTAGGCTATGGTGGCTCATGCCTTTAACTCCCAACACTAGAGAGGCAAAGACAGGTAGATCTCTGTGAGTTTGAGGCCAGCCTGGAGGTCTACACAGATAGTTCCAGTTAGCCAAGTCTACGCGGGGAGACCCTGTCTCCAAAAGAAATTAATCATTTAAAATTATATAATTCAAAACAAATAAATGCAAATCCATGTATCTACATATAGATATCAAGCTGGGCATGGTATACATGCCTCTAGTCCCAGCTACCAGGAGGCTGAGGCAGACAAGGGTTGGCTCAATGAGAGAGCACTTGCTTAGCACTCTACCTGGTCCCCAAGTACCACTACCCCCATCCTTCTGACTCACAACCCCCAAAGGCTAAGGCAGGAGGACCTTTGTGTGAGCCTGAGGAAACTGGGGCTCACCAGGAGCGTGGGCCAAAAGCTTGTGTGCTCTGCATAGTAATTACTTGTCTCAAACAAAACAGAAACCCACAAAAGCAAGGAAGAAGAAGAAAAGAAAGAAAGAAAAGCAAGTGTGCACTCCACTATGGCATCGTCTCTATCTACTTCTAAATTCTAAAGTGTTCTCTGAACCTCTCCCCAAAAGAGACCTCACACATTTTTGGTTTTTTTTTTCATGTTGAGAAATACCACCATTGAAAAGGATGCTCAGATGCTTCACGAGGAAATGTGGAGCAGTAAATCCATTGCCTAGAGGAATGTTAATCTGAGAGATGGTTACACATGGCTGTGTGGGTCCACTTACACAAATGTGACACTTTGTGGTTACACACCGCTGTGTGTTGTCCACATTCGCAAACATGTCCCTTTGTGGTTACACACCGCTGTGTGTGTCCACATTCGCAAACATGTCCCTTTGTGGTTACACACCACTGTATGGGTCCACATACACAAACGTGTCTCTTTGTGGTTACACACCGCTGTGTGTTGTCCACACACACAAACGTGCCACTTTGTGGTTACACTCTGCTGTGTGGGTCCACATACACAAACGTGTCACTTTATGGTTTTCCCTTATACTAAATGTAAGTTATATCTGACAAATCAAACGGGAAGAAGGGTTCAAGTCACATGGACCTGAACTTCCAGCTACCTAGGAGGGTGAGGCAGGAGGATTGCAAGCCCTAACCGGCCTGGACTGCCGAGTGAGTTCAAGACCAGCCTGGACAGTTTAGTGAGCCTCAGTCTCAAACACTATCTTTTAAGTAAAAAGGGCTTGTGGATATATTTCAACGGTAGAGCTACTACCTAATATGCATTCAGAGCCTGGACCCAATCCCAGCACTGCAAAAAAAAAAAAATTAAAACTAAACTAAATTTAACTAAAATAAAACAAAACAGAAACCGGATCCAGGAAAGCCACAGAGTCCCCACAGGTTCCCAGGGGTCCTGGGTATTCCAGCAGAGCTTGAGACAAGCAAGTGGGGGACTCTGACTTCAGCCATTGAAGCTTAAACTAGACCCGAGCATCCTGCCTTGCAAGCTGCCTCTCTAAATAAGTCCTGTAGGAAGCCTGGCCGGGGCACCTGCATGAGAGTCTGGACCCCGCTTCGAAGGTCCTCAGCAATGACATCCGAGTAGAAGGCCTTGATCTTCCTCTTGTGCAGCCACTTGGTATGCCCACTGGCCATGTGCTGCAGCTCGGGCACTCTCTGCTTTCGGGGTCCCTGTGGGTGAGGGACAGGTGGTCTCAGGGCTGTCCCCACCATCCAGCCTGACTCAGGCTTTCTCCTGTCCTAGAGGCTCCCCTGAGACTCAGAAGCGCCTAGAGGTGTTCTTGGTTAGAGTAGGGGGTGGGGGAAGAAAAAGAAGAAGGAAACTAGAGGTAGTGACTCTTGGGTAAAGGTAAGGCCACCTCAGCTACACAGTGAACTTGAACCAGCCTGGGCTTCACAAGACTATGTTCTGAAAGAGGGGCCTGGCCAGACTCTGCTGGCTCCACTTACCCTGCCCCTCCTGTCCTTTGGCAGACATTAATTCAGGTTCAGTTCCCTCTCCCCTATCCCTCCAACCCCTGTCTCACCCCCAACTCCCCACCAGGGTACCAATGTCCCTCCCAACCCTTCCCCCAACCCTGAACACTCACAATGAGCACATGGCCACAGATCATCAGACTTAGGTTCTGGGTAAATGTGCTCACAAAGTCCACCAGCGCCGGGCGGAAGTTGGGGGGTCCCGTGAGCACCAGGCACTGGGGGCTAGGAAAAGAGGGGGCATGGCATGAGGCATCAGGAGAGAGCCCTTAGGGCTTTCATGCTAAAGGTAGGTGCCCCTGTACTCTTGAATCCTGATGGCCCAGGGTGAGACTGTGTACACTAGGACACATTTTCCCAGCTGTGACTCAAGGGGTCTTTCAGGTGTTTTTGACATCATGAGACTAAGTCTCCTTGTCCTTCTTGCTTGGGCCATCAGACTCGGCAGCCTACAGACTTCCTTTGCCCTGCTAAGCCCAGCATGGCAAAAGCAGAGTAAAGATGAGTCACAAGGAAGCCATTGTTTACAAACTCACTGTACCTTGGCCAGAAGCCTGAACCTTTGTGTTGAGAGGCAACACAGGACTGCCATCAAGCAGGCTTGCCAATCACAGCCAGACTCAATGGTTCACTTACCAGCTGGGCAAACAGGGATTGTTAACATCTCCAAACCTCGTTTGTCCTTGCCTGTGTCTGAGGTCTCAGGGGTTTGTCATGACAAACAGGGACAAAGGAGGTAGGGCATGAATAAATATGATTATGGTACGGTCAAGTGGGAGGAAGATGGGAGGTGAACAGCCTCTGTCACCATTGGGAACCAGCTCTGGATAACCAGGCTGATCACTGCTGGCATCCCAGGATTGTGGCCTGGGAATTGCACCAAGCAACCCTGACAGCAGAGCGGCTTCCGCTGTGGAAACGGAGACACGAGGACCCCTTCCTTGCTTTGTCCCTGTCTGGCAATGCCAAGCCTAGCCGTCCAGTGGTCATCGGCTCTTCTGGAGCAGAGGAACACGGCTAGCTCCCGCCTCCCAGGAGGCCCAGAAGCCTTGCTCACCGGTAGTTTTTGATGTGGTCTTCCACCTCATTGAGGCCCATGTTGTAGCTCAGGGCGAGGTTGTAGGAGTGGGCCTGCACCGAGGAACCCCAGTTCACCTCTGAGGGCAGAAAGGAGACAGCAAGACTCAAAGCTGCAGGAAGCAACCAGCCAGATGGGGGACGAGGGAATGTCTACCTTTCTTAGGCCCAGAGCACGCTGGGAGCAAGGCCACAGACAGATGGACAGCTCTATGACATGCAGGTCTAGAGTCAAGTGCCGTGTGTGGTCCCCTGGTTCAAGGTTGTAGCAAAGTCTTAAACTCCTACTCAAAAACAGCCCTCCAAGAGGACCCAGAAGGGCAGGCTCAGAGGTAGAGTTCTAGGGTTATCTCCCTCAGACCGGAGTCAGCTACATGCAGGTAGGCCATCTTTCTCAGTGCCTGCCCTCACACAGCCACCCTTGGCCACCCTGGCCTGGATGGACACTCTAGCAGGTAAGGCCCTCTAGGAATCTGACAGGGATCTGGCCCCGAGTGGGCGTGTTCCTTTGAGTCCCTGGCTCAGGAAGGCTCAGGTGGAGGTCAGCTCGAGTCCCATTTAAGGGCAAGGCTCCAGCTGGGATGAGGGACCAGCCTGGCTGCATGACTGCCCGGGTAGGGAGCTGAGCACCCCTGGGGAACCACGGCCACACACCTGGCTTCTTGTAGATCACATAGAGCAGGAGGAAGAGGACGACTCCGATGGCAATGAGAGCCGCCCACCAGGTAAGCAGGAACATGATGACCACTGAGATCACTGCCCCGAACAGCGCGGCCCACTTGCTGTAGTATTGGAAGGAGGGTCTCCATCCTGGGCGGGGGTAAGGTCAGTGCATCTGCCCGTGCTCGGGGCCTTCTCCTTCCCAGAGCTGCAGCTGTGCCCATGCTACCGTCCTGGTCTGTACCCACTAGTCCAGGAATTCCTAGGGCCCCACCAGCCTTGACTCCAGGGGTGGGCTAGGGAGGCTCCAAGGTGTACCACAGTCTGGCCTGTAGGGCATTACCATGGTGGCAAGCTATACCAGGAAGGGAACATCTGGCCCTGGCCAAACATAGCCCCAACATCAGCAACACTGCCAGCTCTCAAGGGTTCTGTGGAGCCCAGGGAATTAAAAAGATGGAGGGAGACTTGAGTCTGCCTGACTTTGTGCCAGGTTAGGCACTGTACCTTGGCACATCTTGGAGTGTGCCGGGCACATTGTGGCCTGTGTGGGGGAAGTGTTGGATTAACCGGCCCTTTGAAGATCTGGGAGTCACTAGCCAAACTCTTCCTCTACGCTCTTTACTGCCATCTGCTAGAAGGCTTTAGCAACAGCCCAGAAATCTGTGAAATTTAATGGCCACAGTTTAAACAGCGCCCCCTAGAGGTGAGCCGTGAACAAATGGCTGCACCTTCTGGGACTGGGAAATTCGTCCCTTTCTGGGGAATCAGGCTTCTGACTAGGGAGAAACTAAAGAAATTTCCGTGGCCCGTAAAGGATGCACTGTGTTCAGTAAAGAATGGCTGGCTTTGTTGGGGTACAGACATTCTCTTCAGACAGTTTTCAGTTAAGGTTGCTTTGGACAGCTCACCTGCATCCCCGACCCTCCCGTTTCCCCACCACCCCTCTGCACCTCTTCCTGTGTGTGGGGGGGGGCGGGCGGGTCTGCTTACCTGGTGAGTTGGTGATGGAGGCATGGAAGCAGCTGAAGTTGATGAGGGCATAGGAGCAGAGGAAGAAGTTGGAAATGATGGGGGCAATGGTGTTGAGCTCAGCTTCAAAAACCCAGGGAGAGAGGGGCAGCGTGTTGGGCTCCACCACGGAGGCTGCCTGGCACCTAAGCCCGTAGGGTAGCCCCTGGCACCTAAGCCCGTAGGGTAGCCCCTGGCATCTAAGCCTGTAGGGTAGCCCCTGGCACAGCCAGGCCTTGCCACTCAGTCAGCTCAACCTTCTCATCTGGGCAGCGAGCCCTTTCCCCACAAAGTTTAAAGGGTCAGTGTCTTAGAAAACCGAGGGAGCCGGCAAGATCGCTTAGCTGGTAAAGAACCTTGCCACCAAGTCTGCTGGCCCGAGACAGAGATTTAGAACCCATGGGGTGGAAGGAGAGAACGCCTGTAAGTTGTCTACTGACCCTCACATATGCCCCCTCCCAAGATAACAGATGTAATAAAAAATTTTTAGAAGAAGGTAGAAGACAGCGGGGACAGGCTGTGCCAGGCTACTGACCAAGGGCAGTGACTATGATACTTTTGGACCGCAAATTAATATAAGGAATACATTTGGCAATGTGAGCCAGGACCCCTGAGGGTGATTCTCAGCCTTCCTAATACTGCAACCCTTTAAGACAGTTCCTCATGTTGTGGGGACTCCCAGCCATAGCATTCTTTCATCGCTACTTTGTAACTGGGATTTTGCTACTGCCAGTTGACTAGACTTCTCTATCCCCTAGGTGAGAAACCCCTTCATACAATGTGGGATCCAGTGCCTAGAATCTTCCCTTGGGTGACAGCAACCAGACTATTAGAGCAAGCCTTATGTGCGTGCCTGATGGAGTCAGCCTGAGCAGCAGGGATCTGGCTGTAGAAGGAAGGTGCCTTTGAGTGGGGCCTCCACAGCCTCCTATGTCCCCATTTCTGCATAGGGAGCGGGACAGCGGATGGCAGGCCATGGTGTTGTCACTTTTCCTCCTTCACCGAATTGTTTCCTTGGCTGAGTTAGCCAGGATATTGGGTATCTGTATCTATGGGGGTTGTGCCATCACACATAGGCTGGCTTTCTGCCCGTCTGTGGCTCACGAGCTATGCACTCTTGCCCCCTACTCTACAGATGAGCAAACTGTGACTCAGAGAAATGACTTATCCACAGCCACACGGCAGGTACGGGGCAAAGCCAGCGGAAGCCAGTCAACCTAACTGTTATCTGGGCACTTTCTCCTGGGGTGAGTCCTGAGGCTGGGTGAGAGGCTGGCTGGCTTTGACTAGTTTGTGCATCTGCAAAGGTTTGATTGAACCAGCCAGTTGTATCAGCTTGGCTCACCTCCACAGCTACCCTGGGGGTGGGATGATACCCCAGCTGTCAGGACACTGGAATGCAGAGGCAGGAAAGGCAGAGAAGGTCCCCTCTAACTGTATAACGGACCACTACCTGGAGTGGCTTCTTGGCCACCCTGTCTGGAGGTGGGAAAGGATCGTGAAGCTTTTCCAAAGGCCCTCCAGGCAGGCCTTCACCCACTCAAGGGTTACTCAGTGGAGTTGGGATGTGCCTTGGTGGTAAAGCAAGCATTCAGTATGTGCCTGGCCCTAGTTAGTTCCATTCCCAACACCAACCAAGTGCTATTCACAGAGTATCCAGTGACACCAGGGTTAACAGGAGCGGATCCTAGGACCTCCCCAGAAGATTGGGGAAGGAGTCTCTTACCAATGATTATGAAAGCCACCGCGATGATGTACGCCAGCAGGTAGCCACGCACAGGCTCCTTGTTCTTGCCATAGCCTTTGCCAAAGAAGCCAATCAGTGGGTACAGCTGGTCTTGGCAAAGGCACTGTGGACAGTACATCACACTCAAGGCCTGGCTGGGATCTGTCCCTTTCCCCTTCCCCGGGTCACCTGTGCTCCTGACGTGGTGTGGCCCACTCTCTGACCTCAGCAGGTTTCTATTGGAGGGAACCGGGGAAAACCCAGCCCTCTCCTCACCTGGAGACAGGGCTGTTTCTTTTAAGAGTTTGCTAGCCTGTTCCCCGTTCCCTCTACCTAGATCCATATCACATGACACCCTGAGGCTTCACAGCAGCCTAGGAATCTGTCTACTAGGTGCTCGGTGCTCAGCAATCATAACCTGCCACTCCCAGCGGCCTCTTTCTGCAACCTTACCTGGAAGACCTTGGCAGCAGAGACAAGACAGGCCAAGGCAGAGGACAGGGTGGCCCCAAAGATACCAGCTGTGATCAGGGGTGCGAAGGCGGACACCATGCTCATGGTCTGTGGGAATAGTCAGGGGCTGAGCGAGAAACCCTACTGTGTACCTCTCTTCCCCGCAGCAGGCTGTGGTCCTGACATCAAACACCCAGCGGGGACCCGAGGCCTACTCATAGGCAGGAGGTGGGGATGAGAGCCCTACCCAGGCAGGAAGCCCTGCCCCAAGACTGGGCAATAACTTCCCACAGTCTCCTCTAGCCTCGAGTGCCCTTCAGCCAGGCCCACCACTTGTACCTGGTAGTAGTTAATGAGGCCATAGCGGCAGCTGTGCCGCTGGGAGCAGTCGGTGAAGTTCCAGCCATAGCCACAGGCCAGCCCTTCGCAAGTGCCTGGGCCCGGAGTCACTGTGTCATTCAGGTCCCCAGAGGCATCTCTCACCACACAGGAGCCTGAGAGGAAATAGGTGTGTGCTGAGGGGTGTGTGTGTGTGTGTGTGTGTGTGTGTGCTTGTGTGTGTGTGTGCTTGTGTGTGTTTTCTTTCCTTGCTTTACCTTCCTCTTCTGTGCATTTGTGTGTGTGTGTGCTTGTGTGTGTGTGTGTGTGTGCTTGTATGTGTGTGTG
Source organism: Myodes glareolus (assembly GCF_982192425.1). NCBI lineage: Eukaryota > Metazoa > Chordata > Mammalia > Rodentia > Cricetidae > Myodes > Myodes glareolus. Next base: position 23,544,438 of record NC_142047.1, on the reverse strand, counting down.
TGTGTATGTGTGCTTGTGTGTGTTTTCTTCCCTTTTGTTCTTTGCTTTCCCCTTCTCTTCTGTGCATGTGTGTGCTTGTGTGTGTATGTGTGTGTGTGTATGTGTGTGTGTCTTTTCTTCCCTTCTGTCTTTTGCTTTACCCTCCTCTCCCATCCCCCAAGACCAGCCACCTCGGCCGAGGATGAGACACTGTGGACAGGCCGACTCCTCCTTTATCCCATGACAGTATTAACGGCAGCAGCAAGCATGGGTGTCTTTTGTTGTACCCGACAATCTGAGCAAGGCGGTTCTCTTGTTGTTGCCCCCCTCTAAACCCAGGCAGGGAGAGCTGCAGGGACCTGCCCAATGGCCTTAAAGCAGAGACCTGGCTCTTGAGCCCCTAGTGCCTATAGAAAAGTTCAAGTCCCCGGGCCACCTGTGCAGCTTGCCTCAAAGGTGAATGCTGGAAGCAAGAGCACCTTGCAACTCAAGAAAGATGTTTCCCTGATCTGGCTTCCCTGACCATGAAGGCACTCTGCCACTGTAGAGGGGACAGATGCCCCAGGACCAGGGCTCAAGGGCCTTGTTGTCTAGCTCCCTCTGTTAGAAGCCAGCCCCACACAGCAGCCTCCTTCAGCCTTCTACAGAGCAGAGCCTCTTTTCTCTTTCCCACCATCTGCGCATTCCTGGCTACTCACCAATGGTAGCCGAGATGGCGAGGTAGGAGATGGTGGTCCAGAAAATGGCCATGAGTGTTCCCCTGGGGATGGCTACAGCAGGGTCCTGCGGGAAGGCATGGTATTGTCAGGCAGCCTGGGGCATTCCTTTGGGCCTCGGTGCCTTGGCGGAAGCCGGCGTGGGCAACAGACCCTAAGCTTGGACCCTCAGAACCTGTTCAGCCCTGGAAGAAGAGGGCCCATGACTGAGGACCCACAAGACGCTCATCACCCCGTGACCCTGTGGTCCCAGGGCTGAAACCGATGAAGATGTGAAACCTCATCGGCTCCATAGCCCACCCGCAGGGGACCCTTGGCAAGGCTCACTGTGGGTCCGGGGGGAGCAGGGAGACCTGTGCCTGGCTCCCCACCTCAGGCTCATTCGCGAGCAGAGGCAGCAGCCAGCTACAGCTGGAAATTGATGGATCAGTCAGCCAGCCCCGGACCCTGTTCACCTCACTGAGTCAACGGGAAATCACTATTAGCTGATTACTGTGTCTGGCTCTTCAGCAATAAGGAGACAGAAGAGAAGCCCCAAACATTCTCCTGCTCCAAGAAAGAGATTTTTCCTAATAATAATGACACTCCTTACCCCCCACCCCCACCCCAGCTGCCCCCACACAGGTCACAGCCCCCTCCTAGGCATTCTCTCCAACAGAACTTCCTGAGACGGCCTATGGCCTATGCGATCCCACCCAGCTAGTGGGGAACCGAGGGGAGCAGGGTGTGAGGAGGGCACCAACCTCTGGAGCCCTCCCGCAGTGCTGACCCACACTCCCACAGCCTCAGACTCCAGGAGCTGGAACCTGAGCAGCGGCACAGGCTGTTTTTTCTACAGTTGCCTGTGGAAAGGTAATAACTGCTCCCCCCCCCCGGGAGACACAGACCCCAACCCATGGGGAGGCCACGTCTGCCATGGACTAATTGTCTGCAAACCTTCCCATGCTCTGTGGGGCCCAGTAGATAGGTCGCAATGTGGAAGAGGGGGGGGCAAGTGAGCTGGCGAGAACGAGAGCAGAGGCCCAGAGTGTGGGGAGGCTGCAGTCTGCGGAGATTTAAATTGGTTGGGGTCTCTGTTAGGGGATCCTATGACCCTTACTAGCAGAAGGTGCCCTCCACTGGAGACCCCCACCAGACCCCGGCTTGCCTGTACATGTGTCCATGTCTGTCCTTTCTTCATTCCCTCCCTGCCCCCTAGTCAGGGTTTCAGGAGCCAAGCAGAGCTGGTCCTGGTACAAGCTGGGTTAGAGTGAGCCTCAAGTGATGACTGGTGTCGTATTAGAAGAGGGACACAGATGTCACCCAACACTAGAGTGACACAGATTAAAATGGCAAGCTCTAATTCAGGGGGGCCTTGTCAGGATCCCACAGCTAGGACCAAGCTAGGAAGGACCCATCCTCAGACCTTTGAGGGTATAGTCATGTTGTCGGCACCTTCACTGAGGTTTCCCGTCTTCTGCACTGGGAGAGGGCGGTTACAGCTTTAAGGCCCCTGGTTTGTGGGACTTTGCAGCCATAGGAGGAGCACCTAGCCCTCAGCCTCCACTTGCCATCCCTGTCTTGGTCAGACATCCGGAGGCTGGCTCACAAGTCAGGCCCACCCCTTCCTAGCTGTGGGCTCTGGGAGAGACCCTTCAACACCTTGGAGACTCAGTTTCCCCATCTAGTGCAGCAAGGACTCATAAACGGAAAGCACAGATGGGGAGCATGTCCTGCATACCGCAGGCCAGGCCAGCACAGCAATGTGGTACTGGCATGAGCACCCAAGCTCAGGTCTCCACACGGAGCTTGGTGCAGCAACGCACATCTGTAATCCTAGGACTCCCAAGGTCAAATAGGAGGTAGGGCCAGGAGAATCTCCAGCTCCTGAGCCAGCTAGCCCCGTGTGTGCAAGGGTGGGCAATGAATAAGCCCTGTCTCCAGCAGGTTGGAGAGAAAGATCAACACTCAAGGGCGTGCTCTGAATACATTACATGCACCTTGAATGTGCATGCTTACCCTGACCTCTGCACGTGTGCTGTGGCATGTGCATACTTGCACTCATGTGTGCACACCTCCCACATACAGTGATAATTTTAAGCCATAAATAGCTGTTTAAAGGAAAGTTCCCAAGTCTACGAGCTTCTATCGTATGGCTCCTCGCGGTTATGAGGCTATGGCCAGCCCCTGACTTTTCTATGCTTGGCGTACTGAGACGATGGCCAGCTCCCCACGTGCGCAGTCCCTGCTCTAAGCACTTTACATGAGTCAACTCTCTGCATCTACACCTGATCTACTAGTCTTAGAGCTGTGGAAACTGAGTCTTACAAAGACTGCCCGGAGTTCTGCTGCTGAGTTCAAGCCCACAGGAAGGGCAGTGCCGTGTTCAAAGGTCAACTTAAGGCCTATGGACAGAGGGCATAACAAAGGATTCAGGCTGTCTAAACACAGAACAGGCCTAAGGATGAGCTGAGGGTAGGCACCCCTGAGGATAGGCACCCTGAGAGTAGGTACTTCCAACGGTAGGCACCCCAGGCATCTTGCAACTGCCTTTGTGAGAACAGTGTGATAAGCAAGCATTCTCATCCTCTGGCCTCACTAGGCGATCCAGGCCTAGCCAGCTGGGCAGACTGCTTTCTGTGTTGTCTCCAGGAACAACTGGGCTTCCTTGCTCTTGGTTTTGGTCTGGTTTTGGCCAGGCTGGCTCTGAACTCCTTGTGTAGGCAAGAATGATCTCCAATTTTCCTGATCCTCCTGCCTCAGCTTTAGGAAGGCTGGGATTCCGGGCCTGAGCCACCATGCCTCACTTGCCCAGTTCTTAATTCTGTGAGAAGCATGACTTGGGGAACACCTCCAAGAAGAAGGAGACCAAGGTCAGAGTCAGCTCTGAGTTCAACATGATGCCAAGCATGTCACTGGCTCCCCAGCTGGCACAGCTTTGGTTTCTACTGGCAAAAGCCCTCCCATTGTCTCAATGCACAGCTTTTTGCTCTGCTGCTTTAAGTTCAGTTCACCACCATTCAGTCAACAAACACACTGAATGCCTAGCTTGTGTCTGACTCTAAGCAGGAAATAGAGACAGACGCTGGCTGACACCTTACACTGGGTACACACCGTGCAGGATGGAAGGCCCGGGAAAGCTGTTGCAGGAGAGATTTGCAAGGGAAGGGGCACAGAACTTTGCAGAGTAACAAGGACAGGACACACTAGGTCTCTTATTTAAAAGCTGGGCATGAGTAAATTAGTCTTCAGGGCAGAGCTGGGGTCCTGGGAATGATGTCAGGGTTCAGGGATGCATGTCCTCTGTGGTGCCAGACAGTAAGGATGGGGCTCTGCTCACCTTAAGGTCCCCGGAGATATTGGCTCCTGCCAGAATGCCCGTGGCCGAAGGGAAGAAGATGGAGAACATCCCAAAGAAGCTGCCATCCGTGCCTCTCCAGTCAGGCACTAAGTTCTGAACAAAAATGTCCCCTGGAAAACCAGTGCCCAAGTCAGAGCCACCCAGAGGGTTTGGTCACCTAGCTCGGCCCCGTCAAATCCGCAATCCGCTCCCCAAAGCCTCTGGCCCTGGGAGAAGATTCCAGCCCCTCGCGTCCATTTAATGAGTCAGATGCACAGACCAACTGTCCCCATCCACAGAACCACTGTCAGGGCTCCTGACCTCACATACCATGGTAGCTGTAGAAGCCTTTGGAGGCCTTGTCTTCAGATGCTGGGATCAGTGTCCCCACCAGATAGTTGGCAAAGGAGACCATGATGACAAGAAAGAATAGCACCTGGGCCTAGAGCAAAGGACACTAGAGGTCAGAGGAAGGTCAGATGTTCCGGCCTTCAGGGGCCTACCACGGCCCCCCATTCTAACCCCCAAACTATTTCTCCATCTCAGTCAGACAGTGAGGCGTCAAGGATATGACTGTGAGCAGGATGGCCTGAGATCAGAAACAGGCTGTGGTGGGATCAGGCTGGGGGCCTGGAGTAGTATCTGCTAGCAGAAGACACCCAGAAGGGTGAGTTAACCACTGAACCACCTGAACCGAGAGGCCAGTGAGCAACACAGAGAAGAGAAACATCTGGCTCACACCCCTCCCAGACTGAAGTCTCCCTTCTGGTCCAGCCTGCTGGCTGTAACCCAGCAATTCTCTTGTTTCATGTATGAAACCACTGACATTTGGCCAGATACATGGACACGGGGGTTAGCAGGATCGAAGAGCACATTTTCCTGCCTCCCTTGCAGCTACGTACGGCTACAAGACCAGGTTCTGGCCAATGGGGTGTGAGCAGGAGTGATATGTTCAACTTCTGGCTTGAGTCTAAAAGTATGGGATAGGGAATCCCTCCTTTCCTTTTGCCCTTCCCCTTTCGCTCTATCCGGATCACAGACATGATGGTGGCAGCCCGTGTGGCCACACTCAGGAATGGAGAGGTCACAGGATAGAAGGAATCTGCATGCCTCTCCCCACCACTGTGGAAACCAGCGTGCTGGCCCTACGCCACACTCTTTGGACGGTTACAGGAGACAGACCAGGGTCTGTCTCAGGGTCTATTTGTCCTAGCAGCAAAACTGTAGTCCTAGCTGATACACTAAGAAGAGGCAAAGCCAGACCCAGACCCATGCCCGTCACCTCCTCCTCACCTTGGACTCCCACTCCATCCCAGCCAGTGAGATGGCCAGCAGCACGGTGACAGTGACCACGCCGATGATACGAATGTCGTTGATGGGGTCTACAATGGGTGTGCCATACTCCTGGGGGGAGCAGGCGAGCTGTGTGTCCTGTCTTCTCGGGTACTCCTCCAGAGCCCCCCACTTTACTTAGGGCACACCATTAGATGATTAGCCCCACCCCAAGGGCTACTGCATGGGCCTGGACAATATGGTCCAAAGGCAACATGGATCCTAAAAGGGAACTTATGGGAATGGTCTGTAGTTAATGAGAATTTTATTGCCACCCGAAGTGGCCAGACATAACTTTGGTCAAGGGTAGGTAGGATTAGGCAGGAGAAGGAAGACCTGGTCGAGTGTGAGAAGCAGTATGGGGAAGCTCCTTCTGTCCCAGGCCTGTCCCTCACCTGAAGCAAGTCCCGGACGGTCTCCGCAAAGCCCACAGTGTGCATGGCCGTACCCACAGCATTGGCAAAGGCGAAGATGAGGCCAATGGAGCCCCCCAGCTCTGGGCCCAGACTCCGGGAGATAAGGAAGTAGGTGCCACCTAGCAGGGTTAAACAGGGAGCCAGAGAAAGAACAGTGTACTGCAAGGGGCGAGCAGGACCCAGGACACAGGGAAGGCAACTGAGACCGTCTTGAGAAGAAGAGAGCTCCCATAAGATCCCATCTAGAGCCATGTGGGCATTATGGGGGTACACCAGGGGTGGGGTGGCAGCTCAGAGATCCAGAGCAAAAGCAGAGTCCAGGTGAAGATGACTCTGGGAGAACGCACCTGACTTGACCTTGCCATTGGTGGAGATGGCCGAGATGGAAAGGCCTGTGATAGATGTCACCATGACCGACAGCAGGATGATGAGCCAGGTGAGCACTGTGTGGGGTGAATGCAAACACCCCAAAACTCAATAAGCACATTTCTCAGGTGAGACTCCATGGTGAGTCTCAGGTGAGAAACCCGAGTCAGTTCCCCAGGTTCCCATGTGACCTGAGTCCCTTTCCTTCTCTGAGCCTCGGTTCTGTCACCTGAGAAACAATGGGTCTCAGCCAGAGGCTGAGGTGCAGCCCTGTCACCCCAGCATTTGGGAGGTGGAGAGTTCAAGGCCAGCCTGGGCAATACAGAGAAAGGCCCCATGTCAAAACAGAAACAAGGAGCTGAGCCTGGTGACACATCTTTAATCCCAGCACTCAGGAGGCAGAAGCAGGCAGTTCTCTGAGAACTCTAGGCCAGCCTGGTCTACAGAGAGTTCTAGAACCTCCAAGTTAACATAGACCCTGCTTCAAACAACTCCCTTACAAAAACCCCAAAATCAAAAACAGTAATAACACCTGGATGTGGTGGCACATGCCTTTAATCCCAGCACTCAGGAGGCAGAGGCAGGTGGATCTCTGTGAGTTTGAGGCCAGCCTGGTCTACAGAGCAAGTTCTAGGACAGCTAAGGGTACACAGAGAAACCCTGTCTCAGAAAACAAACTAAAAAAAAAAAAAGCTGGTAATAAGGACTGGGATGTAGCTAGGTCGGGAGTCCTGGGTTCGAGTCCTAGAACCATGTAACCCAGGTCTGATGGCACACACTTTTAATCCTAGCACTTGGGATGTGGCAGCTAGAAACCTAAGGTTCTCCTTAGTTACATACCAAGTTTGAGACCTGGGATATACATGGCTTCTGCCTCAAAATGAAAACCAAGGGCTAGGACAGCTGGGAGGTAGCTAAGCGCTCAGTAAGCACAAACCCTCCACAACCCACACGAAAGTCCTAGGTTTGGTGGCATGCATCTGTGAGCCCAGTATTGGGAGGGATCCTGGGCTTGCCGACCAGTCTACCTAATTAGTGGGATCCGCACCAACGAAAGACCCCTCCCCAAGGAGGTGGGTGGTTCCTGAGGTAGTAGCCTGAGGTTATTTTCTGGCATCTGCACATTCAAATACAAACATGTGTGTGAGTGTACACACACGCACACGCACGCGCACGCACACGCGCATGCGCACACACACATACATGCACACACACATACACACACACACGCACACACACACATGCACATGCGCACACGCGCACACACACACACGCACACACACATGCACACACACATACACGCACACACGCACACACACACACACACATGCACACACACATGCGCGCATGCACACGCACACTTCCCCAGACAAAGTTAAAGCAGGTCTATCTACCTCCTGCCGTGAGCTAAGTGGGAAGTTCACATGCCAATGTGCGAATAATAATAATGTCCAGGCATGGAAATCAAAGCACAATAGTTGCCTTGTCCTTGGCACCTTCAGGTAGCAAAGCCTGCGCCGTTTTCCTGAGCCTTGTACACTCGCAAGGGCTCTATAAGGCTGGTACAATTATTGGGCCCATTTTCCTCAGGAGAGTGTTAGGAACCTCCACAAGGCTACCTAGCTTGGTGCCGGGCTCAGCATCTGAACCCCGGTCTTCTAGAATCCCAGTTCCGAGCACAAATACTCTGTGACAGGCGTTGACTCAGTGGGGTCGAGTGACTCACCAAGGAGCCCTGAAACTGGTGACTCTACAGCCAGCGGTCCCTCCAGCCCCACCCTCCCCTGTGGCTGCTGCCTTCTGAGAGTGTGCTGGGAAGGAGAAGGCCTAGCCTGCTGCCTCTACAACCCTAGGGGCCTTGCTTTCCCCGCTCCAGGAGGCGGCACTCACCGATGCCCGCCTGTGCCGTGATCCAGGGGAGCCGCAGGTAGAGGATCACACCCCAGATGTTGAGCATGCATCGGATCTGGGAGGGTGGGGTGGGGTGACAAGTTTCCTGAGATGCCCAAGGTCAAACCCTCAAGGGCTTGTTCCCAGGCCCAGGGACACCTGATGCATCTGATGCTTTCCGCACCCTGGGATCAGGCTGCCTGGCTTGGGAGCCGGAGAGGAGGACCGGTTTTCATCCCATTTCCTCCCATCCTGCCATGGAGGCCTTGAATGGGCTTCAGCCTTCCCATCATTCACCCTGTTCCAAGCCCCAGACCCTGCCAGGTTCTAGCCATTGCCTTGGGCAGCTATTGGGCCAGGGCATGGTATACTGGAAGTGTCAGCAAGGACCCACATGGAGCAGAAATCAAAGCCCAGATTGTTCCCACATCGAAGACAAAGCCCGAGCTCATCACTGGGGCTGAAATTCCGAGTGGGAGGGCCTGCTGTGGACTTGGGCTCTGCCAAGTTCTAGGGCCAGGTAGGGGCATGTGTCCTTCACACATGAGGTTTCTGGGGTTCTCGTCTGCTGAGATGAAAACCAGGACGTGTCTGGTTCTGGACAGCACAGATCAGGACATGCTCCAACCCTGGCTGTGAACCCCCAGGGGCGAAGGAAAGCTCTGGTTCCGAGGGAGAAACGATCACAGTGGGTTTGCAGAGTTAGGATCAGAAGCTTGCCTCCTGCCTGCCAGTTCACCTACAGTTCTCCTACATTTCACCCCATCCCCTTTATAGAACGCTGTAGAGTCTTTCAAAGTCAAGGTCACTTGATTCTTTACCATCTGAAGGCTCATTTATGCTCCATGTGGTAGCTGCAAACACTTCTCCATTAGGATGCACTCTGGGGTGTGTGTGGGGGTGGAGGGCGGGCATGGGTTGTGGAGGGGAGTGTAGATGCGTGTGTTAGTGCTACCCTCTGGTGGCTCTATGGGGGAATTTCTCCTAATAACTCCCTCGCAGGCGTTGCTCCAAGAATTTTCACAGCTATAAACTAATTTAATGCTCAATTTTACAGGTGAGGAAACTGAGGCAGGGAGTGGCTAAGAAGCTTTTCTAAGGCTACGAGATTAGTGAGTATCTAAGTAGAGCTCTTCCTAGGGTTGGATCTTGGCCAAGAGCACACAAGAAGTTTGGGAAGCCTTCACCAAATACAACTGGAGATCACTGTGTTTCTTCTCTCAGTCCCAAGTGCTGGCAGTGTCCCCCTAAACAGACTGTGGATGCTTCCTCTCTTCACTTTTGCCCCTGGGATGTCATCTCACCACCATCATCATATGGGGAAACGGAGGCCCAAACTGAGCCCAAGATCTAACCACCAGGATCCGATAGTCAAAGCTGGGGCTGAATGGGGCTCTACCCCCACCCTTTCTTGGCATCAAGTTCGAGTCCACACTCACTCACCATCACCCCCTTGACCCAGCCGAAGCGCACAGGCTCCCCAGGGCTTTTCTCATTGTTGTTGCCGGCTTCGTCCTCCACAAGTCCATCAGTCAGCTCCCGGCCTGGCCGCCCATCAAAGGCCAGGGCATGCAGGTGGCTACCCTCCTGCTAGGGAAGGCCAGCAGAAGTCAGGAAATGGGAGTTGGGGGCTGGGTGTCGGTGTTCAGCCCTGCCTGCCCTACTTTGCCACACAGGAAGCCCCTGGACACTTTCCTAGACACAATGTTGCTTGAAGCTTGGAAAGACACCAAGGAGAGCTAGCTCAGCCTTTGGCTTGCTCCTCCCCGTCTAGGGCCGAGGGCTGGAACTGACAAGCTCCCAGTCTGAGAAGGGAGACAGATTATTTGACCCTTGGGAGGTGAAGGGTTTGACTCAGGTCACACCCTGGGTCTCTGGTACAGATGGACTTGAACCCAGACCGCTACCCCAGCATGACAGGTCTGGTTTGTATCCTGGGGACTGCAGCCCACACTGGGGCCTTCTGTCCTTTCTTCCTAGCACCTCATCTCAGCATCCCTGTTTCAATGGGGGTCTTGTTCGGTCCCTCAGGAGGGCTGTTCTGAGGCAGAGAGGAGGTCTGGGAGTTAGGTGAGTCCCTGCTCCTGAGCCAAGAGTAATTCTGTCCACTGTCAGTGAGGAAGTGAGGTCATAGGGGTTTGGGTTGTCCAGCTTCCCAGAGAGCAGAGCCAGCAGGCTGACATCTGAGCGGGCCTACCATGCTCCCCTCTCACGACCTCTCCCAGGGGCGTGCACCTGCACTTGCATGAGCAGCCACGCTATCTTTGGGTGGCCAGTTTCTGAGCCATGAGTATTATGTGTGCTCTGAGCTTCACAACACCACCGTCCACTGGTTCATTTGAATATCTTGATCCTTGAGGAAGATTCCTAGCCATCTTCCCAACACAGAATGTGTTGGGTAATCAGACCAGAGTCACACAGCTGGGAAGCGGCCAGTCTCTGAACTGGTACTTACCTTGAGGAACGAATGCAGGTCAGCCAGGGTGGGCCGCACCTTCCGGGGCTCGCCGGGCAGAGCGCTGTTAGCATAGTGTTCATAGGCAGGCACCACATCGATAGTGTTGTAACCGAAGGTGCGCATGTACAAGGTGCTGCCGTGTGTCAAGTGGCTGGGGTGGCTGCTGTCACCGGCGGCCGGTGGGGGCTCATCGCCCCCCAGCAGGGTGCTGATGGTGAAGCGCCCGCTGCACAGAGCATCGCCAGGCATCTCTGTCACAGGGAGCTCCGCCATGATGACTCTGGGTGTCAAGGGAGGGGAACAGAGTGGGCAAGGACACGGAGGGTGGCTTTATAGGCTGGGCAGAAGGCGGGAGCTTGTCCCAGACTGCCCATGGCTGGTGAGCAGGGTCTCTGCTAGGGGTGGGAGGCGGAGCAGAGCCAACTGCTGTCCTGCCCCCATTTATTTGATCATTGACACGGGGCGGGGGGCACTTAGGAGCAGGAGGGCTGGGCTAGCCAGAGCCACACCACTGCGTCCAGAGGCAGCTCTTCTGAGTCTAGGGTAATAGAGGGTCTGCAGCTAGGCCCCACAAAGCAGCAGTCATGAGAAAGGACCTGGAGAAGGCCTGCTACAAGTGCCCTCATTACAGCCCTCTCACTGGGGCCACAGTATCTCTTTCCTTTTATCTACTAGCTTGAATGAATGTCATTTTAGGACATACATATTAAAAGGAAGTCTATCTTCTGATCTCTGTCTCTCAGTGTCTTTCCTGATACATCTCAATATATACAAGCCATTATGATTATGGCTTATGGGAGTGTACAAGTGACCTCAAACCAGACCTGCAGCTACTTCTTGGCTGACAAACCTTGAGGGTTTGGTGCTAGCCACCAGCCTCCAGGGCAGACATAGTGTCACGCCTGAGCTACGCATCACATCCACGGGCTTGGACTACAGAGTTGTGGTTCACAGAGCCCATCTGTGCCTTCCCTTCCTGGAGCCACGGAGCGCTCCCATTGGAGTAGGAGGCTGGTCACTGAAGGGACGATGAATTAGTGGATTTTTGAAACATGAATTAGTGGATGCTTGATGCGTTCTACAGAAACAATGGCCACACGGCTGTGAGGGCTCTCAGAGTCGGCTCCTACGCTGACGGCCCCACCCATGTTGTCTTTTCCCCCAAGAGGCTGGGTGTTTAAGGACCGACGGATGTGAGGCATAAAAGCCTGGCCTCCTGCCCTGCCTCAGGATTTCCCTGGATCATCTGAGGCTTGGGGTCTACAGCACAGCCTGCTTCCCTCAGCCCTCCCAGACAGGCCCTGAATACTCATTTCTCAGTCTGCTTCTGTGGTGAGGCAACCCAGGTCCTTTCAAGAACTCAAGAAGACCGTGCATGTTTACTGCTGCTTTATTCACAATAACAAAGAATTGAAATCAACCTTGTCTATCAACAAATACATGAATAACACAAATTATATATATGTGCATAAATTGTGGGTTTGCACACATGTGCACACACATGCTACTCAGCTCTAAGGAAAAAAAAATGAAGTTAAAAGTTTTCCAGGAAGATAGATGGCCTTAGAATGAATATTAGGTGAGATCCACAATCTCAGAAAGAAGCAACACATTTCCCATGTGGCATCTAGACAAAAATAAATGTCCATGTATAAACAGAAGTGTTTATGGGTACAGTATAGCAGGAAGAAAGAACAAGAAAAGCTACGTATTGATGAGGAAGGGCTGAATGCAGTAATGACATGAGATATGAAACGGGGGGAAGCTAAGATTTTTCTCCTTCTAACCCTGTCACAGAGGTTTTTGGTTTGGGTGGTGAATAAATGCAAAAATATATATATTCGATACTAAAGGTGTAAAATACAAGGTGAAGTTTCCCAGCTTCCGTTTCTAACTGTGTAGAAAGTCATTATGCTGCATCAACTTCTGGTATGGTAAATTTTGGTGTGCAATGTTTTTTATTTATTTGCAAGGTTTTGGTTTTTTGGGATAGGGTTTCACTGGGTGGCCCTGGTTGTCCTGGAACTCACTCTGTCGACCAGGCTGGCCCTGAACTCACAGAGATCTGCCTGCCTCTGACTCCCAAGTGCTGTGATTAGAGGTTTGTACCTCCACCATTTGGTTGCAAGATTTTTTTTTTATAATAAAGTTTATAACATAAAAAATTAGAACTAAGATTGGAGACCTCTTGTCACTGCCCAACAGGCCTTTGCCAGCGCCACCCCCACCCCATGCTGTGTGGTGGTGGGAGCCAGGGACTGGGAGAAGCCAGGCCTCTGCTCATAGCAGGGCAGGGTTCGCAGAAAGTGACACCTAGAAACAGACCAGCCCATCTATGAGGTGAGCTGACAGCTATTGGAGTGGGCCCTTGGAGAAGAGTCAAGGTGTGGACAGCCGGGGAGGGCTCCTTGGAGGAGGCCTTTTAGCTGCCTTGTTCCTCCGGAAGCCCTGGGATGAGCTGAAGGCCAGAAGGCTGCTGTCTACGCATGTCCTGGGGCTCCGCTTAGGCCCAACTCAGGCTCCAGTATCTTCCAGTGGAAACTGGAGGGAGGGAGGCATTCCCACTCCCTCCCACTGGGCCCTGCCTCTCAGAGCCTACCCATGTCCTCTAGAGGACCTGCCCAAGGCATCCAGACCCTGGGACCTCCAAGAGGAAGGGAACACTAGCTAGTGGATGCTTTCAGGAGGCCCGGCTGGCCCCTGGTTCTCTGGGTGTGTCCAGCTGGAGGGCCAGCAGAGATTGCTGAGGCCAGTTAGAGTCCAGACTGTCACAGAGTCACCCAGTGAGCCTGGGAAAGGTTTACAGACCCCAGTCCTCTTATTTGTGGATGGGGCATGTCTTCCCTCCAGTTTCTTGGATTGGAAGCCACAAAGCGACCTTGCCCTATTGTTCAGAGACTACCGCAGGCAATCGGAGTAGCGGACAGGTGCTCAATAAATGCCTGTTGGTTGTAGAGTCCATGAACGAAGGTGACTAGAACCAAGGAGGGCTAACCCAGGAGGGCAAATTCTGACTGGCAGGATTACCCTTGAGAGGGGCATACAAGGGCGCTTTGGGGATTCCCACAGCACAGATCGTACCTCTACTGGGCATTAGCAGTAAGGAGAGGAAAACATACAAAAGTGGACATATGTGTCCCTTTTCCCTGCCAGCTGCCAGCAGGGTTGAAGGTTTGAAGTAAGGATTCAGGTCAAGGACCCCCTCCAGGTCCATTTCCCACCTTCTTGGCAGGGAGGCGAGATTGTGAAGCCTCCTCCACCCCCTCCCAACAGGTCCGCTGCCCCTGGGGCAGATCTTATCCTCTGGTTTTAAACGTCCAGCTACCTGGCAAAAATCACAGCCACCCAACATCCCCACATAGTTCTAACACTGCGTGCCCTGGCAGCTGTGGAAAATATCTGATAAAGATCTTGGGGCAGAAAGGGCCAGGGCTAGTTTCCAGCCAGGGGTAAGAGGCTGTGAAATTGCTGAGTGACCTTGGCTTATCCTTTCTTCAAAGCTCCTGTGTCAGCTGGAAGGGGTATGAGGCTGTTTCTAGAACCTTCTGTCCCAGTGCTCTCTCTGGAGTAGGCAAGGCTTGTGACTTGCAGCCCATCTGATATACCTGGGAGGGGTTCCTCCTGATAGGAAGATAGCACTGGGCCACATGGTCTATCTCTTCCTGCATTCAGCTTCTGAGAGGACACAGGACCCCCCTACTCTGAGCACAGATGAGGGATTAGGCATTAAGGAGTTTCCATTCTGTTTGTTTTGGGGGCACTTTTAAGTGAGTTTCCCCCACTGGGTGAGCCTCAGCTACTACAGCTGCAAGGCACCCGTGCTAGGGTCAGCCAGATCCCTCCTGCCTAGCCTCAGCCTGGCTCTCAGGGAGAACGGGGCAGCCAAGGACCAGAGAGACTCAAGGAATCAGAAAAAAAAATCCTCGCTGCAGGGGCTGAGCCATGAGGACAGGAGAGCAGGCTGCAGACTCCCATCTCCCAGACTCCCATCTCCCGGCCTGTTATCTCCAGGGCCACAGAGGGCCACCCCGAATCTATATTAAGTCCTTCTGGGTACCAGGTCCTGGACTGTAGCCACCAGCAGAAGAGGGGAGCTGAGAGGAAAAGTGGGTAGGAAAGGGGGAGGAGGTAGATAGGTTGGAAGAACAGGGAAGCCATGGTGGAAATCCAAACCGCAGGGGCTGTTTCTCCATTCCACCATATTTATTAGGTAACTACCAAATACTATTAGCTGGGCTGAGCAAGCTCCCTTTCCCCAAACAAGACAAATCCCTGCCCTCTGGGAGCTCACATTCTAGAGAGAGAGAGACAGATAATAAACACACGAGCAATCGTCAGAATACACCTGGTGAAGAATGTGCTATGCAGAAAACAAAGCTTTGTCTTAGGTCTCTGAGGATAAACCTCGAGCTTGACCAGGATCTGCAAGAGGTGGGGACTTGGGCGGGAAGAGAGCAAAGACCCCAGAACAAAGGGCAGCTTGGGCTCCCAACAGGAGGCAGGTCTGGGTGTCAGGACAAGGTGTGTACCTGGAAGAGGGAACTCAGGCCTCAAAGACCATCTTACAAATTGTAACTTATGATGATGGTCAATTGTAACTCTGATGATGGTCAGATTTGGACTTGCCATAGATCACACTGGTGGTTGTGTAAAGAATGGACTAAGGGAGACCAGACAGGGGCTCCTTCAATATGCAGTGGTTGGTAGCCAGGCCTGGAAGGAACTTTAGGGTGGTTAAGATGACAGGCGTCCTGAAGACAGAGATGGCAACATTAGCATCTCTGTGGAGTTGTATGAGGCCACATTTGTTTTTTGTTTTGTGTGTGTGTGTGTGTGGCGGGGGAGGCAGACAGCGACGGGAGAGCTCCGTGGGAGAATGTCTTCCTTGGTAGGGGTCCTTGACAGGAAGGATTTTGGGTGCCGGGATAAGGAGCCGATTTTGTTCTGGGTATCTTGGTGCCAGAAGCAGTTGTATGGTGCACATCAAATCTAAAGGTGACAGCCTGGGAGGGCAAGCAGGTGCCTTGGCATGGTGGTTAGACAAGAACGGGGGAGCAGTTCAATTCTGAGCCACAGGCTCACCTGGTTCCCTCTTGCTGCCCGTGGATTAGAGCCGCTCAGGAACGCAGACTGAGGCCACACCTCAGAGCCCTTGGCTGAGTAGGGAGAGGGCAGACACTGGCATTTGTCTAAAGCTGCTCAGGTGACGATGAGGAGCTGTATGACAGAGATGCTATGGACTGAACATCACCTTTCACAGTCAGTTACCCCAAGCTACCCTGTCCCCAAGTTCCTGTGTCCTGTGGTCCCACGAGGCTTGCCTGGAGAGGATGGGTAGGATGCAACCCTGGTGTCGTGAAATAGCCGGGTAAGAGGATGCGCTGCTCGTCGGCCTGATTCACAACACCAGCTGCAGCAACCTACCAGAACCGCGAGGCTTCTTCCTGGGGGCGTGGCTTCCTCCTGGGGGCGTGGCTCCTCCCATTTAGAGACTGTAGAAAACCCATGCAAACATCTTTCCTGGTCAGGAGTTGCCCTGGGCCAGAACCAAGTAGAAGCCTAGGGCTGCCAAACATGAAGTTGGATCCCTGCCCACTAGGGGTGATGAATCCACTGAAGGGAGACAGATCCAAATCCTACCCAGTATAGGAGCAGGGAAGGCACAGCGGTATCAGGATCATGGCAGCCCTGGGAAGTCAGAAACAGGGCTGAGCCACTGGCATTCCCATGGAACCTTGCACAGCACACGGACATGCCTGCTGTATAATCCTGCTCCTAGACAGCATTAGCACAGCCAGACACTAACATGCCTTGAAGCTACAGCCAGCTGATGCAAAAGGGAAATGTGTACACATTAAGACGTCTGCATGCTTAAAGAAAGGACTCCAGATTATTTCTTGGCCTTTTGGCTAAGACCCAAGGGTAGGAAGGACCTCTGGCTGTTTAGCCACCATTCACCCCACAGGTCTCCACAGGTATAGGCAACGAGACTTAATGTGACCATCTTGGAGAATAAGCAGGACAAAGTATGGCTAGTGTCCTCAGACATGTGACGTTCAGGACCCAAAGTTGCGAGTTACACTTTAGGCATAAAAGCATAAATCCTTGGATAAAATATTACAGGGGTTCAGAAAATGGGGGGCTTCCTCTGGTTGGGGCAAGGATGCTATAAGGTGTTTGTAATATCTCAAACAAAAGAGAGATAATCATTTAAGCTGGCGCATCTTGGCAGCCAAGGCAAAAAGTAGACTCCTGAATAGAGATGACTATCTGGTGAGACCGAGATTTCATTTTTCTATTTCTCTTCACAAAACAGTAAGTCCCCACCAACCCTTTAGCCTTCCATTCAGGTTTAGCTGCACTTTTCAATTGCAGGGCTGGTCTGAGCTCAGTCCTGCTGCAGCTACACAAACTGAAGGAGCAGTCCTACTAAGAATTCAGGTTTCCAATAACAGGCAAATTCCTCCAACCCAGTGACTGCCAGGAAACCAATGAATCAGCCACTATTTGCTTCCACTATTTGCTTCCCTTACATCTAAACTTTCATTATAAAAACACTTTTGGCCTTCTAACTTTCTGGGAACCCCCCTCCCAGACCCAAACCAGGAGGGGAGGCATGGTCATTCTGTCTCAATCTGAATTCCAACTGTACATTTACGCAACCGTTTTTGTTGTTTTGTTAACACGATTCAAACTGGGCATGGGGTCCATGCCTGTAATCCCAGAGGATCAGGAGCTCAAGGCTATCCTCAGCTACAGGGAGTTCAGGCCAGCCTAGACCACCTCCCCCAGAACAAAAACCACAGGGTTTTACTGTGTAGCTCATGATGGCCTTGTTTTGTTTATTTTTTAGGGCAGTATTGAACTCATGGTCCTCCTGCCTCCATCTTCCAAGTGCTAGATTTACAGATGTGTATCGCCAGGTTCAATTTAATCACTTTTTCCCTTATTTTTGGGACAGTCTTGCAATATAATCATTGCTAGCCTGGTAACTGCCATGTAGCCCAAGTTAGTCTTAAACTTGCAGCAATTCTCCTGCCTCAAGTTCCCAAGTACTGGGATTATAGGCATGTGTCACTATACCTAGCTTAATGGTCTCGAGATTTTAGGATCTAGACACCTATGACCTGCTCCTGCAACAGGGATCATGGAAACAACCTCAGAGCATCTTTTAAAAGCCCAGTTCCTCTTTAGCTGTAAGCTACGCCTGGTCCTGGAGCCACAGAGGGAACAGGAAGGATGACAAGTCTGGTCCAAGGCCACATACACATACTTTCGAGACTTGGGCGTCTGTCTGACCGTCTGACACAGAGAACCTTCCATCTGTGGGCTGACCATCAGAGCAGGGGCTTTAGAAGACATCCACAGAGCTCTGCAAACACAAGTTTTGTGCTTTTCTGGATTCCGTTCTTCAGTGACTATGTAAAACAGGTGTGAGAAAATCAGCTCCTTGGCTAATCTGATTAGTTACAAAGGTATGCTTTCTGAGCAGCTACCTCAATGGTTGGCTGTGGGCAAAGGCAGGGAAAGGTGGCTGAGACTCTGGGTAGAGACCAGAGTTGGCTGTGTTTGCTCGCAGATGAGAGGCTGGATGTAAAAACAGAAACCACTCAAGAGAATTCTAGGAGTGCGTGCACTGTGTTCACACGACACAAAGTGCCCTGCCCATCTCCTAGAGCTCTCCTACTGGTGGCCTCCGGCACCAGGGATCTGCTGAGGACACCTGAGCCTGCAGAACTTGGTGCTGGACCCACACTGGTTTCCTCAGTGTTTGGATTCCCAGTAGGAAGCTGTTTAAGACTGCCTGGAACAAGCCTGGGCTGTTGCTCCAGAGAGCTTGGACTTCATATGGCAGGCACTGAAACGGGCATTGAAGGGCCCCAGCCAAGGCTCAAAAAGGCAGGAGCAGGTGGACATCACGAAGGGGCACCTTGGGTTTGGGGCTAGGGATTCAGCCCAAGTTGTCAGATGTCCTTCACCTGCGATATTCTGAAAACGTGACTTTGACTCCTCCACTCCCCACACGGCTCTTCCCATCTGATGCCATTTGAAAAACCATGCGGATGGGCTGCCTTGACCATGGCGGGGACACTAAGCAAGGTGACCAGATGGGCCTAGGCATGGTGTATTTTTTTCCTAGTCAGGCTGAATTTTCACCTCTTTGTTACAGCTCAGAGATTCTTTGAACAATCTCTGAGCACTGCTGCACCCTGGAGTTTAAGGGGCTGTGTGTATTAGTGGCTACTTTACCACACCCTGCTGTCAGTCAGAATGGTGCTTCCTGATCCTGCAAAGCGGGAAAATCAACTGAGGAACATCTGAAAACTAGCAGCCAGTGTCTAGCCCCTCCCCGGGCCACTGGAGCCAGACTGCAGCAGTTTAGCTGTCAGCAGGGCTGGGGGCTGCAGGGCAGGAGGTGAAAGGAGGTGTGGCCTCGCAGTCCAGAAACTGGTTCTTCCTGCTAGAGAAATGCTGATTTATATTTGAAAATACCCTTTATGCTGTAGGTGGCTTTTAAAACTCTCTTCTCTTCTGGTTAGATACTGAAGACACATACTGGCCACTAGGTCTCTGCCTAGACACACCGCCTCAGCAGTTGTGTGGCCTCTTTGCTCTCTGCCTCATGGGCCACCATCCAGGTCCCCACAAACCCCTTAAACAAGCCAGGAACCCTGTGACTTCTGGCAGGTTCTCCACTCACCTGAGTCCCTCGGTTGCTGCTGCTTCAAGTACAGGAGCCATTATCACGTGGACAGCAGCGCTGGAGCATGAGAAGAGGGAGCAGGCCAAGAGCCCCGGTGCTCACTGCCTAAGCTGGCCAGATGGTCACTCATCTTGTTTGCCTCTGTGGGTCACATACAGAGAGCTCCTCCATCTCCAGCTTCCGGGAGACCTGCCTTCCATCTGCCTCTTTTGGAGGACAATCCTGGGACTGAACCTATGACCTGTACGGTGGGTATCACCGTGATACCCAATCTAGTCCTTTTCTGTTTTGAGACAGGGTTTCAGGACTTAATTGCCCAGGATGGTCTTCAGCCTGCAATCCTCCTGCCTGAGTATCTGAGATTATAGGTATGCACCCCCATGCTCATCTTCATCCTTTGGTGTGTCTTCTCTTGTGGCATTTCTTGGCCTATTTCATTAGTGTTTGGGTGTATACATTCAGTTCCCCAGAAACCAGGGCCGTTTTCATAAACTGACAGAGGATCTGCAACCTCAGGACTCCTGGTGACTTGCCATCAATCAGGAGACTCACCCGCAGGAGACCTCTCACTGCTCTTACCCCCTAAGAGGGCAGTGACTCTGTTTTAGAATCATGTCCCAGGAAAGGGGACACAGTGTAAGCTAAGTAAATTGTCTGGCCTTAGGCAGGCCCTCAAACATTTGCTGAATTACATTATCCAATTAGCAGCCACTGAAAAAAACAGGAACCACCAGCTGAAGCTATCAGTAACTGTCCTCCAAGAGCAAAACCGATCTACCAGCTTTGACCTAATTTTGTGTCTTGGAATAGAAGAAACAGAAGAAAAGGCAATCCTGATGTGGGCTACTTACTCTACCTGTACCCTTATGAAACCTTGTTGTGAGGGCATAACTAAACCGCACAGGGAAACCCCTATCACCTTTGCGAGCCACCTACACGGAGCAGGAAGAGGGCCCCAAGCTGACTTTTACCTGATTAGGGTCTCCTGAGTGATAGTTCCAGGTAGGTGAGTCACTTGAGTTAACTGATGCTTCCTAGAATCTGAGGGCAAGGGAGCTCTGCCCTCCTCAGAGCAAGCTGTCTCAGAGGGAGTGATTCCCAAGTAGAGAGGAACTTCACCCAGCTTCCAGCTCTTCCCTTCCGAGAGAGTTCTGCTGCTCTCCCACACTGCAGCTCTGGTACATCCACGTCTAGGAATCTGCTCTCCAGAGTTGACTCAACCAACTCCAGCAAGAAGTCTCAAATCCCTCACAGGAAGCCTATGCTTCAAATGCGAATGGCTGCAGTTGCTACCAAAGGGCCACACATCACACACTCATTCTTAGAAAATTTTTGGTTTGCTTTATAGTTTTCTAAAAAGCCCAGTGAGCCCAATTGCATGAGAGCTCATGGAAGGATCCCATTCCAAGTGAGGGAGGGACAGAGATGGTGAGGAGGATGTCCCAGACTGGCATGGCTGAGAGGGGGGCCTGTGGGGAACCGAGAGGAGCTTCCAGACAATCTCCACAATGGGGAGTTTTCAATCATGCTGCTACAAAGCTTCCCAGGCTCTGGGCCTCTCTTTCCAGCACCAGCCCATGCGTTTCCAAGGGTTTCTATTGCTGAAACCTGGCCATTTCCAGGGAACAGCTGTGGTGACATTCATGGTGTCATGGGTCATGGGTCACCAATGACCACCCCCTTTGATTTTTACTTTTTTTTTTTAATAAAAACAAGGTCTTAATTAGTTGACCTAGAACTGAATTCAAGTAATCGTCCTGTGTCTGCTTTCCAAGTAGTTGGAACCACAGGCAGCAGACGCAGACCTTCTCCATAAAAGAGGAGGCCACTTCAAGAGACAGCGCCAGTAGCAGTTCTGACTCCACCCACCTCACCAAGGTCCCGTCAAAGGCCACAGCCTTGCCAGCCTGGTACCTGGAGGTGCTCTGAGTCCAGAGGGCATCAGGAAACCTTCACAAGGGGTGTGAGAGCACTGGTCCAGGGTACGACTTCGGGATCAACAGTCTGCCTCCGAGGGCCCCAGCAAAGAACAGGTTGAAACTTTTGGGGAACCCTCAGGCTGAGCTCAGGTCATCTCATTGGCGCCCCAAGGAAAGACGTTATCACCCTGTACTGCTGGCCATTTGCACATCTCCAGGAAGAATACTAGAGCCCAGATCTTGACAGCATCCTTCTTGGTTAGAAGCATAGCAGGTACTGTCAAGAAACACCCGACCCCTGGTCAGGCCCAGCCTTTCCTTCTATCAACTGAGATAAAGGCAGCCCCCACCATTGCCTCCCCAGTGCTTTTCAATGAGGGTCCCAAATAAAGGTTCCCAGATCCAGAAATGTCACATGATGGCCTTGTACCAAAATGCTGTTTACTGCCTACCACACCTCAGTCTGAATCGGATCTTCCCCAGACTCTGAGGTCGTTAATGACTTTGGATCCTATACTTACAGGAGGTTGCTGTGCCTTGAAGAGACCCAGGGATTAAGAACCAGATAGGCCTTGGGAGCTTTCCACACCAGGAGCACAGAAGCAACTCCCTTACCCCGAGGCGGAGAGGCACTTCTGTCACCTTCTGAGGGAGCCTCAGCTAAGGAGCTCCCACTCCACTGAAGAACTGAACAAAGGGAGTACATGGCTCACTGGGAGAACATTTACTGGATGGACACAGGGGTGGAGGTGAAGGAAGCACCCTGAACAGAGCAAACACAGAAGTTACTGCATGGAAAGGAACACATGGAACATACACTGACTCTCCCATCATTCCCTCTCCTCACAAACCACAAGAGTGACCTCAGAAAAGCTAAGAAGAAAGGAAAACAGTCATGCCACCGACTGATGCAGAGAATCTGCCCACCACACAAGCTACTCATCAGTGAGCTAACTGTAGTGTGCCTCTTTTCCCCTTTTAGCATACACAGCATTTGAAGCCCCGACGGAAAACACTTGAGAGGCGACAGGAGGTCACCAATTGTCCCATTTAGTCAGCCTGCCTGAACTCTAGTCACTGCCTTCCCATCTGGTTGCCATTTCTGCTACTTCAGAAGCACAAGCGGCAGCAAACAAGTCATCCAAGTAGCTGCAGAGCTCCTGTGGTCGCAGAGCTGCTAGCCTGTGCTAGGCGCTCCATCTCCAACAGTGAGCGCCAGCAGATGCCAAGCCAAAGGCACAGCAGACACCCAACTGACCCTATAATTTGCTCATTGTTTATCTTCAACCAGAAGTGACTCAGTGTTCATTTGCTAAATCTGTTCCCAATGAAGGGGGTCATGCAACCTTTTGCCACTAAAAGCCTGGCTATGCAAGGTCTTCCGGGGCCGGCAGAGGGCTGCAACATTCACATTGAGGCCAGATGCCCCATCTAGAGTTGTGACAACCCCCTTCTGGCTGCAACAAGTCAATGAACATCAGAAGCAAATGTTTTTACCTGCCTCACACCCGAGAAACCCGTGCTCAAGGGCAAAGGCAGTCAGGAACAAAGCAGGCCAGAGCAATGCTAGGTCTCTCTGCCCACACTACCCCTAAGTGTGCAACAGTCCTCAGTCTTAGGGAAGACCCACCTCCCTAGCAGAGGCAGTACTCAGTCCACCCTGTAGTCAGTCAGTCGGCAGGCTCGGGCAACATGCCAGTCTGGAGGATAATTCTAATACAGTATTCAGCAAGCTCCAGGCATGAAAGGCAAGGATAGAATGAATGGACTCATGGGAATTTGGCAAGTGACATGAAATACCCAATGAACTAACTAGATACAAAGGCTCCAACGCCCAAGGAGAAACATGGGTGTGGAGATCTAGCCTAGGGCAGCAGAAGTTGGCACATCCAGCTAAATCAGCCTTGGGAGTTTGAACCAGGAGCTATAACAGGCAATGCTGAAACCCAAAGCAAGAACAGACCCAGCTTTGTTATTCAAATCAGCCAATGTTGGGCATCGTGGGAGGACCCATAATTCTTTACTTAAAATATCCTCAACCTGAGGGCTTAAAATGGCAGGGCTGGAGCATCACGGCAGCACAGATCCTTCCAGCTGAGTCTGAGTTTACACAGGGCAAAAGTGGGGTCTGCCTTCTGCCTCTGGCGAAAACTGACACTTCCGGGCCCCCAATGGACACCCCTCTCCCCAGCTCAGAAGCCACAAAACCAGCAGATCCTCAATTCCACTTCAATGTCCCATTGAAATCACCGAACTACTTTGAAGGAGGAGAAAGAAAAAACAAACAAACAAAAAAAACCCAAAAAACAAACAAACAAACAAAAAAAAACAAAAGAAAAGAACAGGGGAAATGAAATCTCCAGGCCCTGAAAAGGAGCCAGCAGTCAGGGCCTCCCTGTGAGGCTCCCCAGGAGTTAATTATGAGATACTGAAACAGCTTCTACAAAACACCCTTGCTTTTGTTCAAGATTAGAGTCTTAGCCCTGAAAGACAAGAGACTCCAAGAGCCATTGTCTCCTAATTTCTCTGGGAAAACTATGAAAGAACAGACCACACTCTAGGAAAGGGTTTAGTTCTCTGAACAAATAAGTGCAGGGCTAGCTGGAGTTTATATCTGTCACCCAGTCACGAAGCCATTAGACATGTATGACTCCTGGACACAGGGTAATGCCATGCCTTGCAAACTCAGGGTGTTCTTAGTTCCACACAGGCCCAGCATGCCACACATGCAGTCATGGAATCACTTTACAGAGCAAGCACTGGAATTTGCTTGTGGGAGGCTTAACCCTTCTAGTACAGTCATCTCATTCTTCCACAAAGGTCTCCCCATACCAAGTCCTAAGCTCCGGGCCACTGACTACGCCACTACCTGAGCTGCTGTTTTTCCTTCCTGTTGGCTTTAGGTCTCATCTGGTTTCTGACAGGGCATGTGTGCAGTTCTCCTACATGCAGTCAGCACTGCATAAAACAAGGACAGATTCACAGTTAACTTTCACGGGGTAAAGAGACAAGCAACAGAAGTCACCATCAACCCCAGTTTTCTCCAATCATGGAAAAGGAAGCAATGTAAGAAATAAAGACAATATGTGCTATCAAAGTCTAGAGAGTTCTCATCACAAACCGTGTCAATTCTTGGTGCGCATGAGCAAGATAGACCTTGCTTAGCTAAGCCTCCTATGGGCTTGCCTTCTCAGAATTCAAAGGGAAGGTCAGTTTTGGGTCCCACCTACAAGAAGAGACCAGGGAAGGAAGATAGAATATGACCGGAGGGCCCTTTACCGATCATGAAATCCATGTCCTTTACAGATCCATCAGTCAAGGAGAAGATGTGGGAGTGACTCTCCGGTCATAAGAGATTTTCCCCTAGGAGCCTGTGGGAAAGTGTTCAAGAGTGTTCAACAACCTGAAGAGCAGACCCTGCCCAACTGGCTCGCTCAGGAGCAAATGCTCATTCTGATCTTTCTAGTTTAGGGCTCTGGGTGTGGAGAGAAAAGCAGGGTCAGCAACAGATGGCAACTATTGCTCAGGGATCAAACACACAGACTGCAGATGCCAAAATGTTTCTGAATGTCAGACATGCAGAAGGAGCCCGTGAGCTTGCCTTCATGAGTGCTGAAGAGGAACACCAAGTAGAACTGACTGGCAAAGGAGAGCGGCTTAAACGTTCTCTGAGAGGGGAGTGAAGTCATCCATCAGCTCTCAGCAGAGCAGAGCAGTGGATAAGCTCCCCCAGTCTCCCCTTTAAGCTGGGCACTCACACTGTTTCTATCCAACGGTACCAAGCCCACGCTTTGAACCCTCCGGAAGCTGTGAACAGTAGATACATCAGCTGGAATCCTGGCTGAAGAACGAGGGGTAGTTTGGGGTTACCTGACCTCAAAGGCTACTCAGCAGGACAGCAGCACAGCACTCCACCCACAGATCGCCTATGACCCAAGGTTGACGTCACACTCAGCTAGCCTTGGGAAAATGCACTGTGACTCTGCTTTTATGGACTGCAGTATCTGAGTGAATGCGACTCCAAAGGCTTTGATTCCTTGCTCACGATGAATATTTTTTTAATCATTTAAAGTCATATTAGCCAAATTACAGACACCTATGTTACCTCTCCTTCTCTGGGTCAAAACTATTGCCAACATTTCCCGAATAAACACACACACACACACACACACACACACACACACCCCAAAACAAAACAAGAAAAAAACCCAAAATTTTAAAGAAAAAAAAAGAAAAGAAAAAAATGTTTAAAAGAAATACAAATCAAAGAAATTTATTGGTACTGACAAAAATACATAATACAAAAAACACAACACAATACAACAGAAACAAAACTGGGAAGCCCAACCCAGCTGACCCACGTGACTAATATACTGATAGTGTACAGGCAGCCCCAGACCCTATCAAACACAGCACTTAATTCATGAGGACCTCCATCTGCACCAGCCTGGCATTGGTGTCCCCAGATGTCCGATAGGGTATCATTCCAGCAAAGGTAATCAGTGCTCTGGCTTGACTTCGGAGTTGCTGAGAGAAAAGATCAAGACAAGAAAACTGGTTAACTGTTAATCCAGAGTGATGCACTGAGAACCACCGAGAACCACCACGGCCTCTTCTATGCTGTATACGTGGTGTCAGGAATGCCTTAGCCTCCACTGCCATATTCCACAGGGAGTCGGAGCTCTTGACTGAGCAAAGACTGCTTGCTCTGTCAGAGAGCTGTCTCAGCCCAACACACTGTAAGGAACCAACCACAAATTATCATTCTGTTTGACTTCCACCCCACCCCTCCCCCTAGTTTGAGAACAGCAGTGATCCCACCACTTGATTCCTCCCAAAAGCTTCCTGTATAAGATTTATACTGGTGCCAGGTCCCAAAGGAAGAAGGGTTGGGGTGTGTGATCCAAGAGGGCTGGGCAATTGCAAACCAGCAAGATGATTCTCAGCAATGTTTCTCAGGGATCTTACAGAGTCACGGTCTTCGATGACTCGCTGGGGCCTGGATGCTGAAGATGGACTTGTTCCCTTGAGCCTCTTAAACTGTGTGAACAGGATGTTCATGGTGGCGAGAAGTACTTCTGAGAGGTTGTGCCTGATCTACAGAGAGAAAAACACCTGGAATAAGTGAAAGAGACCCAGTCCCCAGAGGGAGCAGTAAGTGGAGGGACCATGGCCTCTGCCTGGTCATGCTACATCTGATGGTTGCCGATGGACAACTATAGTCACCAAAAAGGAGCCAGCAGCACTGTGATGTCAAGAGTGGCATCAAATTCTTGGAGCTGGCACTCACTGGCCACTGACCCTTTAAAACGTGGCTTTCTGGGCCATTTCGCCAGCGCGAACTCCGACAATGGAGCATTTCAATGGCATTTGTGGGCCCGGGAGTTTGTGTGCCCACTCGGGGTCAGGAGGAAAGTCGCTGAGACCATGCTCACGGCTCAGCGCTCCCCGCCTGGGCAGGCAGCGGGATCAGATCTACTAGGTGTGCACAAGCAGTAGAGCATGGAGGATTCCTGCCACCATACACAGAGATATTTCTAGGCCACGAAGTGCGCTGCATGGCGGATTTAGCTTTTACTCAAAAAAAAAAAAAAGGGGGGGGGTTATATGCTGCATGGTGCTACCCAGAGTTTAAGTGGTGAGGATAGCTCCCATCTGGCAGTCCTAGAGCTGAGGTGAACTACCTCCACCATATTTAAAGCCTGAGAGAGGCGGAGCCAGCACCCAGGGCCACTGAGACCAAGCTGCTTAGCATTTTAAGAAACGCTTCTGATCAGTAAATAATTACAGATAGTACAATAAGGACAGATTCAGACATAAAAGAATTCTAAATGGGTCACAGTGTTAGATAAATGTACGTAGGCTTGGGAGAGAGAAGAAAAAGAGTATATAGAGTTGGAAAAGTAAATAGTTTTTTAAAAAAAGTCTCTAAAGAGACAGAGTATAAACATAGATAAAAGGGAGCAAAGAAAAATAAGCCATGTAAAGATGGAAAATTCACAGAGTTTGGATTATATTCATATTATTGTGTTTTCTTTGAGTTTTTTGACTGTGAAGGAGCTAAGTACAGAGAGACATTTCATTGTATGGGCTGCTAAGCTAAACCAGCATATATATTATAAAGGTATCTTGATGTCAGAATTCGGGTCTAAGAACATGTTGCTTGGGAAAAGAGGTTCTTCTTTTGTTTTCACAGAAGATGAGAACCTATGGATTGCTTCCAGGCAAATATGGTTTCATGGACCAAGGCCTCCTGAAAACACCCTCAAAAAATTACTTCGCCCAACTGCTGACTGAGATGAACCTAGCATGCAGGATACACCATAAAAGATCTGATTAACAGCGCCTCCAATCAGCAGGAAGCAGTATGGACAAATCTACACCCATATTCCCAAATATTGTTTATAACTGTTTATTTACACTTAAAGGGGGATATGCTATAGAAATGAATAATTTGCTTTGGTATGGATCTTGGTTTATTGATACAAATTTAAGGTCAATTTTGTTGTATGTGTATTTCTGATCTTGATTAAAGTATTGTGATTATGTAGCTCATTTAAAAATGTAATGTATAATTAAGAAATACAGGTTAATAGATAGTCATCTATAATAGTCAAGCTGTACTCATGATAGTTAGATTTTCTAGATATATAGAGATATATTTCAGTTAGATAGGTATTCTTCAAACTTTTCAAAGACTATAAAATATGGCACTTAAAATGTTTTAATAACTTAGGACTTTTCATGATGGTGAGACATGTCTGCTCCTGGCAGCACCAATTACTTCAAGAGGAAGATGGGCATCAAAGAGGCTCCTTAGTCATTTGGGCAAGAAACTGCTCTTGCCTGGACTGCTTCACTGGACATGCAGTACCCACAGAGAAATGACTGCTGAACTTGCCTAAAGGTGAGACGATCCTTCGGGGTTCATAAAAGAGGCTGCAAGACATTCTGCAGGACACAGAAGTGACTAAACTGTCTTTGAAATTTCCTGCTTCATGGAAAAGTCTGCTGGATACTATGGGCCTGTAGGCTGAAGACAGATGTCCCAACGTTACAGAAGAACTCTGGGTGACTGTCTAGGCAGCGAGATGTCTCTGTCAATTCTAGAGTTTTGGAAGTTGTTTATAATGCACTTCCTGTTTACTTAGGTAATATCATAGCCTTCTGGAGTCTTTGATGGAGTTGAAGAATTTATAGTTATAGTTTTCCTTAGTTATGATAAAAGACAGCCGGGTGGTGGTGGCACACGCCTTTAATCCCAGCACTTGGGAGGCAGAGGCAGGTGGATCTCTGTGAGTTCGAGGCCAGCCTGGTTTACAAGAGCTAGCTCCAGGACAGGCTCCAAAGCTACAGAGAAACCCTGTCTCAAAAAACCAAAAAATAAAAAGTAAATAGAAATATTGTAACTGTGACTCTTGCTTGATACCTGTTATGTGCAAGTTTACTATGTTAAAGTTAAAACCTTCCTTTTTATTTAAACAGAAAAGGGGAGGTAATGTGGGAGTCCCCTCTGTGTGTTGCTTGTATTGGTTAATGAATAAAGAAACTGCCTTGGCCTGATAGGGCAGAACTTAGGTAGGCGGAAAAGACAACAGAACTGAATTCTGGGAGGAAGAAAGCAGAGTCAGAGAGAAGCTATGGATCCTCCACCCGAGACAGAAGGGCCGGTAAGCCACTGCCATGTGGCGATACACAGATTAATAGAAATGAGTAAAATTAAGATGTAAGAATTAGCCAATAAGAAACTACAGCTAATGGGCCAAGCAGTAATTGAATTAATACAGTTTCTGTGTGGTTATTTCAATGCTAAGCTAGCCAGGCAGCTGGGATAAACAAGCGGCCCTCTCCTCCAACAGACCAGACCCTGCTCCCTTATGATACTTTTAGTGGGGCAGCATGCCCAAAGCTCAGGCACCAACTCCAAGCATGGTGGCTCTGCTGGCCAGCATAACAAGGTCAAAAGTATCTGTATCTAGTATTAGAGGGTAAGGGATGCATATGGTTCCCCAGTTCCCCACAACTCCCCATTGCTTCAGGTCTGCCCCTGTCTCCACTGGTCCTTCCTTAGGAAGCCTAACGGAACAGAGCCTAGTATTGACTTTAGCTCATGAAGCAACAAACCTTGTATATAGGGAGGGTAAGAAATAACAAAGGAAGAATGGCTAAGAGCAGAATCCTCCCTGTGTGAAGTGAAAGATGACAGAGGACGATTTCTGAGCTTATGTGCCATGGTCCCAACAGTCACACCTTCCTCACATGGAGAAGCTAGCCCAGGCAGCTGTGTCCAGAGTAGAGTATCTATGTTCTAAAGAAAATTCTTACCTGAGTCTACATGGAATGATCAGGGGAGGATCTTGCTATAGCCCCAGCAGGGTAAATAGAACCATGCGGGCATGGCCTGGATGCTCAGAGATTTAAAGCTCTCTTAGTGGTTCCATACATAGCCCAGCAGAGCACCCTGAGCTAGATGGTGACAAACTTGAAGCCCTGGAGAGGCAGTGAACCTAGGGCTTCTGGGGGTGATAACAGTCCATGGTCATTTGTTTCTTTAGAGAAAATTACCTACTGTATTTACACATGTGTGGGTATACATATTCATGTGTGCACGTGTTGAAACTAGAGACTAACATTAGGTTTTTTTCTCTGTGGCTCTTTACCTTTTGAGAAAGTATTTCTCAAGGAACCCGGAGCCCAGCATTTTGGCCAGCAACCTGACTCCCACCCTGAGTGCTAGGGTTATAGATACATGCTGCCATGGCCAACTTTTACGTACTCTACTGTTAGGTAGGCACTGGTCATCCAAGCTCAGGTCCTCACACTTGCACATCAAACACTTTATCTACTGAGCCATCTGCCCCCAGCTCCAGCTTTCTGTTTTAATGAACCTAGTAACTGAGAATTCTAATTATGATAGTCATCTAGACTAGATTTTTCTAGAACGGGTTCAATTTCAGCTCTCTGGTGTTTTGTGAGTTCATACAATGGTGTGGGAGAATTGTCTGTATTCTGTCAATCATATTTTAATAAAACGCTGATTTGCCAGGCAGGCAATATAGGCGGGAAAGCCAGACAGGAAGTAGAGGTGGAGAAAGAGACTGGGAGTATTCTGGAAAGCAGAAAGCTCCCTCCGCAGTTCTGCCCAGACCACTGGAGAGGAAAGATGTAAACTGCCCCGCTGGAAAAGGTACTGAGCCATGTGCTAACGTAGATAAGGATAATAGGGTAGCATAAGTTATAAAAGCTAATAAGTAGCCTGACCTAATGGGCCAATCAGCTTTATAACTTATAGAGATCTCTGTGTGATTGATTTTCTCTTTGGGGCATGCCGGCTGTGGGGTACCGGGCTGGACGGAAACCCCAACAAGCCGACCCTCATGTTACAAATACAATGTGTTCTTCGAGAAACAAGGTTTTGGTTGACCTGTGAGTCTGGCTGAATTCTCTTATTGTCTATGTATGTGAGATGATATTTTAATACTGAAGTATACCCACAGGGTGCATGACGTATACCCCATGACTTATACCCTATGTCTCCCAGGTCTGCCTCAGAATATAAAGTGGAGAGCAACTGAGGAAGACACCCATCATCATCTGAGGGTCTCCACACGTACCCACACACATGACCATATACATGGGAACATACAAAAACACACATCACACAAACAATTAAAAAAATTAAGCTTTCAGTTGGAAGGGAGGGAAACAATTCTGAAATGAGTAAAGACTCACTTCATCACTGAAGTTTCTGAAGGCAGCCACCCTTTCTTCCACACTTTCCTGGTTCAAAGGCACCAGCTTCAAACGGTCAATGATCTGTTTAAAAGAAAACATCACCAAGCCCATATGACACAGCATCAGAGTCATATCATCCCCCAAAGGTAATAGTCAGCTGGTGCAAAAACGGCTTTTAATAGAAAATGCACTCTTCATGTACAGAAAAGCTTTGACCCTAACTTACTAACTGGATTTTTGTTGTCATTTCTAGACCCAATTCTAAATTTCGGAAACCCCCACTTCTTTCAGAAGCCTGTGTCTAGATTAGAAGGGAGAGGAAAGAAGCAGAGCGAAAGAAGAGGCAGCTGGGCACAGCATCTTCACATCCTAGACTCACACTTGCCCTCCTCACTGACAGGCACAGTAGTGATGCCCTGCAGAAACTCACGTCAAAAGCTCTGTCAACATGACCACTGTGATACTCGTCAAAAAACGTTATCAAGTCCAAGAGGAGGTAGAATGTGGAGTCCACAAACTTATTTGCACTTATTCCCTGAGCCCTGTACCTGAAAGACAAAAAAGAGGGGCACTGAGGGAAGCAACGGTGGAGCATGGCTGGCCACAGAACCCTAACCTTGGGACAGCATTTCAAACGCATCAACCTCCTAAGCACTCTGGAAGACGGGCACTAGGGAGAGGTGAACAGCGTTCACTTCTGACATTGTAAAGGGATGAGTAATGTAGATTTGGCAATACTCTAACTACACATTCTGAGTGAAGCATGCTTCTCTAGTGTCTACCAGTAACTCTAGAGCCAAGTCTTTAGGAAGGAGATGAGAACTCCATTTGTTAAAACCCTGAAGACCAATGCTGAGGATTACTGCCTAAGTGGAGAGGTCTCACTTGCCAGAGGTTTGTGTATGTGTGTGTTGTTGCTGAAGGAAAGCATCTCAAGTCAAGTCTCCTCTGGAGTTAAGTTGGTCACAGTCTGAGAACTCAGTGACTTTACTGGGGAGGAAAGTGGATTCTATAACAGTGCCCACAAAACCACTATGATCACAGGGTGTTCTAGAAGAAGGTGCATTAGAATAGCCTCTGTGAAGCTGTCTGCTAGTACTAGAGAAGCTGAATATGCAGCAGCGTGGCACAGTGACCTGTGATCAGGCCCCCTGGCCCTGGCCTTACCGCTCGGCAATGGAGAGGGCCATGTTCTTCAGTCTTTCCTTGTTGGACTGTGGGGCACTGATCTGTGGGACCACAGGGCTCAGTAGTTTGTTCATCAGCTCCAAAACCTTGTCAGCGTTCTGTTCAAGTTTTTAAGATTAAGAAAACAATCAACAAAAGAACAAATTAAATAAGCAAAATAAAAACAGCAACTTTCAGGGGTGATGAACAGATCTTTTCTATATACTGAGACTGGAGACAGCCAAGGACAGTCCATCTAATGAATTATCACCCGCATATTCTCCTATGTCCTAATTATACCCCAATCACAGCATTTTTAAATTTAGAAAAATATTTTACTTGAAGATTTACTTATTTTTATGTGTGTGTGTTTTGTCTACACATATGTATATGCACCATCTATATGCCTGTTGCCTACAGAGGCCACTGCAACTGGTAATTATGGATGGTTGTGAGCCACCAAGTGGACTCTGGGAACCAACCTGGATTCTCAAGAAGAGTAACAAGTGCTTTTAACCAGCGATCCATCGCTCCAGTCCCAGGAAACCTGCCTTTTTAGGTCACTTAAATCATCAGCAGTCATCACATATTCTTAGGGAGATGCATTTAACCCAGGCTCTTGGACTACACACTGTTGGCTACTGCAGAAGGCTACCACAGGAAACCATGGTGGCTCTGACAATGCCTATATGAAAGCCTTTCAGTATGTTATCTTCTTTAGTCAGAGATACCTTTTGGGCAATAAAATGTCTGTAAAAAGGGAATTTTACCCCAACTGAACCATTAACATGTCAGAAAAAGTACTCTAGCAGGGACAGTGATAAACAAGATGGCGCTGAAGCTTGAGCATTTATGCTAAAAGGCCGGCAGAGCTATCAGCACAGAGAAGAAAAGAGGCATGAAAGGGGCACATTTACCTTGGCAAGGTCATAAAGCTTGGCTGCTTCTTCAAATAGTCCTTTATTTTCTGCCACGGAAGCAACTTTGTTGATAATTGGCTTTGTGTCATTGGTAAACTTATCAATGACTCCAGGCTGAGAAGACAAATTACCAAGGGGGAGGAAGAGACTCATCACCCAGCAGCAACTGTGACACAGAAGCACTTGAACTGGAAGTGCTTGCCCTACTCAACACGTTTTCATCGCCAGACTCAGGCTCTCCTGAAGACAAACCCCAACCAAGACCATGGAAAGAAAGACGGGGCACATTTAATGGAAGCACTGTGGAGTTGGCTATGGCACATTTGTGGCTTCTGAAAGACTTTCTAAAATGACTGAGAGTAGGTAAAACTATTAATGATTCTTAATCAGGAAGTTATGAGAAAATTATTTTCAAGACTTTCAATTTGCTTTCTAAGATAGATACTAAAGAGGACATGAAGTGGTGGTGAGTACTTTGAAAAAGTCTCCATCACCATCCAATAGCAGGCACATGATCAGAACAGTCTGAGGCCCCAGGATAGGGGAGGGGTTATGGACTATGCAGCAACACTTGTGCTTATCCAGGCTAATGATCCATCAGGGCTGGACCAAGTTGGAGTGATCTGCCCTGGATCAATAAAATATATATGTTCAGATTCCAGTTGTGTGGTATTGAAGAAAATAATTAATTAACCTGTCTTATTTCTGCTTTCTTATTTGCAAAACAGACGATAATGGTGGTGCGGGAGAACTGTCTGTATTTTGTCAATCATGTTTTAAATAAACGCTGATTGGCCAGGCAGGAAGTATAGGTGGGTCAACCAGACAGGAAATAGAGGCGGGGCGATGAGAACTGGAGTATTCTGGGAAGCAGGAAGCTCCCTCCACAGTTCTGCCCAGATCACCGAAGAGGCAAGATGTGAGCTATCCCTCTGAGAAAGGTACTGAGTCATGTAGCTAACATAGATAAGAATAATGGGTTAATATAAGCTATAAGAGCTAATAAGAAGACTGAACTAATGGGTCAATCAATTTATAATCTTATGGAGTCCTCTGTGTGATTTTCTTTGAGGCTTGCCGGTTGTGGGGTACCAGGTGGGACAGATACCCCAACAAGCAAGCCCCTTCATGTTACAGAATTAAGAATAATGGGTTAATATAAGAAACCCCAACAAGCCAGACCTTCATGTTACATAATGGTTCTCACTTTGTTGGCGATTGTTGTAACTGAGTAAGAGAGTGCCCACAAAACCCTGGCACAATGCCCAAGAAGATGGACTACCATCTTCAGAACCATCAGGCCTCTCATCTGGGCTGCTATTGGCTGGGCTGTAATTTCATCTTTCTTTGTTAAAATGATCGTGTCCAGATGTGACCCCTATAGTGTAACTTGTCCTCTGAGGTTAGGGGCACCCTTAACCCACCTTTCTACTCCCGTCGTTCTCTAGTTTCCCAAGGATCATATCAAACTGTGGAGGAAAAGATATATTTAGCTTACTGATCAAGGAAATAAACATAACACACAATTTCTTAGGGAAAAACATGGAAGGGGCACAGACTAGACCACAGTGAGACTGAGATCAGTACTGTCACTGTTACAAACCAAAGAAAGCTCCACCCACCTCTAACTCTAGGCCATGCACAACATATTCAAGGAACAACGCATGAGAACACATTGAAAACTTCCGCCAGAGTGAGCAGAAAGCTGACCTACCTCTCGACTTTCTATCACAAGCTCGCTCACACAGCGCAGAAACATGTTTTCTCCTTGACTGTCTTTCTCGTCCCTACAAAAGCACAGGGACAGCTTGGGTGGATTGTGGTATGAACTCAAAGAGTCTCTTAGAGTCATTCTCAGAATGGAGAAATAAAAGGGAGCCAAGTAAAAAGGCAAAAGCAAGTTTCACCTGAGGAAGTAAAAGTACTGGAGTGCTTCCCTTGGATCCGTGGACTCAAACTTTCGGGTGTAGAGCATGAGCAGACGCACAAAGTTCAGCCGTCGCATGCAGGGAGGGTCCCCAGGTTCGTGGCTGACTGCACATGAGAAAAGAAGGGCTCACATTCTTACAGCTCCTCTGAGCCCCAGAACCCATTGAAATTGGATGTACGAGGCTAGAAGTATGCATTTTTGCAGCCCACTCACTCCACATTTCCCAATGGGAGCTCACCACTGTCATTCTTTCCTCTGTACAGACAGTAGAGGAAAATGTCTCCTAGGATGAATGGCCAGCATGATGGCCTTTATAGGAAATGTCTTAGTACCCGACCATAAGGCTCATATACTGACCCACTAAGGACCCACTCACTCACATCTGCCTGCCTCTCCACTTGCCTCTCCCACCTGGGTAGGTAGGTAGAGGTGGCTAGCTGGGGTTTCCAAAGTCTTTAAAACCAAATCCCAAGTGGGCATGATATTTGTAACTCTTAGAGGACTTTGGCACAAATCTAGTGCCTGGCATCACCCTTTAACATTCCAGGAAATGCTGAGGGGTTACAACCAAGCACTTGTAACACTAATATAAAAGCTCAAGTGGCTATAATGCTCGAAAATGACTGAATCTCGAGAGTTTGCCATTCCACAGCCACTATGACCAATGGGAAGATGTGCTCTGCACATCACTACCAGCTAAGGCCTAAATACTCACGGAGCTGAGCACTCTGCCCTGAGGATTTTAAAAGCAGCTTTAGCTCAAACAGCACCAGGGCCACATGGACAGCATGGCAGCGCAGACGCTCCATACGGAAGAGAAAGGCAATGGCAGCCTCAAACTGTGCAGTCAGGAACAGCACTTGGAAGTAGAGGAAGGGCTGCTGGTTCACCGTGAAGTGGGACTCGCCTGGAGGAGAGGAGATGAAACCAACTCAGAAGGAAGCTGCTACCAGTGATGAAACCCTGGGTATCTACTACTGGCCTTACTGGGTAGGGAGAAAATACCAACATGATCTCAAACTAGCTGAAGCGACTCTGGACACAGTAAACTACATGAAATATGACTGGAGCCAGGCAAGGTGGCACATGTCTCTAATACTTTAAGTCATAGTAATAGAAAGGCAGAGAGGTGAATCTCTCTGAGTTTAAGATCAGTCTGGTCTACAAAATGAATTCTAGGACAGCCAAAGAGAGACCTTGACTTAAACAAAATAAAAAAAGACCCAGTTCCTCTACTTTCTCTAGGCCTCACTACATGACTGGCAAGCAGCAGTCCCGATGTAAGATTTAAGCTGTTTGTACTGAAGACGTTTGAATTCTCCAAAGTGACAGTCTGTCTTCAGTATGAACAGCTATGGAAACTGCAGAGACACTGAATGAAGCGTACTTGATTCACAGAACTCTGAACTCAGCAGCACTAGCTGCAGCTGCTGATCCTTCACTTCCCAGAGCTGCTCACCAATGAGGTCAAAGGGAAAAGCTAAGATCTCTCCTTTGTAGCCAGATATGACCACTAGCAAGACCTAAGGGAGCAACAACTAAGGCCTTATTTACATCCCTCCCAAGCAAAAACTAGAAAAAGTTTATAGTCTATGACCATGGAAGCCATAGATCCCGCCCCCCATTTTTTTCTTTTGGTGGTGCCAGAGATCGATCAATCTGAAGGCTTCTGGAATGTCAGTAAGTACTTCACTAAGGAGCTACAGTCCCAGACCCTTTAATTCTTATCTGAGACAAAAATCTCTCTAAATTGCTTCACTCTGAAGCCCACACTGGCCTTGAACTCATGATCTTTCCGCCTCAGTCTCCCAAGTATTGTATACAGGTGATACATATTTTTTCTTTTCTTTTTTCGAGACAGGGTTTCTCTGTAGCTTTGGAGAGCCTGTCCTGGAATTAGCCCTTGTAGACCAGGCTGGCCTTGAACTCACAGAGATCCGCCTGCCTCTGCCTCCTGAGTGCTGGGATTAAAGATGTGCACCACCGCCAAACTGATACACATTTCTTAATGCATAAGTCTCTACCTGATTGAAAATGGCTAAAACTCAATAGAGGAGTTTATGTGTGAAGGACTTCCCCACAGGTGAGCCATGTGTCCAATAAGGAGAGAAGGTGACTGTCCAGGATCTTACCATAGTCTTCGAGCAGCTGCTTCTGGAATTGTGAGAGAGTGAGCCTGTCTTGTGGTGAGCTGGTGCCGTCATCATCAAAACACACCTGGTTCAACTAGATCCCCAAAGGAAACACACACACATTGGTTCAAACTACATCTGCAGTCATATGTCCAGCTGTGACTGTCCAGCAGCCATGCTCCAGCTGTGAGCTGGAGGTTGCATGAGACCCTGGGGCTGGGTTGTAGCTCCATGGTAGAGCATGCCTGATACCTGTATTCTATCCTTAACAATGCATAAGGGAAGGAAAAAGGGAGAAGGGGAGAGGGAAGGAAAGAAGAAGAAGGAAGCTAACTGTGTAGACATTAGTGGAAATTGTACAATAAAAAACAGGGCTGACAGACAGAAATTCCATGGCCCTGTCCTGATCAGCACACAAACATCATGCATTAAGCAGGTAAAGAGACTGAAGAACTTGAGTTAGTAAGTGAAGCTGTGCCTACTTTTAACCATAGGTAGTCCTCAGTCTTGTCTGCTACTTCGCTCTGATTGTCGGTGATGTCGCATCTGCCAATGATACAGTACACAGCACGCTTATAGGGGTCTGTGTTGTTCCTGAGGGCTCTGCGATAGTGAAGGCGGAGCTTGTTTTCAGTAGCTGGAGACAATCTGAAGACACAGAGACACAGACTCAGCAAAGATCCTCAAAGGCCAAGTAAAAGCATCCATGTAACAGGAAGCTCTCCATCAATGACCACTTCCATCTGACTTGTAACTACTAGCACCATGTTCTTTGGCCCATCAGCTTTTCTCCAGTCCTAAGACTTCTGGGGGAAGGTCAGAAATGCTAGAGATCATTATTCCACTGGAGCATCCCTCAAGTAGTGATAGAGTGGGCTCTTCCCTTAACTGTACTGTTGTCATATGTATGTCTGAATGTACATTTGTGTATAGTAGACTATAGAGGCCAGAAGTCAACCTTTCATGCCATTCTTTAGGTGGTGTCTTTTTTATATGGTATCTCTCAATGGTCTAGATCTTGCCAATTAGTCTACGTTGACTGGCCAGAGTCCCAGAAATCCTTAACCGTTCTTTCTCCGCCTTTCCAATGCTGGGATCACAAGCACGTGCTACCATGCCTAACAAGGATTCTGGGAATTAATCTCAGGCTTGCACAGCAAGCACTTCACCTACTGAAATAGCTCTCCAACCTCTTCCTCTAACTGTCTTCATCCCTTGGCCTCCACATTCCCTTATTCACATGGGCTACTTGCACCAAAATCTTTGGCTCAGGATCTTCTGCTGAGCTGGATGT
Source organism: Myodes glareolus (assembly GCF_982192425.1). Classification (NCBI taxonomy): domain Eukaryota; kingdom Metazoa; phylum Chordata; class Mammalia; order Rodentia; family Cricetidae; genus Myodes; species Myodes glareolus. The sequence continues at coordinate 23,506,161 of NC_142047.1, read as the reverse complement.
GGTGACCAAATATGAGGCTCTATACACACTAGGCAGCAAATGCTCTCCTGAGCTAATCTTCAGCCCTAATCCTACTTTAAACTATATGAGCAAACCAGAGGCTCCTGAGTTGAGACAACCTTCTAATATGGCAGCATTACCATTTGAATATTTGCTTTCCACAGGTGACCCTGGAGCACCGTATTTCTTCCATGTTTGTGCATAAATAGAAACTGGATTTGAATGGAACGTGTGTCAATTACATAAGCAAAATCTCAAGAAAACTGCTGTTTAGCGGCTCCTTAGTTCAGGAGAACATCTCAAAACCTCAACAAACACAATATGCTGATTTCAAGATGATCAAATTCTAGCTCTAACTTTTGAGTTATGAAGTGTATAGCATATAATTCCACAAGGACTGAACAAAAAACACTGTGTTTAACAAAGTGACTATAACACAAAAAGGATCATTTTATTTCAGTTATTTATTAATTTTGGTTTTTGGAGAGAAGGAGTCACAATGTAGTCTAGGTTGACTTTGAACTCAACCTGATGCTTCAGTCTCCTGAGTACATGCCAACACTCTCAGCTAAAATGTTCTAAAGCAACCTTGACTTAGAGGATATCCTAAGCACAGTCCTCCAGGGACAGGAAACTTCCGAAATATACCCTGCAGGCAGAGCATAGCAGTGTACCTTCTATCCTTGCTATTCATGTACTCCTGGAACCAGGTTTTAAACTCCCCCAGCTGGTGCTGGGCTCGACTGACGACTTGTGATGCAGCAAGCAGATCTCCACAGCGCATGCAGTAATAAATTAACGCCCAGACAGGATGGCCTTCTACCTCTCCATCCTAAAAGACAAAAAACCAGTCAGTCAAATAAATGCTAATCAGCCATTTTCTGATGTGCTGATGATAAGCTAAAGGACTTAATTCTCACCATGACCCCATGAGTTAAGAGCCACTGATAGTATCCTACTCCCTGTATTTTGCAAACACTAATCTGTCCAGAGAAATCTGGAAGAGCACTGTAGTGCGTCTGGAGTTACTCTGAAGCGAACAGAGCTCATCTGACCCACAACACCCATGCTTTCTGACAGATCCCTTGCTTTGTCTCTCATACCCACATGTAAGTTTCTAAGAGTTCTTAGAGCTCAACTTTTAAAACTCACCTAGGACCTAACACTACTTCCCTCTCCTGCCTTTATTCAGGATTCCTGCATAACTAGTTTTCAATGGGCCCCTGGGAACAGCCCCAAACTGCTCATCCCTGGCCTCTTCGCCATGCACAACACTCCTCACACCCCGCCTTTTTTTTTTTTTTTTTCCAAAAGACAGGGTTTCTCTGTGTAGCTTTGGAGCCTGTCCTGGACCTCGTTGTAGACCAGGCTGACCTCAAACTCACAGAGATCCACTTGCCTCTTCCTCCCAAGTACTGGTATTAAATAAAGGCATGAGTTCCCCCAATGCCCGGTTCTGAACCCCCTTTTAACTGAGAACACCTCAGAACAACTGACAGTTTCAGAATTTATTTACCTATAAGATGCTTCTAGTACCTGAAGTCCTGGGGAGGGAGCTGGCAGTTTAATGTTTAGGAAACTTCGAACCAGCTGATAAGTCCCCGGCACACCGCCCAGTTGGGCCTGATGCAGATTTCCAAACACAGTCACAAGAGTATAATTTTTATAACTGAAAATTAAAAAAAAAAAATAGTGAGGGTTGGCAACATGTATTTCACACATCTATGTCCACATCCAGAATGCTCAACTATGAACTCTATGGTCAAGGCCTGGATTTTAAGTCTCATACAGAAGAGCAAACAGTACATGCTTAATGAAGCAAATTCCATTCTCATTACTGTACAGATTTATACTACGGTTACCCCAAAGAATTCTGAGGGGACTATAACCAAGGCTTCAAATACGTTAAGGGTGGAGCCCTAATATTCTAGTGAGCTTGCTAAAAAACAAAACAACAACCAACAACAACAAAAAACTTTTAAAGAATTTGAAATAAATTTCATGAAGTCAAAACAGTTCAGTGAATAGCAACACACCCTTTCCCTAGATTACCAGTATTGACATTTGTATATATTTCCTATCTCTACATGTCCTACCTGACACCCAAATGCACATAGGAACATGATTTTGTTTATTCCCAGAAGCATTTATAAATATGCTACAAAGATCATGGCTACCTAACCTACAATCGTTTCAGCCGTGTACCTAAGACTCAGGAATGAACCTAAAGGCCAATTACAGAGAACAAATTGTGGAATCCGATGCAGCTAATAAAAATGATGTTAAAGAATTAGAAGTTGAGCTATGTAAAACCACTATTATAGGCCGAGCAGTGGTGGTGCATGCCTTTAATCCCAGCACTTGGGGAGGCAGAGACAGGGGTGGATCTCTGTGAGTTCAAGGCCAGCCTGGTCTATAGAGGGAGTTCCAGAACAGGCTCCAAAACTATAGAGAAACCTTGTCTCGAAAAAACCAAAAGATAAACAAACAAAGCTACATATTACACACACACACACACACACACACACACACACACACACACACACACCTAGACCATAACTGTAGAAAAATAAAACTAAATACTCATAGCAAAAGAGGGTGGAAAATACAACGAAGCAACAGGAGCCTCTGTGTGTGAGGAATGGTGTCCCCCCTCTTTCTTGCAGCTCTTCTCAGCACCTTCTTAAATCCCTATAAAATAAGTGTGCATTGTTCTACAATGGAAAAGAAGCGTAAGGTAATTAACCAATGCATTCTCCTCACCACTATACGCATTTAAAAGCACAAGATGAGAGAACAGAGTTCCCTGTAGTAACCAGGACAAACAGATGCCCACTACCACCTCCTCCAACTTGCAATAAGACAACTTATGTGCTGGCAAAATCCTAAATTAAAGAAGCCTAAACTCCTTGAGAACCAAGATAAATATATTCCACTGCAAGCTCTGGAACATGGAAGGGACAGACCAAGTCTATATTTTCAACATTTTTGGTCTTATATCAAAAACCATATTTGGAACTAAGTCTCTTTTACCATCTGGTAGATTATGTAACTTGAAACATGTTATATTGTCAGCAGAATAGCATCTGAAATACTGTCAGCAGAAATACTGTAACATGGAGTACAGATATTCAAACAGGTGATAAGGAAGCTTTCAAAGGATGCTGCCGGAGAGTGACACTGCTCCAAAGATGAAGACAGGCTTTGTTAGTTAGGCAAGAGCTTCAAAGAGCTAGAGAACGGGCAAAGGAAAGAATCATTAAATAAGGGTCTGGAGAGATGGCTCAGCAGTTAAGAGAACTTGTTGCTCTTACAGAGAACCTGGGTTCGATTTCCAGTACCTACAAGGAGGCTCACAGCCGTCTGGAAGCACAATTCCAGGAGATCCAGTTCCCTTTTCTGATCTCACTGGCACCAGGCACACACATGGTTCACACATGTACTGGGAGGAAAAACACTCATACCCATAAAATACATCTAAAAAAATTAAAAACATTTTAAAAAACTAAGGACAACAAATAATAAAATGGGATACATATTTAGGAATGTAGTCTAGTGGCTGAAGCACCAGTTTAAAGATTGTTTGTCAGAAAAAGCATTTTAAAAATTTATTTTTATTTTTTTTAAATTTCTTAAGATTTTTATATGGGGTAAGAAAATTTGCCAGCTAAAATGAATAAATGTTGCTACATTAGATTCTTTATGGTTGACGATCAATACAACCAAACCTCCATCTCAAAGGTTTAGCCAAAGGGGCTGGAGAGATGCCTTATCAGCTGAAAGTACAGGCTGCTCTTCCAGAGACCTGGAATTCCAGATTCACATGATGGCTCACAACCATCTGTAACTCCAGTCCCAGATATCCAACACCCTCTCCTGGCCCCCATGGACACTATGTGCTATATACAATACATGCAGGCAAAACAACCACACAAATAAAAGTATAAACTGAAGTGGAAAAAAAGTTTAGCTAAAGTCTGAAGAATTACTTTATAAAATCTTCACAAATAATCTACAGAAATTAAAACACAGAACCCAAAACCTTTTTAAGTTCCAGATTTGTAACAAAGGAATGGAAGTTAGTGAATATACATCAGAGGGTGCTCATTTTATGTAGCTAAGGTGCAATTAGCATAGTATTTGATATAAAGACCAGTCTCCTGCAGCATCAAGTCTGAATTTCCTCAAAGAACTTCCTGACCAAGTATTATTTTGTTGACAAAGCTCTTCTCAAGCCAGCAGGCTGACGCCCAGTGCCCTGTCGCTAAAATAGAGTCTGCTGCACAGTGCTGACCATTACTGCTGGGATTCCACAGAGTTCCACAAAGAGGGACTAACGGCACACGTCCTAATAATGAAGCAGACATAAGGTTTGAGGATACAACTACAAACCCTTCAGCAACCAAGCCCAGATACAAAGCACCTATGCAGAGCCCTGACTCAATGATTAACTGGGTAGAGCCAGGAGGGTAAAGTTAGAGCAGGTCATCTTGAGGTTTCAAATTGCAAGGGTGAGTTGAAATGCTGTAAGGAAATGAAGGAACCTGGGGAGCAAATGATGAACCATATTAGGAAAACAGACTACGACCCAAGTCATTATTATCTAAGCAACATTAAATGATAACAAGCAGAGAAATAAAAGAGATGTCGACAGTGCTCCCCTTTACCACCATTCCCATGTACGATTTTATCAGCTGCAGAAACAGTCCTGGTAGGTAAGTGTTCTGACAACAGAACTAACTCAGCTCCAGTCAGTCTACAGGACTCCAGGTATAGCACCAGTCCCAGAACTACGTAAGACCTGAGAAACAGGTGACTTTAGGGAAAGTGAAAGCCAACCCTACTACCACAGAAACGCGCGCGCGCGCGCGCACACACACACACACACACACACACACACACACACAGAGAGAGAGAGAGAGAGAGAGAGAGAGAGAGACACTGACTGACTTACAGCTGCCTTACCTCTGCTCAAGGTACCCCAAGGCCTGCCTGACAAACTCCATGCGCACTTCTACACTGCTTCGGCTCTTCAGGGCATCAGTTGCTGGTGTCAATACCACATCTGTCATTTGTTTGACCATGGCCCACATGTCAGAAATGCTCTGCATGTAAATGAGATTGCATGTGACAAAGCTGTAAGGATGGAGAAGTTATGTGCTATAACTGCAATGGCAGGCAAAATGAGGAGGGACTGAGGCTTTCTGTCCGAGACCATCCTGGCTGGAACTCAGTGCAGATGGGCCTCTGCCTTGCCAACCACCTGAGCTATGACCACTGATGAGCACCCCTTCCTTGCTTGGAGTTGGCCTTCAAATCAATTACCATGCCAGGCCTGACAGAACCAGCTCCATCACTGCAGGAACGTGAGTGTAACAAGAGCTGAATCTCAGCAGGTCATCCCTTAAGAGTGTCGGAGTGCATGTCTAATCAACCAGCACCAGGAGTTTAAACACAAGTTCTTACAAGGTTATTTAAGTTTTTAAGGCTTAAAATAAGAGTTTAACCTAAATAATAAATGTTTTGTCCTCCCAGAGGCGATCTGGGCTTATGAATAAATGCCACAGCCTCCATTTTCCCTCCTGTTCCCCCCATCAGAAGAGCCTCCAGGAAAGAGGCTTTTCTTTGTGTCACCCTACCCAGTGGGCCTCCTCTCCCCAGGCTGTGAAATTCTCCTTCAAAATGTGTTTCCAGCACTCTAAAGACAGAACCAGAGAAATGCAACAGTGGAGAGAAGTTGGTTCTTATGGTGCCCTCAAAAAGGAGAGCTGTAAACACCAGGCAGATGGGAGGAGTGAATTCTCACTTTTGTCTTTAAAATTACTTACAACTGCCTTATATTTTACTTCTGGAAAAAAACCCACATTTTTTGAAAAACAAATCAGTGTAAGCTGCTTCTGCTGCGGTGGCAACCTTCGCTTCCTTTAGCCTCTGCTCACACCTTCTGACTCTGTCCCACCCATCACTGCTGCCCCTTCCTAAAGAAGAAAGCAGGACAGGAATTAAGAGTGTGGACATAATAAAAATTGGGAGAAGGGATTCCAGAAGGAAAGGATGAGTTAAGTTCAAGGAGGCCACATAAACGATGTCCTCTGCTGAGACCTGAGGAGAACCTAAACAGAGCTCAAGACCGCTCACCACTAGCTAACCCCAGTTCGGCCTTTTGAAGATGTATTTTTAAAAAGCCACCATAAAAATGATCATTCCAAATATATAAAACACTGGAAAAATGAATGTTATTTCATAAAACATTCTTTCGTCAGTAAGGTGCTGACCCCAGATGAACAGTGAACTTGTGTTTCTACCCAGGTTGGTGCTGGGCACTACCTTGTCGTCCAGCTCTGCGACAGATGAGCACAGGTCCACCAGGTTGGGTTGAAGGTGTCCACTCACAATCTTCTCATTGTAGATATAAATCTGAAATAAAGGGAACAAAGTAAGCGGCATGATCTATTTCACTTCCTTTTATGGTCTGAAGTCGTTGTGAAGCCGGCAAGTGTCCAATAGAGGCTTTTGCTCACCTTCTCTTGCCCAAAGTACCTAATCATTAGCAAGGCCAGCTCTCCAGCTGTGGCTGGCACATTAAAGCTACTCACTAGCCCAGTCTTACAAACACCCGTCAAAGCAGGGACCAAGGTAGTCCAAGAAGAAAGGTTAGGACCAAAAATGAAGATGGGACTGAGAAACCATGGTCTGGCTAAGATCCATGTCAAAGTCTGCTAAAATTCAGGTCAGAGAACTGAATGGTCGTGGGGCCAGAGTTCATGGATTCGAGTAGGTTTGTTAGAACAGTGTCTGCTACACATTGGAATACCTACTTCTAGAAAGCATCTCTAGGCCCAGGAGTGTTTGCTGCTAGGCCGGACAAGCTGAATTAAATCTCTGAGATTACCTACATGGTGGAAGGAGCACTGATTGCTACTTGTTGTCCTGACCACTGCCCCCATAACAAACCAACAAATAGATAAATAGATGTAGTAATAAATAATCTCTGCTCTTCAGGTAAAATCTCTCTCAAAACAAATAAATACAACCAACCAAACCAAAAAAAAAACCCCACAACTATGATTTTATGCAATGTTTATTAAGGTATAAGAGAATACATTTTACTTCAGATTTGATCTAAAAATATTAAAATGATGGTTACAAACTAAGTTCTACTCCTGTGTGTAAGATTTTCTTTTACATTTTGAAGTCCTTGTTCTACTGAGGACTGAGCTAATGACAATTCATGGACCCACGGAACCTTTGCTTCTTCTATTTTAAATGGAAGATGCTGACGTCATATAGCTTCCAGGGTTGTTACAAAGATTTAACAGGTTCTTAACCATAAGTAGACTTAGTCACTCAATAAGAATGTCCTAGAGCCAAGGCTATATTTGACACAGCACATAAACATTCACTTTCTGCGGGGAGAACCTGGTAAACAGACAGCTAGCACTGGATCCTAAATGCTGCAGGAGTCAAATTCTACAGAGTTTAGCCTTTCAGATGAAGAAGCTACATTGTTTCTTCATTCATTTGTAATTCTGTTGGGTCTGAGATGATGGTGGTTATAGCAACGGACAGAACCAGCCAATGGAAACTTAAAGGATAAGGGTGTGGAATGAATGTAGGTAGAAGAGGGAGTGTGATCTAAAAAGCGGAGAAGGAAGAAGTCTAGCGGAGAAAGGCGGAGCTGAAAGGCAGGTGAAGCCATCTCTGGAGGATGGAGGTAGGCTGCAGCTGCCTGGAATCTGAAGCAGCTCTGTATGAAGAACTCCGCTCCCAACCTGTGGAGTACATTCTCTGCTTTTACTCCTACTTAAAACAAATCTACACAAAAGAAATAGTTAGGATATTTCTCTCGACAAAGTGTTAACTAAGATTTCTAGTGATACATGATTCGGTTAATGTAGAATTCCATTAATTAATTAACTGGTAACTGAAGAGGGAGTCCTCTATTGGATCTAATAGTTCTTTCCTCCGTTTGTGTAGCTGACATCTGTTTCTTACCCAAACCCAATTCCAGGGTGGCAGGAGGGGAATAGGGAATGTATCAGTGTGTCCTCTCAAGGTCACAGCTAAGTTAAGCATCTTGTAACTTTGCAGAGGAAAGTGACAATTACTTTGAAATACAGGTTTGACTCGTATTGTTTTATTCCAAGAGTCAACCGCAGGTAAGTCCAGCACACAGTTGCACATGAACCATCTTGATCCGTGCTTACTGATGCAGGTTCATGATCAGCAACCAGGAGCATGGTCCCCAACACACTAGAAACATCCTTATCTCCACTGCAGTGCTAACAAGATCAGCACACTGTGCTTATCAGGGCAGAAAGCATTTTGAAAATCCCACTCAGCAAGGGTAAAAGAATCTAACATACCATTCATTAGCCAGCTAAGTAATTCAGTTAATACAGAATTCCATTTGCCATGCATTATAGTTACTCAAGGAAGCTATTGCCAACAGAGTAAAAAGAAACACCTGGTCAGTAGAGAGGGTAGATTTCAATTTCACTGCATTATCTGAGTCACTTGATTACCCTATTTAACCAAATGGAGAACAGGGGCATTCATGGTAAAATATTAACTAATCCTGTGAGCGAGAAGCCCACTTGCTTTCAGGGTTGACTTTCATGTGAAGTCACTATTCCCTCCGACTCTCCTGAGGATCATAGCATTTCATCTCCAGGATCATCTCTTCCTAAAAACCATACTCACCTGCCGGGCATAGGCCATCTCAATGCTGTCCAGAGAGCTTCGACCAGGAGGACCCACATCACTGATGTAACTCGGCTATAGAGAAAGAAACACCCAGGATTGGTTAAGAACAGTGCTCACCCAAGGCATAAAATCCATAAACTCACCCTTGTCTGTATACTGTTAAGTGGGGGAACCTAGTGTGGGGAATGAGGGAAAAGAAAGGAGAACAGCAGCAAGGCTCTGCTACAAGGACACGGGCTCAGCTATCTTTTAATAGCCTCAGGAAATAGTTTCCAGTACTAAAACCCTAATTTTAAAAATTATCCATTTAAAGAGTAGTTGATTGCCACCTCTGAATTTCCATTTAAATGACTTTTGCCTAATGCTCTTGTTTTCAAAAGCACTTCTCCTTCAGTTGCCCTTGGCCAAGCCACTGTTTTACCACATATAAAGTCAATTATCCATCAACAGGGTGTGTGCACTGTGATTCCTGAACAGAAGTGGCTGGCAAATATTCAACTGGAATTCCACAGGCAGGGCTGTGTAAGAACACAGATGCTGACATAATGGATGGGAGAATTCTCCCTCTACCTCCTACGTCCAATCAGGTCTCTTTGCACTGGGAAAATGTAGTCCATATACTAAGCCACACTGGGTATGACAGGACAGGACACAGTACAGGAGTGGATAACAGGGGCAGGGAACACCAGATATCAGAAAAGCAAGGCAGCCAGACTAACACGGTCAGAGAAGAGTGTGGCTCCCCAGGAGTCTGGAGGTATGTAGGGAGATAGCAGGCATCATACACAAGACTGGGAATGGGCTTCTCAGAGCAGAGAGCATTCAGAAAAGAGACATTCTGGGACAGAAAAGAATATAGCAGAAGGGAGCTGCAAACTCTTAGCACCATTGACTGTGCAAAGTGTACCCCAAGGTGTGTAAAACCCTTTCTTAAGGAAGGGTCACTCCAGACAGGGAGAGAAGGAAATACTGTGACGGCACTTACATAAAACAAGCCTAGGGTGAAAAAATCCAATGATACCACATAAGGAGATATAGATGGTTTTACCTTCATGAACACAAAGAGAAATCACACCAATCAATTTACAATATTTGGTAATAAAAGCCACTACTGTTAGGAAACAACAACAACAACAACAACACAAACAAAAGCCAGGACCAGCACAGCAGAGCTCTAAATGCAACTTAGCTGTGTAGAACTCTATGTATAAAACAAGGAGAGCTGGCGGTGGTGGCTCACGTCTTTATCCCAGCACTCAGATCTCTGTGAGTTGGAGTCCAGCATGGTCTACAGAGCGAGTTCCAGAACAGGCTGTAAAGCTACACAGAGAAACCCTGTCTCGAAAAACCAAACAATAAGCAAACAGAAACTTGAGCAGAACACTTGAGCCATTCCTATGAAAGCATGTTATTACAGCCACCAAAAAAACCAACATAGGCCTACATGCAACAACACAAAACAACTCTAAAGTGAGTAAACATAAGGCAAAACCAAATTGTAGAACCTCAAATACACAGTTTACAGTTGACAAGAAAATTATATGGCATACACATAGAATATTCCTAAGAAAAGTACACAGACTGACAGAAGTTCCGTGTGTGCAGGGTGGGTAAGAACAGCCACCATGAGAGGAGCTCTTTGTGGTACATCACTGCAGTAAAATGAAGGACGTGGTGAACAGAGAGATTCGAACAATTTCTGCAAAGAGTAGAGGAGCACTTTCTGTGCTTGGAATCCTACTCAAATCCCGACATACGAACTAGGCCCCGTCCCTTAGGAATCTGCCAGGCAGCACAATACCCAACTGAGTGTGAGGCTGTCAAATTCAAACTGTCCGTCACTCATTTAAGACATGTCATACATGCTACTATATGTTGGAAAGAAAAAAAAAATGCTGTCAAACTACACTAAATAAGGTATTGTAATTTCAGAGGTGTTAAAATATAGGAAAGCTATATGATTAACATTTGAAATAAGGTATTAAGTCTCTTATTAAATTAGTGGCTGTTCAATATCCGCTGAGTTTTACATACCAAGTGAAAAGCAGCAGCCGCGTCATCTGTAATGAAGCTTCAGTGGGAGCCCGCTGCTTGCCAAGTCACTATCCAGACACCTCATCCAGGGATCTGCCCACTGACCAAGGCCAACACATTCAACCCACCTAAGTTAAATCCACCTTTAAATACTGCTTTTTAAAAAGTGTCTCAGAGACAGAGAGGGAGGGAATATGCATGCATAGATAGCTTGACTCTCCTCTTCCACCTTTACATGGGCTCTGGGGACCAAATTCAGGCCAGCAGGCTTGCCTGGCAACTGCTTTTACCCACTGAGCTGGCTAACTGGCTCATATTGGCTAAAATACATCTAGGAATTCCCACACTGGCAACTCCACTTGTCATGTGAGCCTCAAGACACCGGAGTCCTTCCTCACAGTGAGCAGATGTAAGAACTGTGACACAGGATGCATATCAGGGCGAACAGACTCAAGAGACTCTCATTAAAGCACATTATTTTACTCAGGCAATACTTGAAAAGTTAATAACCCGTCAATTCCTGCCTTCCTTTAAAAAGTTGTATCTCTTTCTTCAATGACATCCTGAGGACACCAATTTTCCAAATAACTTCATGCTATTAAAGTGTCACTTCCTTTATTAAAACTTGCCAGGCATAGATATTAACATTATGTTTTTGCTCTTCTGTTATTGAAAGGCTCCAGGGGACAACAAACATTCCAGGGACTACCATATTTCAGTTCATTTCTGCCTTAAAAAATATTTCCTCCGAAAGCCTCGGGCTCAGCTTTATATTAAATTATCCAAATCTGAACATTTTCCTTCAAATATAAGGTCAACTCAACATGATCCGAGGCGTCCTCTCTAATGACTCTTTGAATTCCACAATTTTTGACAATAAGGTGCCCAGAAAAGAATGCTATGGTCACCAAGTCATACTTCAACTGACCTTAATAATGTGCAGTTTACCAAATGCTGACAGAACCACATCACTGCAGAGACCTGGAGCATGCACCCCATGCCAGGCACTGGGCTGCAGCTTTGTACCCGCTCTCAGTCCTTACAACAGAAAAAACGGTATTTCAGATAGAAAACCAGGCTTAACCTTAATTCTGAAGCCTGTCCTCTGTCCTTCAAACTATATGTGCTCCTCTACAGGAAGAATGAAGTGGAGATAATGTACCTTTCCACCATTTTGAAGAAAATTACATGGAAAGAGCCTGTGAAAACACAGGGCTCTACACACCACAAGAATGACCAAATTCTGAAAGATAAAACCACGTGTGACACAGATATGAGACAAATAGAATTTTCACACACTGCTATTGGAGGATATACTGTTGACATTCAGGGGCAGTATTTATTAAAGCTGAACTTTCACAAAATATGGTGGTTCATGTCCTAATCCCAGCCCCTGCCCAGAGACTAAGACAGGATCACCATGGGGTTTGAGGCCAGCAGGGGCTACACAGTGAGTTTTGGGCCAGACTAGACTACAGAGTAAGACCTTATCTCAACAAACAAAACAAAACAAATAAAAACAACAATAAAAATGCTGAACTTTTCTTTTTCCGGGGAAGGTGTGTGTGTGTGTGTGTCAGAGATTGAATCCAGGAGCTGGTACAAGTCAAAGTGCTCTTCCAGTAAGCCCCAACTCTAGCACCAAAGCAGGACATACACATGTACTCTGACCTAGCAACTTCCTTTTAGGAGTACCCAAAAGAGATACAAATATATATTTGTAGTAAGGAGCTGCGGGCAGGCCTGCTTTTCGTCCCACCCGGCTCCCGCACGGCTAGCTTAGCCCCGGAAATAACAACACACAAATTGTATTCTTTTAAACACTGCCTGCCCCATTATCTCTAGGGAGTTAGTTATTGGCTAACTCTCACATCTTGATTAACCCATTTCTAATAATCTGTGTAGCACCACAAGGTGGTGTCTTACCGGGAAAGATTCAGCATGCCTGACCTGGTGGCTGGCTCAATGGCATCTGCCTCATAGCCCTCTTCCCAGCATTCTGTTCTGTTTACTCCGCCTACCTTATTGTCTGTCCTATCAAAGGGCCAAGGCAGTCTCTTTATTGACCAATGAAAATAACACAATAGACAGATAACCCTCCTCCATCATATATTCTTATCAAAAGATAAAGAAATGCTCATAATAGTATTGTTTATAAAAGCCAAAAACTGGAAACTATCCAAATATCATCAGCACCATCCATCAACATCAGAATGGGCAAACAAAATTGCTGATACAGTTCAGCCATAAAATGAAAGGCTTACCACTACAAATATCATTTATGAGTAGACAGCTATGCAAAAGAAGCTACAGATAAGCACATTTCATGGCTCAGGTTATACAAAGGTCACAGAGACAGACCTTTAGGAGTGGGGCAGAGGTTGGAAGCTACTGCTGAGGAGCTGGTGTTGTTTCGGTACTTCATTTTTAATAATCCACTGAATCACATACTTAAGACTTTTATCCTTTACTGCATAAACCTTTCACTTTAAGAAAAAAGTTAAAAATAACAAAAGGTAAAGATTCATATATAAGCTCAGGTCTGTAATTCTAACACTATGGAGAATGAGACAGAAGAATCACCATGAATGAGGTCAGGCAACACAGTGAATACCAGACTAGTCAGGGCTATATTTTAAAAACCCTAATCCTATCTCAAATCAAAACAAAGAAACAAAAACCTCCCGGGAGTTTCCAGAAAATGGCAATTCTCTGGATAAATGGAGTAGACCTGTGTGTAACACCTGACGCCCTCCACTGCAGCATCTCTACCCCACCAAAACTCCCAACAGAGAGCAGCACAAGCGTGGGCAACTCTCCAGGGGCCTGGGGTCATGGAACAAGGGCCTACTGAACACACTGGTCTATTTTTGAGAGAAGAGCAATCAAGAAAGAACATTTCATTTGCAATTTATAATTACTTTCAAATCCCTATACAGAGCACAACCTATTAACACCATTTTTTAAAAATAAAGTTTATAAAACCAGGAGTTGTTCTAATTATTTGCTCAGACTCAGAAAGAAGCGAAGGGAAGCACTAGATTAGCCAAGGGTCTAGAGTGTTAGGTTTTTTCTCCGCAAAGACGTTTCCACCTGAAGTCTCTGTGTCTAAGAAATATAGGACAGGGTCCTTGAGGAGCGGTTTCCCAAAATAACCAGACATTAGCAGCTATTTATTTAGGGACTAACTGACTAGAAAAACTGGTCCTTAAATCAAGAGCATGTACAGACAAAGCATCAGAAGTCACCTTGCCAGTCTCACAGACTGTCAATCCACCCAATCCTTGACCCACGCTTCAGTATAGTCAAGACACAGAAGGCAACAGTTCTGGGTTTTGCCATCATGTTACAGCTCTGAGTCTGACCTCGTCTCTCTACAGCAGGAGCGTAGGTACCTGCACTGAATGTGGGGCATATACCTGTTAATCCAGTACTTGGGAGGACAGCTTGTGCTACATAGTAAAGTCTTGTCAAAAGTACTTATCAAACAAGTTCTAGGAAAAAGGCTGAACACAAAGCACTGGTAAAACATTACTCTTAAAACATTAAAATTGGAAATATCTACTTCTAAATTACCTGAAATTAGTTTTAGATATTTAAAAAGGAGAGAGATAGGATCTCGTGTATTCTAGGTTGACCTCAACCTTGAACTTCTAATCTTTCTCCTCCTTAGTACTGTGGACTGGACAGTTTTGTGCATGTTATACTAATTGAGCTACATTCCCAACTCTGAAATTGGTTTAGAAAAGACAACACAGCACATGCCTTTAATCCCAGCACGCAGAAGGCAAAGGCAGGCAGATACCTGAGTTCCAGGCTAGCCAGGGCTTAAAAAAGAAAAACAAGTTGTAAGGAAGAAACAGTCAGTATGAGTCAGACTCTCCAGTCATCACGAATCTGCACCAACAATGCTACTTCACTAGACCCTGAAGGTCTGTCTGAGGGTTTAAACAGCTTGTACAAGGCCTCACTGGACTCTATGACTCCGGATCTCAGGTCCAGGGTTGCTCCACCCCTCCTCAATGGTGAACACATGGCAGGCACAAAGGCAGACAGGTCTGTTAGACCTTGATGCACCCACCTGAAGTTCCTTGCAGGAAAGATCTCCAACATGCAGCGAGACAAAGAAGGATGCAGAAGAGAACACACAGCTAATTTTGTGAAAAGCACACAAAATTAAAATATACGCCAGACACGTACATTTGTATAAAGCAAGGCTAGAAATATGTATGGAAGACGTAACAGTGACGACTTAGGGAGGCTGAACAGGGGTATCTGCAGATAGGCTGTTTTAATTTTGGAACCACATTTCTACAGTGTTTTTATTTTATTTTTTAAATTAAATTTTTAAAAGAGAAGAAAAATCACAACTTAGTACAACTACTAATCAACAGTGTTAAGACAAACCCTGGGACTTCATATTTTAACTAATGTTTATCTGGTTCAACCTACCTCACTTTCTTGGGTGAAGTCAAGGGCGTCCTCTCCTGACGCCAGCAGCGTGTGCAGGATTCTTTGTTTCACTTGTTCCCACTCGACCAGCATTGACTCTCGATGATACTCTTCAGCCATACCAAAGGTCTGTCAGAGAGGGACGGAGAGTGCAGGCCCAGTGAGGAAACGCAGACTGATTCCTTATAAAACCAGGTGGAACTACAGAACAGGGCCCCCACCCACCAACCACTTTCCTAGAAGCAGATCCAGAAAAAACAAATCTATTTTAAAATTTATCATTTAAAAATTTTGCTAACAACTCTTTATAACATACTTCATATATCACTGATTTGGAGACATTTTTTAAAACTCTTATTAAATTGTGAGAAAATAAACCATTTAAATTACCATTTACCATTTAAAATTATTTTGTTATTTTATGTATATAGCTGTTTTGCCTATGCACACCACATGCACATCCAGTGCTCATGGAGACCAGACGGGGATATCGGATCCTTGGGGCTGAGTTACAAATGGTTGTGAGCCACCACGTGGGTGCTGGGAATCAAACTCAAGTCTTCTTAACTACTGAGCCATCTCCAACTCAAGGTTTACCATTCTTTAAGTGGACAGTTCAGTGGCATAAAGTACCAGTGCAATGGCCATCACCTTCCATCCTTATAATCTAATGCAAAACTGAAGCTCTGAGCTGCTTACCAATAACAGGCCATTCCTTTCTCTACCCAGACCCTGGCCACCATCAGCCTGCTTTGTCCCTGAGAGCGGTCACTGTAGTTATCACACAGAAGTGGAACCATATACTGTATATTTTTATGAATAATTTAGTTTATTTAGCAGTTCTTAAGGTCCATCAGATTGAAGAATGTGCCAAAATTTCTTTCCATTTGTGCATAACACTGGTAAGAACATGGGCATACAGATATCTCCTCAAGTCCCAGTCTTCAGTTTGGGGGACAGACTCAGATGCAGTACTGCTGGCATTATATTAGTAATCTTTTTACTTTTCTGAGGCTACATACTATACATCACCACTGATAGTGAATCAGGGTTACTATTTCTATAAATATCACCAACCCTTATTATTTGTTATTGTTTTTAATAAGAGTAGCTCATTTAGATTTGTTTTCCTAATGATTAGTAATGATGAGCATTTCTCTGTCCTTTACTAGATTTTGGAATTAAGCTACCTATTACAAACTACAGTAGTACCTTTTCTTTGGTAGGACATAAAATGATGATGAAACACATTAGTATCTTAAGATTTAACAAAGACCAGGAAAAAAAAAAAAAACCAGATTCTCCTTACCTGTTTATGTATTTTAAAAGACTGATTTTTTTTTTTTAAATAAGAAGAAAGTACTAAAATAAAAAAAATAGCCTTCTGGTATTGATTTCCTAACAGTCTACTCAACATCACAAAAGTCTGGTGACCACACTATTGTCACTGACAGAGACAAGACAGGAAGCTACCTGAACAAAGGCGAGAGAGAGAGAGAGAGAGAGAGAGAGAGAGAGAGAGAGACAGAGAGAGAGAGACAGAGACAGAGAGAGAGACAGAGAGAGAGACAGAGACACAGGAAGGGGGAGTGGAAGGAGGGAGAAAAGCAGGATGCAAAGGAAGAAAGAAAGAACTAAACAGCTTATGCTACACTGAAGTAAGGCTGTTCTCAGCCTGTAACTCTTTAATTGGTAGAGCACATTTCCTTCAGCTAAAATCCACTTTTCAAAAGGCCATCTCGCTTACAGTGAGACTGGCATCTAATTAAGGAGCACTGAGAGCATATTAGTAAGGCCTGTTTTATTTTGGGCAATGTAGATAATTTATAATGATAATAGTTATGTACATAAACTGTGGAGAACTATTAGAAAAATACACTCTTTCTACAAATATACTGAGTTTTGAACAGTATTTGTTAAAATATAGGCTAAAAGAACAAAGGATACAATACAAATGCAAACAGAAAATGACTAGGAAGAAGGGCAGCACATTTTGTACCCTTTCTACAGTGTACTCTGAAGACATGGGAGAAATAAACATTAGTTTAAACAGTCTTCCCCTGCTTTGTTCTTTGTACTGAGAATCAGACAACATGAGTGTCAGGTATGGAGTAGACCAGTCAGTTTGCCAGAGTTGAAACATAAACAGGGAAAACCTTTGTCTCCTGTACATACATGTAAACATAAACACAGTGGCTGTACATTGACTGATGTGGGATTTCCTTCGGTATATATGTTCCAGTATCTAGAAATATATCCGAGTCATCGGCCAAACAGTATGGTAATTAATATAGTTTCTGTGTGATTATTCAGGTCTGGGCGGCTGTGAATGAAAGAGCAGTTTCCGTTGACATCCTGACTAGAGAAACGTGATGAATCAGAAAGGTGGACTCAAAATGGGAAAAGAAACTATTACTAGATGCGACCCTCCAGAATGTGCACACAAGGAAGTCATACTATTTTTCAAGTTCTTCAGACTCTCCCAGCACAGCAAAGCACAGGGCACAAGCGGCAGGAGGACCAGGGCAGGTAGCATAAAGAGTTTGCAAGAGCAAATAAGACAGAGGCAAAGCTGTGGCACTGGCGCAGGACACGCAGCGTCAGCAGGTTTCTCTTGGAGAGTGGTCTCTGGCTAACAACCAACAGCAAAGCCGTAAAGGCAGCTCAGCTGAAGGACACAGATGATACCTCACCGTAGTAATGGGAATGGGGACAGTGGAGTCAGAATTCCAGGATCAGGTAAGGGTTAAAGTGACAACAGCGGGGATTAACTACACCCACTCCAACCCCTTTGGCTATCCTGGTACTTCTAGAAATACCAAACAACTTTGAAAACTGGACACTCTGGGGACTCAGTGCTCAAATGTCTGAAGAAGGACGCCAGGCTACTTCTTTATTAATAGCCAGCAGCCTAAACACTGTCAGCCTATTCATCCTTGGTGTGATAAAGAACATAAAATAAAAACAAAGGCCCACATTAAAATTCTCTTAACAACACCACCCCAGCTTATCTTAATTATACCTGAGATAATGAAAGATCCAATCTGTGCGCCAATCAGGGATGAATAGCCACCCACGAGTCCACCAGTGGCCTACTGGGTTTATAGCAGAGTCTTAACAGAACAAGAACAAGAACAAGAACAAGAACAAGAACAAGAACAAGAACAAGAACAAGAACAAGAACAAGAAGAACAAGAAGAACAAGAACAAGAACAAGAACGAAGAAGAAGAAGAAGAAGAAGAAGAAGAAGAAGAAGAAGAAGAAGAAGAAGAAGAACAGTGACTAAAGAGAAATCAACAGAGCAAAGAAAAACTTAGAGAAAAGGGTAGCGAGGGTCTGAGGCAGGATAGGAAGTAGAAGACAGGAAAGAGTATGGGGTAAGTTGAAAGAGAATGTGAAGACCTGAAAATCAAAAGGAAGGCAAGACCAACCACAGGAAAAAACAAAAAACAAAGCAGTGGAGGAAACTATTCAAATTAAATTTGAATCACTATTATTGTTATGTGTGCAAAGCATTACCTGTAGAACGCAGCAAAAATAAGGCAGGGATCAAACTGGATGACTGAATTAAGAAAAGGCTGGGAGTTCCTCACCCACTTTACTAAAAGGAAGGGCACAATAGCTTTGGCTTCATATCTGATTATTACTGAGCTGTTGCAGCTTTTAGAAACACCACATGTGCTCTGAGAGTGTCATTTTGGCTCGCTGAGATGCACCAAATGGGAGTAACAAGGACACATTTGTGGTTTCATAGCCTGTTTTCCTGGTATTTCAGTGGGACATTGGCAAGTTATTCAGATATGAAACTGCCACCAAAATGCTGGGAAGCTGCTGATTTTTTAAATCACTTTTTTTTATTGAAAATGATTTTTGCTCAGTAACAACCTTCTAGGGTACAGCCAAGTCAGAGGTGTCCTCTCAGGCTGGCTCCCAACACTGGAATGCCTCTCTCACAAAAACATATGCACACATTTTGCGCTGTGGCGTGTCACCTAAATGTTTTGGCTGGCTGCACATTTAGTCTCAGTATGGCACAATATTTAGAGACTGCCAATTTCAGAAACACATTCTCAGGGTAAATGGATTAATATGGTTTGGAGGCATTCAAGAATCCTAATTTAATTTCATTGGCCTTTTACAGCAGGACAATCAATTTTGGTGAGAAATTCAAGAGTGTGAACATTTTTAAATGTCTTCAAATATAAATCAATTAAGTTTCCCTATTTCCAAGACTAAGTACTGCCTCCAACAATGTAACTAATGAAATTTAGAATTTTCTTATTGGTCACTTGCCGCCTTTGGAACATTTCTTGCACACCAGAGAAGGCAAGTGAGCCTGTTGAGGACGCTCACCTTTGGAGAGGGCTCTAACACAGCACACTGAGTAGGGGCATTTCTTACTCTTTGGTTTTCAGATGACACAAATAAGACACAAACACACTCACTTGACATCCAAGCTAAATAAACACCGAGACAGAGAAAAGGCGCTCCTCATCTGATTCCCTTAGCAGAGAGGCACAACAGGCAGGCTGACAGGCGCTTCCAAGAAAAGCCACCTTCTCAAAGTCAGGTCAAACTTGACAGCTAACCTGTTTTCCTTCCTCCCTAAAGACCTCTCGGGAGTTTCAAAACTGAACTGGGATGCTAATGAAAGGCTGCGATCCTTGTCAGAAACAAAGGAGATAACTCTTGTTAGTAAAGGAAATGACCCTATGGGCACCGTGCAGGAAGGCTTTTGCAAAACATGCACATTTATCTATCCTGGTGTATCTTGGGAGTCTCACCTAACAATTATTGTATGCTCCCAGAATGAAAATATCCAGAAACACCCGTTGAAAGAATTTTGCAGGGGTGGAGGCAGGCTAGAATGTACAATGGCAAATCTGGCTGATATAGTTGCCATCATTTAGTGTACCAAATGTATTTTAAAAGCATTTTAAATGGTGATATTGGGCTAGCAAGATAGCTCAGTGGGTAAAGGTGCTTGCTGCCAACCTGGAAATCCAAGTTTGACCCCAAACCCACATAGTAAAAGGAAATAATCAACCTGCAAAAGTTATCTTTTGACTTCCACATGTCCCCCAACTAAAAAGAAATGACAGCATAAAACAAAATTTAAAAAAAAAAAAAGATGTTGCCATCATGCTGTGACAAAGAAAGCATGGACCTGCACTCTGCTGGTGAGCACTGTCACTCAGGCATCTGCACGTTAGTTGTTTTCTTACCCTCTTCCGGGACTCTTCAATGGCAGACAACAGGGCATTATCTTTCTCATTCTTCAGGAAGCCCTAGGAAAGGAGGCAAAATGACACAACCAAGGTTACCTTCAAATAGCAGAAGTACACTGCAGAACAAAGATCATCAGAAGAATCTGATACCAGTGTGCACGCCTATAATTTCTACCTTCAAGGATGCAGGGACAGGAGTATCAGTTCAAGGGCATTCTCAGCAACACAGGAAGTTCTAGGTTAAACTGGAAGACTAGGAACCATGTCCTCCCTGCCCTCACTGTCCCTGCCAAAGTCGAGCGCCTCCATTTACTACCATTTACTAACTTAGCGAAACTTAAATCTCAGTTGACTTATGTAAAATAATGAGATAATATAATCAAGTTCTTGGCCTCAAGGCTCAATACACAGCTCTATCGTTGATACTGATTAAGTCTAGATATGTTGGTGGCATTAAGAAAAGGTAGCCAGGAAGTTTTCCTTGTTCTTGCTCTGTCCTTATTTGCCTGAGATGAGGCCAAGAGAGGGAGGCAACAAGAGATTGCAACAATAGCCACAAATGCATGCAGGCAGACTCGAGGTCAACACCCCACCTTCTACACAGAAAACTTTTTTTCCACAGTTTGGAGCTCAGGGACCAAATATGAACAAGGAAAACTAATATTAGTATTACATATTCTGGTGTTGAGATCAAAGTTTTAGCTGTAATATGGAAGACTCCAAGTTAAGATCCACCCCAGATCCACCTACAATCTGTAAGGTCCAGTTCCTGTAAGGCAAAGTCCACTGTTCATGCATTTGTACGTGTCTAAAATGACCTGCTTTCCTTGTAATGCTTCTGTTACGCTTTATAAAAAAGGAATTTGAGGAACTGTAATAGAAAGAATTATGCAAAAGCTTTTAAATGATAAGCTCAATTTAAAGGTATTGGATGATTTCCCACACGTTAGTTTTGATTACTTACATTTTAACAACTGTAGTTTTATTACACTCTCTCCAAATAGTCCTAGTTCTTAAGCTTCTGGTTAACAAATGTGGATGGAAGGCAATATAGGACTATAATTTAGGTAAGATATTATCAGTGCTCACAAATTTCCAAAACTTCTATCTATTGGCCCATGATTCCCCTGTACCTGTGCTTATACTCCAAACTGCATGATGCACTGGGATGTGCAAAGAGCGGTCAGCACCCAGCAAACAGTCCTTCAGAAAGACCACCCTGGGCAGCTCTGAGGACTCAATATAGACTGCTATCTATACTGATAACAGGGCTGTGGGTAAGGGGAGGGAGAGGCTTCAGTCCCCTTCTTAAAATGTAATAGACTCCATGTATAAGAAAGGGGGGTAAGACATAATTATAATATATACATACATTGTCCATGGGGAAAAAGTCAGTAAACTTTTATTACAAATTCTCTGTTTTTGAGACAGGGTCCCACTGTGTTACCTCCAACTCACTATCTTTCTTTTAAGGGCTTTAATAGTCAAAGCTAAATTAAAGGTGTACAGTGTCACCATTTATAAACAAAACTATACATCTATTACCGTGGATTGATATTATGAACAATAGGGAGGCAGGGACCGTGTTCTGCTACAACACAAAACTGCGTGAACAAAGCAGGGTGGGAGGAGAAGCTGCTATTTGTCAAGGCTTAGCTTAATTTTCTGTTTTAGCTGAGGCAGAGGGAAATATGTGTGTTGAGTCTGATATTCTGTGTTGCATCTCTGCTTCTCTGATCATCCCAAGTCAAGTGATCAGCACTTGACTGCTTGTAACTGTGCCTACACTCAGACTTCTCTTACATACATACGTAATAACAAACGCAAAGCAAAATACTTCTCAGCGTGAAACAGAGCCCTCAATTTCTAAGAAATGAAATTTGAAGAAGATATCCCTCCACCCCCCCCCACACACAAGCAATAACAGGCAGAGAAAAAGGGTCAGGAATTTAAGAAAAATTAGAGATGGAGCTTTTACATAGGAGAAGCTGGAGGGAGGAAAAGGGAAGAGGGTAAATGATGCAATCATATTATAATTTCAAAAATAAAAGATTTATAGAAAAAAGGAAAAAGCATTTGGGGTTAGAGCAAGCTACTTGTCTTTTAAAAGCTATGTTTTTAAATATCAACAAATTAACTAAAGTATTTGTGCATGCGACCCACATATGAACAAAGACCTCACCTTTATGTACCTTAAAAACTGCTGTTCTACAGCCCACAACACAACCATCCCTCAGAATGCTAGAAGACTGGTTCCAGACCCCTTCCCAAGATACCACAGTATTCACATGTAACCTATGCACAATTTAAAGCATAGGTTATTCACACAACATAAATGCTGTATGAATAGCTTATATACCATATTATTTAGGCAAAAATGACAAGAAAATCTGTATTTATTCAATATCTCTATCCCCAACAGGTCCTTCCATTTCTCTCTCCCAGGCTGCCCTAAACTTCCAATTTTCCTGCTTCAGCCTGCCAAGCTAGTGCCACAAGTATTTCAAGTCTGAACCACCATATTGTACAAGTCAGACAAAATGCTTATTCTAGAAAGCTTGTTTTGGTTATACATATAGGGCCAATTATATTTATTCTGATCTTTGATTTTTACCTTTTATTCCTTTCTATAAGGAAACATTAGAATGGGTTGTACATATTATATTTTAAAAAACTACACATTAGCAGCCTATCTTTTGAAAAAAATCTTAAAAAAAATTAACAAGTACAAAGTAGTGATGGGGTCTTGTGCCATCTAGTGGTGATTAATTTCTATTAACGAGCACATCTCTTAAGGAAAAAAAAATAATGAAAAATGAAAAAGATTCTAAAGACACAGTTTCTCTCACTTTGGCTATCAAACTATTGAGATAATAGGCTCTCCTACCCCACACTCACAAGAGATTCAAATGTCCCCAGCTATCTCATGATAGGAGAAAACAGGCTGAAGTCTAGTGCCAGTCAGAGGGGCAACCTGTCCCCAAGACAGAGACTTTACACAGGTCCACCTTGCAGAACAGACTGGAGTCCAGACAGTGATGGGAGGGGCACACCTGGACTAGCACTGCTTAGCTATTCACACATCTTGCTCTCTATTTAAACCTAAATCTCATGTCAGGACCTTGAAGATGGATTTGCTCCTCTTTGTTCCTTTCCCAGTGTGGCCAGATACTGAATAGATGTTTTTCTGCTCTTCACGCTTGTTTTGTTAACTAGCCTATACAGGATAGGTAGCCCAAACTAGGCACTGACTCTTAACAACTCTGGTGACAGTAACATGGGGCTGAAACAAAATCACTAAATTATAGATGGGGACAACAATGTATTTTACCACATAAATAAAATAATAAAGCAAAATTAAACATAAACTTCAAAGTGGGAAAAAGACTCTTTGTCTTCCTCCTTTTCCTTCTCAAAAGCTGGACAAGGCCAGGTATGGCAGCTCATCACAGTAATCCCAGCACTTGGGAAGACTGCTGCAAATTCAAAGCCAATTTGAGCCTCAGAGTGAGACACTGTCTCAAAGCACCAAAACCCAAAACATAACAGGAAAAAATAAATAGCTGGACAGAAACATGATCTGCCTCTGCCCAGGTTTTCCAAGTTTCTTCCTTGACTTGTGATAGCTAAAGTTATGTTTTAAGTATAAGTTACTATGCTTAAGGGATCTATAAAACAAAATACCTCTAGCCTGTAAGCCCCACTTGCACAAGGACAGTTAACTTCCTGGAATGCTGGGAACCACTGCTCATGTAAGATAATAAACTACATGTTTTTGCTTCTGTAAACAAGCTTGGTTGCCCCAACTGCACAGGAAGTGCTTGATCACACGTAGGCAGGAGGTACATGGGCAGGAAGTAGGTCAGCATGTAAGCTTGCCTCTGACTGGATAAAGATGGTTAATATATAGACTTGTGGGTCTTTATAAACCCCTGCCTAACGTAATTCATTGCCATACTCTGGGAATCCCGGGTATGGATCTGGCCAGTGTTCATCATCCTGGCCAGTATTTAATAAAGTTTGTTTCAAATCTTTGATAGTGTTATTATTCTCGCCTGGTGGGATTAGCCAGACTTTGTCTATGTGCTTCTTTTCTTTCTGGATTTTGTGAGACTCTCCTCAACACCACTGTCCTCATCCTGGAGAAGTGCTTTTCGCATTTATCTAAAAGTGGGCCTCTGGGCAGAGAAGGCACATCAGCTCTCCTCCTACTCAGAGTAATATGCCTACTCCTAACTTTTCCATTTGCTCCTCCTTCCAGGGTCCAGAAACAGACACTGTACTGGCTTTTGGAATGGGTTTTGGTTTTCAGTTTTCTGTAACACAGAATAGTTCCCATTCAGAAAGGACTTAGGCGATCCAAAGATGGGGCCAATTCTTTAAAAATAAAGAAGCCAAATACCATCACTCCACCCCCTAGACTCCTCCCATCCTATTTACAACTGAGAAACTGAAATTTCAACATTTACCTCAGCAAGAATCCCCATTTAAGAAGAAGCGCAGGAAGAATTCAGTCTGAGTTCTGAAGTTCTGGCTCTCCCGATGAAAATTAAAATCTCATTCCCTCTTTAAAAGGATGGAGCCCAAAAGAAGGCAAAACATCCTTAATACATCTGTTGGGAGTTGCAGACCTCTGGCCCCTTGACTTTCTTTACCTGCCTCAGACCCTGGAGCGAACTGAGCAAAACAACTTGTTAACCTGTGCCTGCAGCTGCTCTGAGCACAAGACCCTGATGGCAGGGGAGTGGGCTCTGGTGAGGGCTGCAGCTGAAAGATCCTGAGAGCTAGGGCATGGCTATCAGTTAAGGATCCCTATGTAAGTTTCCCTGGAGTATTGTGCTTCATACAGGAACTTGTCATTCCTGTATCAAGGATGACCCGTGTCCCCGTGTCTGTGTGTGTGTGTGTGTGTGTGTGTGTGCGTGTGTGTGTGTGTTTAAGTCTCCAGCTTAGTTCCCGGATCGTATACAGTCCTGTACACTTCCCCATGAGGTTGGGGTCCAGAGAGTCCTACTCTGTAAGACAGGTTTACAAAATAACAGGGCCAGCAGAGTTCAGCTCTATTGACATCCTGCCAAGGTTCAGGTCAGTTGCCTCGGCGTAGTGAAAAGACTTAGAAAATTACCAGCCTAAGTATGGAACGAGTACAGATATGTGCTGTTCAGATCATGTTCTTTATTCTTCTTCCCCATTCTTTTCCCATTCTGCAAAGTTTTCAGTTTATACACACACACACAAAACAAAGACAATTTCTTTGGGGTCATAAGGGGGATGAGCACTGTCCTGGGTGATGCAGTCAGCAGTTCTGGGGGGAGGCCTGGCTAGGAAGCCGCGGGAACAGCACTAGGAGGCAGAAAGGTTTATTTAATAGGTTCTAAATTCTAAAGGGAGTTTGTACAAAATACCACACTTCTAGGTGGGCTTTGATTAACTAGGGGTTAGTGAAAAATAAATGTAAAAGGAAAACTGGGTAGGTGTAGAGGGTTAATTGCTGAGGCCAGCACTTTCCTAAGTCCGCTATGGGAGAATTAGGACACTCAATCTCAAATGAGCTTTATCTTTGAAGGTCCCAAATGTGGTCTATATGAAAGACTCCTTTCCTGACTGCATGTCCTGCCAAATGGAAGATAGTTTTGGGGAATTTAGCTCCTAATGTATCTCAGGGAATGGAGTGGAGATTAGGTTGTGTGAATTAAGGTTTCTGGCTACTTGACTAAATTCTCTCACTGGAGGTTTCATGAGGTGGGGGAAGCCATTCAGTAAGTAAAAGAACAAGGCAGGTTTTTAAATGTTCACAGTCCTTGTGGGACAGATTCAGTTATGAAGCATGTCATAGATATATACACACATATATATACATATACATGTGTGTCATATATATATATACACACACATATACATATATATCAAAACTATATAGCTTAAACGAAAATCATCTTCCTGATTATCCACAGATATATGTGCCCATAAGATTGAGATGCAATCATGAGATTACATATACACATCACATGAGATTACACACTACAATACAAATACCAGGAAGACACCAAGCTGCTTTAGCAAACGTGAGTAACAGTTTCCAGAGTCGATGGTCCTGCAGACCTTGTCTGGACAGAATTAATCCTCCATCGGTAACCATGCCTCTGCTGGGTTGACATCTGAACATTAGCTGCCAACTGCTGTAACTCTCATGGCCCCTGACAACAAACTAGTGTACATGTATTCTGGCCTCATTCCATGAGGTCAGGTACAAAGTTTTTTACTTGTGGTAAGATGTCAAAAACATTTCAGATTTCTAAGCAGTGTGAATTCAGGTGTTTTTGATTAGGAACAGTGAACCAGTACTAAGAATAATATTTATAGGGTGACTACTTTATTACAAGCATGTGTTACATATGCCCAATTCTGGCTCTCACTTTTAACCCAATGTTAAACTGTCTCTCTCTAATACTTATCTATATCATACTTTAAAATATACATACTTTGAAGATACAACTCAGTGGTAGAACTGCTTGTTAAGCACGAAAGTTAGTGTTCAATCCTCGGTACTTAAAAATAAATAAACAAAGGGAGGCTGGAGAGATGGCTCAAGGGTTAAGAGCACTGGCTGCTCTTTCAGGAAACAGGGATTCAATTCCAGCACCCACACAAGCAGTTCACAAAACTGTCTAGCTCCAGTTCCAGGGGATCTGACACCCTCATACAGATATATATGCAAGCAAAATCCAATGTACTATCAATCAATTATTAAATCTTTAAAAAAAGAGATAAAGGTTTATTTATATAAATAAAGATAAATAAATGAAGGGGTTTTTGCTTGTTTTTTATTTTGTTTTGCTTTGTTTTTTCGAGACAGGGTTTCTCTGTGTAGCTTTGGAGCCTGTCCTGGAACTAGTTCTTGTAGACCAGGCTGGCCTCAAACTCACAGAGATCCGCTTGCCTCTGCCTCTCGAGTGCCGGGATTAAAGATGGGTGTGCGCCATCACTGCCTGGTTCCACATAAAGGTTTAAAAGTCAAGTAGTCACACATTTTTCTCATTCCTATCCACTTAGAAAAGACAGTAGCTTTCCACATAAGAAGACCTAGTTCACCATGTGTGGTGGCACACATCTTTAATTTCAGCAATCAGGAAGCACGGTTAAGTGAATTTTTTTGAGTTTAAGGCTAGCCAATAGTTAAGATACAGGCTCCGAAGTGAAACCTTGTCTCAAAAACAAATAATCAAACAAAAAAGTGGTTGGAGGCACAGACCTAGTTTACAATAGCAAAATTCAGACTTATAACCCACATTTTCTGGCTGCTTTTGGAATGGAAAATGAAGACATGACTACTCCAAAGCATAGTTGAGAATGCTGATTGAAGTCATGAGGGAGAAAACAGTCGGAGGCATCCAGAAAAGTTCAGGTTAAATATGGCCAGCAGACTCTACCAGGCCATGAGAGAGGGGAGAAGGTGGAGAGTGAGAGAGGAAAAACGGGCAAGTAACCCTCAGAGATGCAGGAGTGTAGACAGCAAGGAGCCCAGGGATCACGTGTCCAAAGTGGCTGCCTTCCATAGGGATCAGAAGCTGGGGGAAGGGAAGCAAAGTCCAGGCCCTGGGAGGGAGGGGTCCAGGTAGGGGAAGGGTGAGAAGTGCTAGGGGGAGCTCAGGTACTGAGGGAGACTTGGGTGGTTTTGTTTGTTTCGCTGTTTATTGCTTTTTTTTTAAGGTTTCTTTTACACCTAACACTCTACTTCACTATCTCTCAACAAATCAAATCAAGGTGAGAGAAACAGTCTTACACTTGCTATGCTCTCTACCTCACACAGAGGAAGGATAGCAATAAATGTTGATATTTGGCATACCTTTAAAACAATATCTTTAAAGATAAAGGTCAGAACCTATAATTAAGGAAGAGTTTTTTTTTAATTTATTTTTAGAAAAATTGTGTTAAGTAGCCCAGTGGCCTTAAACTCAAGATCCTCCTGGTTCTGCTGGGATCTGAGGTGTGTGCTACCACACCTGGCTCTCAAACAGCATTTTAAATTAAACAAAATACAACAGAAATTGTTAGATGGTCTGAATGGCATTGCTTTGTGAAACTTTTGTTCCAACTATGTATATTTATGCTACAAGTGAGGCTCTGAGCTTGATCTCCAGGGGCAGGAAAAAAAGGTGTTACTTTTAACTATATCCACTTACTAGTCGTCCAGGCTAGTTTTATGTCAACTCAGCACAAGCTAAAGTCATCTGAAAAGAGGGAACCACAATTAAGAAAACATCTCCAAGATACCCTGAACTGGTCATGGCAGTTCTCCTGTGACCGACCAGGCAACACTTCCAGTGGAGGGATTGGAACACCAACCCAGCCACATAAGCTTTGAGCTACAGTCTGTCGTTCTATGTGGCACAGAGTTTGTGGGAATGGCCAACCAAAGACTGGTTCAGTCCAAGACCCAAGCCATGCGAGTGAGTCCACCCCTGACACTGCCTGGAGTGTCACTACCCAGGACCCGGAGAATGGATGGCACAGAGACCAAGGATAGAACCAAACACTACTGGAGGGGGAAAAAAAAAAAAGCCAATGCAATGATGCCTAAGGATATTCTCCTATACTGAGTATCGTGTGCCTATCCTGATTGTCATCAGAGAGGCTTCATCCAGTGACTGATGGAAACAGATGCAGAGACCCACAGGCAAACAAAAAGGCTAAGCTCAGAGAGAGGGAGGAATAATTGTAGGGGTCAGAGGAGTCAGGACATCACAAGAAAACCCACAGAAACTGAACAGACAACCAGGGAGCCCGCATGGGACTTACCTAGGCATTCTATATGTTACCATTGTGTAGCTTGTTCTACTTGTGAGACTCCTAACAGTGGGAGCAAGAGCTGTCCCTAACACTTTGGCTGGCTTTTGGGACCCTACTCCCCATACTGGGTTGCTTTGCACAGCCTTAATACATGGGGCAGTGCTTAGTCTTACTGCAACTTGATATGCCATGTTTTGTTAATATCCATGGGAGGCCTGCCCCTTTCTGAACAGAACCAGAGGAGGAATGACAAACCGGCTTATTTTACATTTATTTATGTAAAATAAATAATTTAATTTAATTAATAATTTAGAAATGCCTCCATAAGATCAGCTGTAGGAAATACTGGAGGGCATTTTCACAATTAGTGATTGATATGGAATGACCCTGCCCACTGTGGGTGATATTATCTCTGGGCTGGTGGTTCTGGGTTCTATAAGAAAGCAGGCTGAGCAAGTCATGAAGAGTGAGCTAGTAAGCAGTACCCTTCTGCATCAGCTCCTGCCTCCAGGTTCCTGTCCTGTTTGAGTTCCTGTCCTGACTTCCTTTGATGATGAACTGTGACGAAGCTGAAAAGTAAGTGAAAAAAAAAAACCCTTTCCTCCCCAAGTTGCTCTGGTCATGGAATTCCATCACAGTAATAGTCACCCTGCCTAAGACACTGGGGTATGTGTATGAAATGGACGAGAATGTGAAATGCATCTCTTGCTATGGGTCACAGACACAACAACCCAAACGGTGCTACCGCTGTGGAACAACAAGTATCACATACCTGCTCCAGCTACAATATCTCCTGACCCCATTCCATTGTTAAAAAATATTTTATGAGTATGAGTTTTCATATATGTGCAACAAATGCACACTTGTTGCCCATGGAGAGTGCTCCTCTGAAACTACCAGTTCAGAGCTACCAGTCAACATGCAGGTGCCAAAAAATGAGCCCAGGTCTTCTGTAAGAGCAGCAGGTGCTCTTAACTGCTGAGTCATCTCTCCACTCCACCTGTGCTGTACCCAATGAAAAACAACACAGACCAGAATCCCAAGGTTAGGTCCATTCTTCTACCAATACTGCAATATTTGAGGGACCCGGTGGTCAAAGTGGATCCTAAAGAGCTACAGCCCAGGAAAATAAGCCTTATTTTAATCATTACAGACTCTGGGGTTCATAAGACCCCCAAGAGGCAGGCAAACAGATGTCTATTTTGCCAAATGGCCAAATTTTCTTAGCTATTCTACTTTCCGACAGTGAGAACCTTAGGAGAAATGAGTCTCTTCAGTTGAGGAGCTGGATAAGCTAGTAAAGGTGCTTGCTGTTGAAAACCTGAAGACCTGAGTTCAGACCCTCAGAACCCATGTATATATACCCCACATAATCTTTTTAAAAAAGAATCTCTAATGAGAAAAATTTCCATGTTCAGTTTAGTCAGAAAAGAAAAGCGGCATTAAAAAAGAAAAAGAAAAAAAAAAAAAAAGGTGGGCGGTGATGGCACACACCTTTAATTCCAGCACTCGGGAGGCAGAGCAGGAGGATCTCTGTGAGTTTGATGCCAGCCTGGTCTACAGAGCAAGTTCTAGAACAGCTAAGGCTACATAAAGAATCCACGTCTTGAAAAACTAAACCAAACCAACCCCTCCACAAAGTTGCACTGCTTCTTTTAGAGTTTTTATTTGTATCTACACTAATAAATGATCTGTTGGGCACTTAAATAAACAGACTCGAACATATAAAATTCCTCACTGCTGTATGTACATATGTACACACATACAACCAGAGGCTGACTGAACGAAGCAATAGCCATATTTTATATGGCCCTCAAAACACTATTCCCTACTCTCTCCTTCAACAGACTAACCAGCAACCCATGCTGTCAAAACCAAGAATGAGGCACTGCGGCAGGTGGGACATTTATGAAAAGGTATAGGACACAATGCAAAAATGTGTAGTGGGTACTACAAAATCTGTATGTTCCCTCTCATTTAATATGTATGATATATACAAATTAATTGGAAATCTGTAATCAATATTCAAAATCAAAATACTTAAATTATTCATTTCACATTTACTTATTTGGGGCAGGGGACATGTATGCCATGGCACATGTAGAGGTCAGAGGGCAATCTGAGGAGCTGGTTCTCTCCTTCCACCACATGGGTTCCAGAGACTAAGCTCAAGTCATTAGACTTGGCAACAAATGCTTTTACCCGCTGAGTCATCTTACCAGCCCCAAATCAAAATATTAACACAAAGTCAACAGTGGTATTAGGAATCAATGCTGTGACTGAATGAACTACCGAGACACAAACAAAGGTATAAAGACAAAATAAACAAGCAGGCTGGGCATGGTTGTGTACATCTTTAATCCCAACACTTGGGAGGTAGTTTGAGGCCAGCCTGATCTACACAGAGACGGTCAGGGCTGCATACTGAGAATCTGTCTTCAAGGTGGCAGGAGACAGGGGATATAAATAAATTTTTTAAAATAGAGTAATTCTTCTTTCAAGATGAAACAAGAAATATAGTGAGCACGGCTAAAGACTCTTTAGAACTTTGGTTAGTGCTACAGAAACATCTGGATTCAACAAAAAGCATGAGACATTTTCCCCATTTATGTTGGAAGAGACAACACACTACAGACAATGACTGCTAAGAGAGAGAGAATCAGTCTTTGTTCAGAGATCAGCCCCCTGGGAATTTTTTTTTTATTCAAAAAGCATAATTCAAACTGGTTTATAAGACAGTCTTCTAACTTTCACAGGAAAAAGAACTCAATGTCCATAAAGAGGCTCTAATAAATGGAATTCTTCATTCTCAGCACTGGGCAGTACTTCTCCCAGACCGGCAAAAGGGCATAGGCAGCATTTTGGCCATAGTGTGCTGACCTGCCTGGTCTCTTCAAAAATCTGTCAGTATTAGTCCATCTGTACCACTGCCTTCAAAGAATGCCCACAGCAAGAGGCGCATGACTGAAAGCCCTTATACTTTGTGCATATTTCCTCCCTACTACCCATTTGTATGCTCCCCCAAAAGAAAAAACAAACAAAACCCCAGAACAAAAACCCATCTTGTAAGACTTCAGAGGCAGAGGTAGGCAGATTTCAGTGAGTTCGAAGTCAGCCTGGTCTACAAAGTGAGTTCCAGGACAGTTAAGGTTACACAGAGAAACCCTGTATCGAAAGCCTCCCCAGCCCCCCCCAACCAAAAATATCAAAAACCAAGAAAGATTTCAGAGGCAAGTAAAGCTGTGAGCAAACAGCAGTATGGTGGTGTGGCATAGACTATATCTCTATGTAGCCTACACCAAAAAACAATGTGGGCACAAAGCCGGGAGGTGGTGGTGCACGCCTTTAATCCAGCACTTGGGAGGCAGAGGCAGGTAGATCTCCGTGAGTTCAAGGCCAGTCTGGTCTACAAAAGCTAGTTCCAGGATAGGCACCACAGCTACAGAGAAACCCTGTCTCAAAAAAAATACCACCATCACCACCAAAAAAAAAAATCAATATGGGCACAAAGTACTGAGTGCCTCTTCCCAGCTCAACACCTAGGTGTCAGACTGAGGATGGCCAGCACATCGAGTTGCTACCTTGAGGAATACCATGACAGGGGCTGCAACCCAGTGAGGGCTACTTAAATCATCTGCTACTGGTGCTACAATAAAGCCAGTTCTGCCCCTTTTAAGGGTACTGGGGCATTCTTATTACCTGCCTACCAGCCATTTCTAGATATTCAAGAAAGAAACAGTTCACACATCTCAGCTATTGAAAAGCTTTGGAGCTGTCACACAGAGGGTACAAGGATGACATCATATAAATGGGTACAATACTTAGCCATTACCTTGACAATGGTGGCAATAATAATAATAATAATAATAATAATAATAATAATAATAATGCTTTTCTGGAGAGTCCTCTTTCCTCCAAATCCCAAAGTTCTGCCATCCCCTTCAGGCCTGTGTAAGGGGCTGGAGAGAGAAACAACTTCATCAGTACTGCTATCACACTTAAAAACTATGCCCAGGCCTGCACCCAGTTGAGAGGGGCCATGATGTACATGGGTGCCTGATTGTGGTAGTAGAGCCTCTGTTGGCCATCCTCTCTCCCCTTTTGCCGGGAGAAATGAGGATATCGCAGTGGAAGACATCAGGTAAGGAAGGGGGCCGGTCAGCTGCTCCAGCACTGAGGTAGCACCAAACAGAAAATACAATTGAGAGCACTTTCTCTCCTTTATCCAATTGCCCCCTGAAGTCAGAACATTGTTAGGGCTAAACTGTGGAGACACAAGAAAGTGAAACATTCTGCAGAAAGAACTTTTTCAATCTAGCTTTGCAAATGGAATGAATATTAATAGTTCACTGTATGCCTGGCTTCAAAGAACAGCAGCAGAGCCCTCAGCCAAAGACATAAAT
Organism: Myodes glareolus; assembly: GCF_982192425.1. NCBI lineage: Eukaryota > Metazoa > Chordata > Mammalia > Rodentia > Cricetidae > Myodes > Myodes glareolus. The sequence goes on along the minus strand of NC_142047.1, from coordinate 23,472,547 downwards.
AGATCTAAAAACTGAACCTATGATCACTCTAGGGGAGGAACAAAGTAGGTGCATTAGGGGATTAAAAAAAAAACATTTCAAGTCCATCTTGGACTTCAGTTTCTAAACCTGTCTTTACATCAATAATGGCCTCGCTTATAAGCATGCCTTTCCATGGCCCTCAAAACCCTCTGAAAGAACCCATAGAAGTAATCTCTACTAATAACAAGAAACAGGGCTAGGGGTAGAATTCTGAGCTTTATCTGATCTTGTGCCTTCTACTCTTCTGGGGATGGGGAGGAAGCAGGTGTAAGACACTGAGCCAGGGGTTGAGGGTAGGGGTTTAGCAGAGGGTGTATCTCAGTCAGTCAGCCGAGTGAGAGCCAGCAACTTGTTTTCCACAGCACGCAGGATTAAGTGTGAGCTCTTAGCAAGCAAAAGGACTGCTGTTAGGATAAAGTTTACATGCCACACTTATATTAATTCCCTGCTGGAACACAGTGTCGGTCATTTACACCACAATCGAAAATCCTAGGTTCTCCTACTTTGCAGCAATGCTTATGCTGATGGTGTCTGAGCACCAACCAGGATGACTGTCACAGAAAAGAGGCTTAGTTTCACTGCAGCTCCTTCTTGCTCAAAAATTCCTTTTTTTTTAAACATGTGGAAACAACCATCAGAAGAGAGTTTCTCTGATTTCCAATTGTTTTAAGTGTAATTTGGTCAAGACATTCCTTTGTTCAGAGTGCTTGGAGTTTTGCTCTCTCCTAAACTTGTTTAAGGCTGGAAACCTTTTGACTTTACTGTTAGAGCAGAGGAAAACTGCAGAAAGCACCATTTAGTACTGTCACCATAGATACAGTCAGCAGGACTGAAAAACATAAGCAATGGAGAACATGAGGCAAGGCTATTTTTTTCAAGTATAAACTGCCCCAAATAAAAGGCAGCTAAATGCCTTTACTCATTCCCTTCTCCGACAGAAGTGGCACCCCTGAACAGTCTCTCGTAGCTGGAGTAGAGGAGTTAGCTGTTGGGGATGTCTTCAGAGAGTACAGGTCTATCCTAGCTCTGAGTGCCTTACTCTTCATGTTCAACCATCACTATGAGCCTAAGAGCCCTATTTGTGGGAAAGATCATTTTTAAATGCGTGTTTACGAAAGACAAACTGATAAGTGCATATCAACTTCAACACAAACCCAGAAAGACTGCAAGCATAGCTTAGGAAGTCATTTCTGAAAACAGAAACCTCTGTGAGTCAGGATGCTCCAGCACAGACAGACTGACTTTGCTGGAAGCTCAATCGACCACCTAGTCAACAACAAGGAAAAAAAAGAAGAAGAAGAAGAAAAATCAGATGCAGACAGCATGTAGGTTGATGTAGGACAGTATCAGCTGCTTCCAGAGATCCACGCTCTGGTTTCCTGACCTTGAGAAAGTTATTTACTGCAGTAAACCTTACTTGTACTTAACCTGGATGAGCTGACTACGCTAGATAAACTCCATGGTCAGATCCAAACATTTCAAACCTGTAGGAGATGGGGATGGAAAAAGTAGCATTGTCATCGCCACTCTGACCACACTTCCTTCCCCTGCAGAATGCGCTACATCGGGAGTAACTGTAAGCTCTGTTCTGAAAGCACTGGCGTATTTCATATGTAAAATAACAGAAGTCCATGAAAAACTAGAATAATGCAAAAAAAAAATTCTCACAAGAATGATACGTACAGTTCTACATTTTCTAGAAATGTATCCATATAACAAGCAAGTTTATACACTTTAAAAAATGCACACCAGAGGTATTCCAAAATGTTAATACAATTTCTTAAAGGTGGTATGTGAAGTCTAGATACAAGCACTAACAAGCCTTTAGGAAATCTCCGAATTTTTCTCTCCTGGTAATAATAAGCATCCATGAGCGAGAAGCAGTGCTCCTAAGGATGTCTCCAGGACTAAGAAAATAACCGCAGTCCAGCTCTCTTCACAGTGCTCTGGGTGACGCCATTTTACTCCTTCCTCACTGCCATCTTAGTGCCATCAAATGCTTCCTAGCAGGCTGGCTGGCGTGTCTGCTTGTCTGCACTACAGTACAGCCAGAGTACAGTACCGCCAGAGCAGTCGAAGGTGTGATAGGAATGTATTTTCTTCTGTCATGGAAAGAATCAACTCGATTCTTCACTATAAGAAAAGGCTAAAATTTTGTGTGAAAAACCACAAAGCTTCAAAACTGCAGAGAATCACGAATACCCTACAAGTATCAAGAGCCTCTTCTAGCAGCCAAACTTGAGTAGACCAGGATGGAAGCAAAGAAAACACAATGCACTAGACCTCTGCCACCTCCCATCTGATCTAAAAAGGCACTTAGCATAGAGTTTTTTATAAAGTCTGTAACAGGAAAAAAGAGGGGAGGACCCGCAGAATCTTCAACCAAATAGTACTTAAAAATTTTCAAAGAAAGGCTTTGTAAAGCTCCTTAAACTACCTACGCCACACATTCTATGTAAGGCTGCAGTTCTGATTCACCGTCCAAAGATACTTTCATTCCAATGTGTAATCCTTGTGGAAATCAAAGGCAAAGGGCCCTTTGCTTCCTAGTATATATATGAACAGTTAATGCATTCAATGCAGGCTCCTTAGGATTGAAAAAAACCACACTGATAGTCAGGCTTTCCTATGAGTTTACAAGCACTGGGGACTTAAGAAAATCTCTCTAGGGGTCAGGGCTTACTGACTCTTCAATGTCGATGTAAAGTTGCTGTGAAGGAAACTGCTCTCTCCTGAGTCTCCAACATCTTTTAAACAGAAATGGTACGCAGTGACCAGGACGAACGGCAGCCCCAAAAATCCACAGGAGGCAGCTTTCTAAGCATGCTACAAACCAGAAGAATTTTGTGAACTCAATTCTGTGAAGGATGAACTGAAACGGCCACACAGCCTGGTGACTCACTCTTCAAGCATAATTCAGGGCCAGACCTACTATACAGTCTTCAGGTTTAAAGAGAGAAACATTCTTCAGCCTTTAAAAATAAACACACAAGTCAAAGTTAAAAATCCACACATCCCTCTCAGCAGCAGCATAACAAAACAAAGGTCTGAATCAAGTCAAATCCAACTACATTTAAGAATCAAGGTTTATAAGCTTAGAGCTGCAAAACCGAGGTTTATATGAGTAGTTTTGAAGCCACAACTATTAACTAAGCAAAAGCACTAGAACGGTCCCTATGGTTCCCATGAGTGAGAGGGAAAACCTCAATCCATTATTTTTTTTGAGAACAAAATTTTGTTTTGTTAAAAACACTTTTTTATAACTTTTAAGCATGCATTTTAAAGTCATTATATTTTTAATAAAAAGCTCTAAAATTCAACCATCCTTTTCAGAAATAGAAAACGTTCTTTTAAAGGCAATAAAAGAAACTCTGAAAGTTACTGCTCTTTGCTTTTTTTTCCCCTCAAGAATCATTTATCTGTGACTAGTGATCAATTCACATTTACCATAATTAATGATAACTACTTAAAGTCATTTGCTAAAATCGCCCAGGAATCTGCATTTTAAGATTACTGCTCATCTGATTTTTGACCAAGGATCTCTGCTAAACTTTTCACACCGGCAGCATTAGCCTGAAAGTATATTTTGCCCATTCAACCAAAGACAAATTTTCAACCTTTTACAGCTACATGAGAAATACATACCTACTATAGACAAAAGGATTCCATTTTCTTTCTGGAATATTCTCTCTCTCCTAAAAACAACTCTTCTATACGTTGTTATATATGTTACGGTTCCCATTCTTTACAGTAACAAAGCTCCTGGGCCATGGCAGCTAATGCAAATAGAATGGCCCTGCAGTTGTCTTCAGAATCCATCCAGCTTGCCTCGCCCATGGTACAGTTAATTGTTAAAAATGGTGGATGAGACAGAGACATTTTCCATACATTACATTAAGGAGCTCTGATGAAGGCACTGGCATCCACCCACTTCAAACAAAGGAAATAATGTGCAACTGTACCAAGGCACAGCTAACTGAGTCATTTCCCTGAACACAGGGTCAGTGTTAGAGGTTTCCTCCATCTTTTACAAAATGCAAACCACCACGGCTATTGTCTCATCTCAGAAATCAATTCTGTGCAGCATTGCACCAGGTCAGAGTTTTAAAGGAATCTTAGTTGGTAGCCAGACCCCCCAGGGCCGAGAGAAGCCGAATTCTGACAGCTCTCCTCCCTGAGCAGATCTCTCCATTTCCCACTTGACAACTTCCCCAGCTTCTATTGTTAGTAAAGGAAAGTCCCACCTCTGAAGGGGCCAAAGCCCTCTACCAGGTGAGCAATTTCCAAGTCCAAGCTTCAAAAAGAGCTCTAGCCCAGACCGCTCCCACAATAAAATAGTCTTGAGATAGATAAGGCATATATATCATCTTTTTCGTTTTGATGGTTTTTAAGGCGTGACAATGAGCTGATTAAATGTTGAATTAAAAACAATTTACTTCTGATATTAATCAAACCTATTAAATATTATCTGTAGAAAAATTATTATCTCATTTTTCTCCAAGACAATGTTCATATAACTAGGAAATTTTCATCTTACTTCTCTCTAAAAAAAAAACGAAATATATGCACAATATATGTAAAAAAATCATATTCTTCTCAGTTGAAGTTTAAGAAATTAAAAACAGCTTTCTTAATCTAAATTGCCAATAACTGATAATGATTAAGATTTATATATTAGAAGCCAATATTTAATTTACCCATTTAAAATCTTATGCTAAAACATTCCCTGTGAGACAATTCCAAATATCTTTGACAATAATTTTTTTCTTAAACAGAAATCATAAGTTACAGGATTCTTTAACACACACATGTTCCTCAATTCTAAAGGAACTGGTTTTATCAAAGAAAAGAAATTTTATCTTCGTATTTTACATCATACAAGAATTCTATACTTCACCTGTCTCTTTTAAAAATCTTGAAGAAAGTCCACACACTACTTGCTACTTAAAGATGAAATTCACAAATAAATAAATAAGCCAATTCTTTGGATCTTTAAGTGGACCTCTGCCCCACCCAATTTTTTTTAAGAAAAAATATTAAAATGACAAGGCACAAATCTGAGTGATTCTCAGAAGAATCAAACACTTTTTCTATCAAATGACTTAACTGCTACCAAATTTATCTCAAAATTTCACACAAACCAAGATCTTATCTTTCAAAGACACTGCAACATGCTACCACTCTGTTAACAGGACACATTTATCTTAATATCTTTATGAAACAAGAAATCCTACCTGCCGCTCTCAAAAATGTAAGGAGTTGCAGCCCAGCTGATGCAGCCAGTCACTGCAGCTCTTCCATGCCCTTCTAGAGGAGTGAACGCGGCCGGCACCAGCGCTTAAGGTTTCCCACCCTAAATTGCCTCAATTGAAGAGTCCGGTGGGAGGAGGAAAGAGAGAGGAAAGAAGAAGGGAAAAACCCAACCTCTCTGCAAGTGCTAATATGACTGGAGCTCTAGAGTCCAATTAGACAATGAGACTGTGGCACCCCCTTAACAGGAGGGGCATGGCAGACCCCCTGAGCAGAGCGTCACCATCAGAAGTGCTCCACACGGATTCAGAGAAGTCAGCTATCAGTTTGCAAGCACAAACTGATGGGAGTAACAGTTTATAGGTTACAGAAGGGTATTTTATTGTTAACGGACTGTACCAAGTTAAGATTAAAGAAGGGGAGAGACAACATGTAGGCAAGGAATGCTATGATACTTTTTTCCTCCAACCCAAGCCACTACAATTCCTCTGATGTGAATTTTTGATGACTTCCGACATCTTGCATAGTTAATATTCACTTCTCTGTCATGTTCAGTTCAGGTGGAAAATACATTTGCTGCATTGTGATGCAGTGCTGTGGCCACAGATTGCAACACCAGTTGTGCAAAGCTGGTCCCTTAACTGAGCAGCAGGAATCTGCACATGTCATGATGCTAAAATAAATGGTAGTTAAAAGACTTTATACGGCAGCAGGCAGATTCTGCCATTTTAGTCTACGGAATATGTAGCTTCAACATGCAGGAATATCTCAGATCACTGTGCCCTTGTCAACTGCACTGCCCTTCAGAGAGAACAGTAAATTCACCATCTTAAACGCTTGGTCTCTTAGTAGTTAAAAGATTATACTAAATAACTATTCGGGTTAATTATATCTTTGAAACGAACAGAGGTTATTTGCATTTCAGGAATATACAGCCAATGAAACTGTCAGTGACACAGGGAATGCAGGTCTTTTATTAACATATGTTCAGCTCAACTGTCACTTCTTAGCACAACATTTAGGGGAAAACATACGATGTGTATGTAATGAATGTTCCCATTTTACTGTAATGATTTTTAAGGTGCTTGTCAGAAAGGGGTATTTTTTTTTCTCCTTATGTTTAACATATAACTTGAAAATTAAAGATCAAAATACTAACGTTTCCCTTTCTAACAAAAGGAAATTCAATGCAGCAAATAAGCATGCAACTGCAGAAACGTGTTTGTATAAGAGCAAAGATGACATTGCCCAAGACCTCTGCCCAGATGGTTAAAGTCAGGTCAGTTGGGGAGAGGGCCATCGTCATGGCACAGACTGCAAAGAACTAAAAGACCATTCCCTCTTCAACAGAACACCACAGAGTCTAAGAGTGCAATCTGTTGGCCGCAAATCCAACACCTATACTTGCAGAACCTGAGTGATACAGGACACTTGCCAATGTCATAATGTACTTTTACATAAATATTGATCTGGCCTTTTTAGTATTCAGAGTTTGGCTACTTAAGGTTGTTTAATCTACCACCATCATTTATCTTTTAAGAAACAGAACCAGGTTACAGACTTTGGTGCTTTAAAGAAAAGCAATATAATTAACATTTCTTACATCAAAATTTCTGTCAAATACCCCAAATTGAGATGCTTCCGACATTTCTGTCTCATAAAAACAAATCAAAGCCCACAACAACAAGAATAAACACAGGATCACACTACATACTGGTATTGGAACACTGAGTTAAACAATGAGAGAACCTACATTACTGACACAGAAAGTCCATGCTTGCCCATTTTTCTCTGCGACAGCAGCAAATTCCTAACTTGGAGATGTAAACTGCTAACAAGCGTATAAAGCTGAAGAGCTTTTCAGTTTTCTTACCCTAACTTAAAATGAACTGCACTCACAGTGCTATTCAGTGGCACAGCAGAGGTCACAATGGTTGCTTCTAACATTCAACATTCAAGTTTTTGTTCCATACCCAATACAAGGCATTACCAACAGCTCAGCACTGCACAGGGAGGACAGCGGGAGCATGTGTTGAGGGTAGCTTTGAAATTAACCAGGCTCAGCTTATGCTCCAATTACTGAACAAAAGACAATCCTGGGGGACCTCTCTCTGGACCAGTACAAGAAGCAAACTCGTTTGTTTTTGATCAAATAAATACTGTACTGAGCATAGCAGACATGCAGCAATAAGAATTCTGTCTGAGAATGGAGGTGCAAGAAAAAAAAAAAAAGAACCAAAGACCCAAGTGTGGTAAAAGTCAAAATACCTCACTGATGTAGAATCTGAGGGTCATACACAGGGGAGTGAGAAAACCCTCTTTGTTTATGTAAAAGCAAATTCTCACTGCACTGAGAATTTTATTATTCTTTACTAACTCAAAATAAAAATTAAGAGGATATTTCTTTGTGTCAGAGAAAATTCTAAAAGCAGCTCAGAGTCCTTTCCCCCGAGTTCAATGACCATTCTTAAGGAAACCATGTAAGAAGTTTGGCTCCGAGTTGCAGAACACTCTGGCAGAAAAGGCAGAGAACACAGAGGTGGTAGCTAATCTTCCGTCACCTGGTGCCTGGATGTAGCGGTTAGAAAACACTAGGAAGGTGCACTTACAAAAGAGGTGTCTCTACTTGTGTCACTGACCAAACACAAACCCACCCACTCTTAAATGTCTACAAGGCAATCTATTTTCCAATTTAGTCCTAGACACTAAAAACAAGCAAAACTGGAAATGTCGGTTCATATTTGTAATCCCAGTACTGGGGAAGCAGAAGCAGAAAGATTTCAAATCCAAAAGACAGGCTGAGCTATATAGTGAGCTCAAAGTCAGTTTAGGCTATATAGTAGGACCCTATCTTAGAGGCTGGAAAGATGACTCAGTGGTTAAGAGCCCTTAATGCACTTCCAGAGGAACCAGGTTCAGTTTCAAGCACCCACAGCAGGCAACTCACAACTGTAACTCCAGTTCCAGGGGATCAGACACCCTCTAACCTCCATGTGTACCTGCACTCATGTGGCAGAGATAAATTCATGCAGGCACACACACATATACACAAATAAAAATCAATAAACAATTTTTAAAAAAAGATCTCAAGTAAATTAAAGAGGAAAAACTTACATGTCTAATAGTTATTAAAATGAAATAATATAAATGTAAGTTTATAGAACAGAAAAAGAAAGCCACTGAAATTCTATAGCTCAGAATTATAGCTATTGTCAGATAAAATCATACTCATGTAAGCAACTGTAAAGTTCTACAAGTAAAATGACCACACATAGGAGACTAAGAAATCAAACTTTCACAATCTATGGGTGGGCTCTGTTTTGCCAGGTTCCCTGGGCTGCTGAGAAGATCAAGCAGTATTACTAGTGTGTTCATCCTATTGTGTTTGTTTGTTTTTTTAATGGCAGGGTTTCACTCCTCATGAAGGCTAAGCTGACTACAAACACTATTTTCCTGCCTCAACTTTTCTGGATAGCTGAGATCATAAGAGTATAATCCTCCTTCCTTTCTTCTGAATATGTACCTGCTCTCAAACTTGCAAGAGCACCTGCTGCCCATGCTCCACTGTTGGCAGTCATTTTGTCCACAACACATCACGCCCTCGTGTGCAGGCCGAAAGAATCACTTTCTAGCACATCATGTCTACGTACCCTTCCTGGCGTGGGTCAGGTTGTGACCTCCTCTTTCACTTTCTGCAAGCTAAACCCATTTCATTTCTCAAGGTCCGGTCAGGTCCCAACTGCTCTAAGGAGTCTTCTCCAGCCTCCCCAGAGACACCCCCACTCAGCTGGTCAGTTTGATCCTGTTGTAGGACCATTAGCCTTGACTTTCTAGATGAAAACAGGGAGGTGGTTCTGGAAGGCAGTGCCTAGAACTTAGATAACTCTAATTATCTTTGGTGGCTATCATATGATGTTTATAAGTACTCAACAAAACCACTCCAGTCCACTATGCCTCACCCAAGTAGCAGATGCAGACAGATGACTGCTGAAAAGGGAAGCAGATAGTAATTTTGGTTGTTGTTGGTTCTTTCAAATTTCTTCAGCTTCCTGAGAAAATTCCAGCCTTAGGTGATGAGGTTGATGCTGAGGTGGTTCTCAGCCAACATGCAGAAAGGCACCAGCCAAACTTCCTGTGACTAAGCATCGTTACCAACAGCACTCACTTCTCAAGAGTCAGCTGCCTTCTCACAGTCAAGGAGGATGGAGGAAGAGGAGGCTCTCAACCAATGTCAGTGAGAAGGCACTCACAGCTCATCTATCCTTACAATTCAGCTGAAAACCAACAGGAATCCTCAGTCACAACACACATTTTATTCAGAATACTGTATGAGGAATACTACTGTATTGAATTAGTCAATTAAAAAGATGACTCGGTTATATCTTTATTGTGTAGTAAAACAAGTCAAAGTTCATTATCTCTTGTTCATATTCTGGCCAGTTGGCCCAGGGGCCAAGAAACATGGAAAGGAAAGACGAACACTCCCTGCCAGGGGTGTTCTTGCCACCTGGAGGCAAGGCTCTTTCTGTCTTCTTCTCCTTTGAGTATACACAGTAGTGGGGAGGGGATTAACAGTGAGCTAGGATAGGATATGATATAATATATTCAAACCCCAACAGAAGGAATTTGAGAGGAAAACTGCACAGCTCCCTGGTAAAGGCAGTAACCAATGGGTTTAAATAGGATGAAGAAATATCCTCCACAAACATTCCATCAGGTAATCCACTACAGTTTGTGACAGATTCATTATGAAGTACAGACTGGCCTCAAACTAGCACCGGTGATCCTCCTGCTTCTGCCTTCTGGGTGCTCGGATTACAGATATTTACAATAGCTTGAAGGAGTCTCCAGGGTTTGAGAAACTCAAAATAATTGCTCTTTTCTTGTCAGCCAACTGTCTTATCTCTCTTTTTGTCTTATCTCTGTCTGTCTATCTCTCTGCTCTCACATTAATAGACATCAGTATTGAGAGATATGGGACAGGTCAGGCAGAGGTGGCACACTCTTTAATCCCAGCACTATGGAGGCAGAGACAAGCAAATCTCTGAATTCAAGGCCAGCCTGGTCTACAGAACAAATTCCAGAACAGCCAGGGTTGCACAGAGAAACGGTGTCTGGAAAAACAAACAAATGAGGAGGTGAGGGGGACAAAAAAATATAATAAAGTACACAAAGACTCACAAAATTCATAGCTATAAAAGTTCTGAGAAAACTCATTTCCTTTTTGGGACAAGTTAAGGAAATGAGGTGCAGAAAACTGAGGTTCTGGCCAGGGTCCTACAGTCAGTCACCTGGCCTGGGTTCTTACTTCAGTCCAGGACTTGACGTTATTGCTCCTTGCTGAGCTCACTGTCCAGTGATAGTGCACTGAGAGAAACAGCCAGGCACATGCCTGAGACCCAAACTTCTGGGAATCTGACATTACCACAAGGAGGACAATGGTGGTTTCAAAAGAAGGGCCTTTAGTTTGCTAACTCTTGTTGCCAATGTTCTTTACACAACAGATGTGCTTCTGCCAGGTTGACTGCAAACAGAATCCTCTTAAAATCCATTTTACATTTAGTAGATAAGCTGTTATGTGAAGGAATACTAAAATGAAATATCCCAAGATTTGTCTTATAAATTCACATATGCAGAGTGTGGATCTGCTTATTAATGTAAGACAGAGTATGTTACTACTACTATCTTAGAAGGGAGATAGATCTTGATTCCCATGTAAGCTTTTGCTGCACATCTTTATTCTTTCTACTTTTAGGTTACTAGTTAAAAACAAAAGACTATTTGATAGGGCGTGGTGGCACACACCTTTAGTACCAGCAATTGGGAGGCAGAAGTAGGTGAGCTCTATGAGTCTGAATTCCAAGCCACCCAAATCTAAATAGTGAGATTCTATCTGAAAAATTATAGATAAAAACAAAGAAAGGGCTCTTTAATAAAAGAAAAGGATTACTAAATTTACCCAGTCCTCAACAATTTAAATATGGGACAAAAAACTAATTCATTTTGGGGTCATAATTTCACATTCCTGCATACAAAATATTCATTTTTAATTTTTTTTCTTGATCAGTGAGATGGCTCAGTGGGCAAAGGCACTTGTTGCCAAGATTGATGACCTCAGTCCCATCCCCAGACCCTACAAGGTAGAAAAGAGAGAACAACTCTGCAAGCTGTCTTGTGACCTACACATGTGCACTGTGGCACACACACATGTATACATAAACATAGTTGTGAAAGTTACTCTATGAAGGAAACTTATACATGGGACTTTTATTTTTCATGCCTATTATAAAATTAATATTATTCCTTAAGTATTTAGTACCAAAATGTAGTAAAATTATGCTTAAGGATGTAAGTCTTAAGAAAATAACCAGAGGCTGGGCATGGTATGCCTTTGGTCCCAGTACTCAGAAGACAGAGGTAGTGGATCTCTGAGTAAGGCCAGCCTGGTCTACAGAGTGAGATCAAGAATATTCAGGGCTACAGAGAATCCCCGTGTCAAAAAAAAAAAAAAAAACCAAAAAGAAAAAGAAGAAAAAGAAAATGATCAAAGTAAAAACTGATGACCCAAGGGATAGTGGCTCTAGATGATACCCCTGGCCTGTCCTCACTTGCCACTTCAGAGCACCCTGTTTAGTCCGACATGCTTTATGCTACCCTACAAAACACTGTCAGGTTCTCATCTCTAAATTAGGGACACTGGAATTTGAAATTTTAAATCTTTTTTTTTTTTAAATAGGATGATTTGGAAGTCTGTTTTCCCCACACTGTTCTCTCCATCAGCCAAAGGCCATGATGCACATGGTTCTAAAAACAAGTGTCTTGCTTCATCATCTTGCTTCTTCACACCCGTCCACAGCAAACAACCGAGGAGACGAAATATCTCCAGTTCTGTCACCTCACACAACTTCTCACTATTGGGCATTTCAAATAGCCAAATCCTGTCACAAACCCTAAAACACTGACACTGTAATGCACACAGGGACTTGACATCCACTTCACAAAGCACCCTTCTCAGGATGTGTACTTAAGTAAGTCCCTGTCTGGCAAGGTGTGGAAAGCTATTACCTAGAAGTTCTGAAGATGTAGGACCCTACAGCTGTGAACACCACACTGAACACTCAGTCTCTCAGACTACCATGGATCTTGGCAAATTGTTAAAACTGAAGTACCTCATTAGAGGACTCACATACGAACTCTGAAATAAATAATAGAGACATCTCATGAAACACAAACTGAAGGTGTAGTTCCAAAGCAAACAGGGTCTAGGTAACTACACACAAGCCATTTGCTCTATGCCCAGGTTTCCTTGTCTGTAAAGTGAGAACCTTCCCCCTGACCTATAGGACATAATAGGATTATTCCTCAAAGTAAAGTGAAGTCATTTAAAATGATTTCTAAAACATGGGCTGCACATTTAATGCATTTTTCAAGTATGCAGACTGATTTAGTCACTTCCAAGGAGATATTTTATTCTGCTCCTTTGCTTTCTCTCATGGCATCTGTTGTTAGCTGCAGTTAAGGAAAAGCAAAACCTAATGACATTTACGGTAAACCCAAGATCTCCAGCATTCAGTTAATTGCAGTGGGGGTGCAAAGGCAAACAGACTGCGGAAAGGAGGCTGGAAGAAATGCAAGGGAATCAAGTTAGTGAATAAAAACAAGTCCACCTTTCATCTCTTCTGGCTCCTACTGATGGCAGACGGTCTATTTAATCTGCTGAGAGACCAGATTTAAAGCTTCCTTTGGCATAGTCCACCCATGAATTATTAATGTTTGCAGAAGCAATTGAACATCCGCTCACAGCATCAGAGGACAGTAATGATGAACAAAATGGGATTATTAATCCCACACTCTTTTCCTATGACTCCCTCTCCTTTTCATTTTCCTCTACATGACTAGAGTGTAAATTCTGAGCTACAGCCTCAATTTTATATTCAATATTCCCATAATGAAAAAATTATAATTGACAAATCTTAAGTCAAAACAGGCATGTCAAGCATACATTTTCTTGACCACTGTGTCCTTGACGACACAGAACTAAAAACAAGGATGGTTCTAAAAAGAACGTATTGGCTACACCTATAATCTCAGCACTTGGGTGGTAGAGGCAAGAGGATCAAGAGTTCTAGGCTAGCCTTGGCAAGTTTGATACTAGCATGGGCTACTTGAGGCCCTGTCTCAAAAAATAAAAACCAAACAAACAAAATCCATTGCAAATGGTTGTGTATCTTTAAGGGACTCAAGCACTTTTAAAGATAAACTGCTCCATAGGTTGGTGCTAAAATTTATTTAAAAGAAATATTTTATGGGGTATTTACAGGTAGAGTAAATCCAGAAGCCATGAGAACATCTAGAAAACTGACTTCTGTGTTCACATAATCCAGTTGGCCTCATATAAGATCCACTTATTAAGGCATACATAATATAGACTTCATCCTAGGGCTAATCACTCTGTGAGGGCTGAGCATACCTATGTCTAAGAAATCCAAAAGTGATGTAAGTGCTACTGGTCTGGGCGCCACATTTTAACCACCAACCAAAAGTCTGCTTCTAGCTGTAAAATGTGCAGAAAGCACGAGAACTGCAGGGAAGGAAACTAAAGTCAATATCAGGCAGAATGCTAATACAAAAGACAGAGTTGAAGCGTGTGATCCCAGACCTCCCTGGCGGGCTCTGCATCACATGTGCTGCTCTGGTAAACCTCCCATAGAAACATAAAAGGACACAGGAACTTGAATGCAAATGGTAGATTAACTTCCAACTTCATTCCCGAAGTGTGAGGGGAATGTCTTGTTCTCACTGCTCTCCTCCACCCTCTTACTTAATCTGCTGTTCCGTGCAATTCTCCTTAAAGAACAAATAGTTCTAACAATCTCACTCCAACCTCTACAGATAACAAAAAATTTTTACACATCTTCAACACCAAGCTGAAACCAAAAGTAAAAAATTAGCAGAGAATTTAGGCAACGATCTAAAAGTATAGAAATAATTTTCAGGATACTTATTAAACGAACAGAATAAACCCGTAATCTCAGCACTTGGGAGGCTGTGACAGTAGGTTCCTGAGTTCAAGGTCAATTTGAGCTACAAAGTAAGACCTTGTCTCAGAAAACAAGAGAAAAGGATAAGATATGAGCAAATTAGCTGAATTTTGCCTAAAATACATTCCAATTTTTTATGAGAATGCAAACAGAAAATAAGAACTGGTATTGAGAGAACACACATGGCAGCAGGCTAGCAAGAAGGGGAAGCAGGTCAGACTTCAAGGGGCACTTGCCAGTTACAAGGCCCAGCTCACTCCACCCCTGCAGTGTCTGTCAGCTGTGGCCAGTGCCTACAGTGAGGCTACAGAACCTTGGGAACAGCAGACCTTTCTCAGCAGGCAGGACAGAGGGATGGGCTAACCCTGAGAATATCCTCCACCTCACTATGGTCCTGGCACTCGTATGTGGTTTGGTCCATTTTCATTACTAGCGTCAGCACCTGCCGTCAGCCTGTCTGCAAAGGCTCAGGCAAATGGAGTAGGCGGTGGGGAGCATACAGAAGAGAGCTGGAAAGCAAGGATGAAAGGGAGGGAAATGAGAGACGGATCAAGTATAAAACAATCGAATTCTTCTGGTCTACTTTAAACCCTGACATTCTGGTTCACCCAGAGATCCAAAGTTGTTCTCATATGCTACTCTGCATTAATAAGTGTCAAGAACTTATTCATGTAGCCTAAATGTGGCTGATTGGCTCTAGTATGACAAGACTCAAAATGTGTCAAACCCTTCACACAACAGTGATGTGTTAACAGCAACAGCAAACATCTGTGTGACTTTTTGTTTCAAAGTATTTCTTCAGGAGGAAAAAGTGAGGCTTGTCATTATTTATCATAAAGCTCACAGGAGCTATGAGTACAAATTGTTTTCCTAAGTAGCACCTTATACATCCTTATAAGCCAGATGGTTGACCGCCAAAGTTTTTCATTTTTTTTTTAAGGATTTTCTTTTTTATTTATTATATATACAGTGTTCTGCCTGTATGTCTGCCTACAGGCCAGAAGAGGGCACCACATCTCCTTACGGATGGTTGAATGGTTGTGAGCCACCATATGGTTGCTGGGAATGAACTCAGGCAGGACCTCTGGAAGAGCAGTCAGTGCTCTTAACTGCTGAGCTACCTCCCCCCTCCCATCCACCCGGCCAAATCTTTCACCTAGGAAGAAACAGATAGAAGCATCATTTCAAATAAAACAGACAAGAAACTATTCAAGAGCAAACACCAGGGCCAAATATGAATAAAGCCATCAGTGAAAGAACCAGTGCAGCACGCTGACCTATGCCTGTGAGCTCAGCATTCAGAGCCTGAAGCAGGAGGACTATGAATCTGGGGCAGCCGGGGCTAGAAAGCAAGACCCTGTCTCAAAACAACAACAAAACAAACAAACAACCACACACACATATGTGCCCACAAACATACAACAAAAATCAAGTCAGGCATGGTGGCCCACACTTGTAATCCCAGCATAGGAAGAAGAGCAAAAGGTTATCCTCAGCTACCTAGATAAGCTGGAAACCAGACTGGGCTACATGAGACTATTTCTTTAAAACAACAAAGCCCACCAAAAGGCAGCAAGAACTGGCTTAAGAGTGTTTGAAGAACACAACTGCATGAAAGGCACTCTTAACAAGACTACTGATGCTCTCTTCAGCAAAAGCAAGCTATGTTGTCACCTGAATGCACATCTCACACTTGACAGTAACTAATCTCTTCTGATGTCAATTTCTTCTACTTCTGTCTTAGTGTCTTCTGGTTTTGCTGTAATAAAATATTCTGACAAAAATAACTTGAGAAAGAAAGGGTTTATCTTAGCTCATAGCTCAAGTTACATGTGGTGGTTTCAATGAGAAAGGCTTGACAGGCACATATACTTGAATATTTGGTCACCAGAGAGTGGCAATATTTGAAAAGATTAGGAGGTGTCGACTTGTTGGGAAAAGCGTGTCAATGGGAGTGGGCTTTGAGGTTTCCAAAAGTCCATTCCAAGCCCAGAGTCTCTCTCTTCCTGCTGCCTGCAGATCTGGATATAGAACTCTCAGCAACTTCTCCAGCACCATGTCAGCCTGTGTACTGCCATATTCCCCGTCATGATGACAATGGACTAAACTCTGAACTGTAAGCCAGACCAATTAAAAGCTTTCCTCTATAAGAGTTGCTGTGGCCATGGTGTCTCCTCACAGCAATAGAAGACTCACTAAGACAGTACAGTTCATCATGGCAGAGGCGACAGGGCAGCAGAAGCTTGAAATAGCTGATCCTATTTCATCACAATCAGAAAACAGAGGGATTGAAACAATAAAGTGTGTACTTGTAAAACTCCAAAAAAAAAGAAAACAGAGGGATTAATGTGCACATGCAAGAATGTCTCTGCCCATAATTAAGATAGGTCTTCCACATCCACTAACATGATCAAGACAATCCCCTACAGGTGTGCCCAGAGATCTATTTCCCTGGTGACTCTAGATCCTGTCAAGGTGACAATTAACATTAACCAACATAATTTTTAAATAAAGATGAGTGAGGCCAACATCACTGGGCCATCTCAAGTACTACAGTAAAAGTGAGTGAGTAATGGACAAAGTATTACACAGATAGCAAGAGTGTTCTGATATACCACTAACAGTTCAGATAAGATTCTGGCTAATTTCTTCCCCCAAAATCTTCCAAACTAGGGCAAAGGCACAGATTTTCAGAATAGCATTCCAAATGGTCTGAGGAGGATAAAAAAAATGCTTCAATGAAATCTATGTGTTTTGGGTCCTTTTTCACATAATGGAGTGCTTCTCAATTATAGAACAAAATAAAACACCACATATCATTTATAGGCACTTAATTAATTCCGAGTAGTCATAGTTATGTCAGATAATCTCTAATGTATGTGTCACATACTAATTCCTCACTTCATTTACAAATATGTCACCGGGTGGTGGCGGCAAATGTCTTTAATCCCAGCACTTGGGAGGCAGAGGCAGGCCTGGTCTACAGAGCAAGTTCTAGGACAGCTAGATCTGTTACACAGAGAAACCCTGTATTGAAAAACAAAACAAACAAACAGATGCCAATCTCTCTCAATCTCTCTCTCTCTCTCTCTCTCTCTCTCTCTCTCTCTCTCTCTCTCTCTCCTGGGTTTCATATAGCCCAGCTGAGCCTCAACTTCAGTATGTAGCAGAGGATGATCTTGAACTTCTGATCCTTGTACCTTCACCTCTTGAGTGCTGGGATTATAAGTGTGCACCACCGCATCCAATTGTGGTTCTGGGGATCAAACCCAGCGCCTCACACATGGAAGGCAAACATTCTACTGATTTAGTAGGGTTTTTTTTTTTTTTGTCATTTCAAATAGGACATCCCACAGCCCTAAGATCTGGTATCTTGTCCAAATAAATACTTTCAAAATAGTGACTGTTCCAACCACTTTATGAGGTAGCATATCAGTCAAGACGGTGTGCTGTGGAGCCATTTCCCAGGCTAGTTTTGAATAAAGTAGTTTTACTGTGATGGCTAAAGTAAACTGTCAACTTGACACCATGTAAGAGCCCCTGGGGAAGTAGACTCAATGAGAAACTAGACTATGATGGTCTGCAGGCATGTCTGGGACTGCTACCTTGGCTGCATTAACTGATCTGGAAAAGCATGCCCACCATTGTGCACTTTCTCCTAGGAAGGGAGTTTTACACTAAGAACAGAGGGAGCATGCTGAGCATTCTCATACATGCATCAATTCTCTGCTCTCTGGTCCTGACTAACTATGGGTGTAATGTGACCAGTTCTCCCAAGCTCCTGCTGATTTAAATTCCCTGTCAGGATGGTCTGTAACCTGGAATTGTGAGCCAAATAAATTCTTTTTCTCTTGTTTTTGTCACAGTGTTTAACTGTGAACACTCCATGTGCACTGGTCACCACCCTTTCAGTTCTGTTTAGTGCTTTCTTCATGATTCAGTGGAGTTAGTTTCTATTTACTGTAAGGGTCAGTTAGTCCAGAGAATGATGGCATGCATGATGTCAGGCATTAATATTCTGCTGAATGTCAACTTCTGTCTGCTAGAAGTGAACAATCTTGCTGTAGATAAATTTTTTCCTATATTCTAGAATACATGCAAATTTGAGAGCTTTGTCTGTGTCTTTAAAATTCAAACACACATAATACCCTTAGGCAGCCAAATCATATTATACGATACAAGATTTCAACATTCCGGCATACTGCCAGAGCTTAATGGCCAGTCAGACACAAAGTAAGGAAATGGGTCTGCATTAAACCTACAAATACATCAACAATCAATAATCTAGTATTACAGGAAAAATATGATGTGCCCTTTAAATTGCTTCTAGCATCATCCTTCTAACTCAAGCTCTGTTTCAGAAACAAGAAAAGATGATCAAACAGGACGTTGTACACAAGCTACTGTGCACAAGTGCAGAACTTGTCATTCTGAACTAAAAGCTGCTCCTGGTTCACACACGAGTCTAACTGTGCACCTATAGGGCACACACAAGTCTATCTGTGCACCTATAGGGCACACACAAGTCTAACTGTGCACCTATAGGGCAGCAACCTGGGAAATAATAGGCTGTGCTTTGCACAGTAAATTAAACTGACAGCTCAGCAGGCAGAAAAAGACACCAAGGAGGCAGCACCTGCAGTACACCTCTGCCCAAACCCAGCAGGGCTCTGCATTATAGTTTGTTGTCCAGCTTTTTACTCAGTCAACGCTATTTTACAGTTTAGTTTCTTGGGGAAAAAAAAAAAAAAAGCAGGACCTACCAGTGCTTGCTGTGTAAGTTTGAGGACCAGGGTTCAGATCCCCAGGACCCACACAAAAATCTGGGTTTAGCTATGAACACACCTGTAAGCCCGCCCCACCACTGTTAGGACAAAGACAAGTGGATCCCGGGGGCTTACTGGCCAACACCCCGGCCCCAGTTCAGTGAGATCCTGTCTCAGGGGAGTAAGGACATCCAATGTCCTCTGGCTTATGCCTGTACAGATGTATGTGCCTATATACACATACAGTTTAAAAAAAAAAAAAAACTTAAATTAAAAAAAAAGAAAATAAGATGGTATATCTTTCTCAAAATATTTAAGGTGTGAAAACAGTTTATTAAGAAAGGATAAAATGGAGATAAGTTAGTGAGCAAAGGCAAGAGCACACGCCTAGTTTTTCCTCCTTAAAACACACCTTGAAAATCTAATTCTTTAATTATCCTAGTCTATAAATGAAACTCAAAACCTAGGGGGCTAAGACCATAGTACAGTCAACAGACTGGAGTGAAAATCTAGCTCTGGGGACTCTAGGTTCCTATCTGGAGAATGGAGTTGACAGCAAACATCCATCTGTCTCAGTGGGTGAGTGGGAGATTAGGGAGAAAGCCCAGAAAGTGCTGCCATGTGGACAAAATAAATGATCAGCTTTGCTACTCTGACATTAGCTACAGTAAAACAACACAGGGATTTAAACTTGCCTTTGACCTGCACTTTCCTATACAGGAAGGAGGGCAAGAGAGAGGCAGGCAGAACTATCACATTACTCAAAGTACAAGCAGAAGAGTATTTCTCTGCTAATGGCTTACTCCTAGTCTGTAGAAGGTAAGTGCAAAACCTGAGAACAGAGGCTGAAAACCTGGCTCAGCTGTTAAGAGCACTGGCTACTCTTGCAGAAGACCTGGTTCTCAACACATGGCAGTTCACAACTGTCTCTAACTCCTGTCTCAGGGAATTAAAAATCCTCTTCTGGCCTCCATGGGCACCAGGCATACATGTGGTGCACAGACATAAACCAAGAAAAACACTCCTATATGTAAAATAAGATAAATAAACCATGAATACAGTTAGAAAGTTTTATAGCAACTAACAGCAATTTTATCACTACTGAACCTAATTTTTTAAAGCAGAGCTTGTATTTTTATGTCTTCATTTTTCTAATAATTCATTTTTATTGTATTTTATAAAAGTATCAGCTGAGTGTGGTGGAACTTTAATCCCAGCACTTGGGAGGTGAGACAGGTAAATCTGTATGAGTTCAAGGGTAGCCTGTAGAGAGTTCCAGATCAGCAGGGGCTTCACAGTGAGATCCTGTCTCAAAACAAACAAACAAACAAACAAACGAATAAACAAATTTCTAAATCTGAGATGAATCAGGAGTGCGGGGAGGGGATGATCCGCAGCTTTGAATGACTAATGGCCACCACATTTCTTCAACGCTAAGACATCTACAATAGCTTGGGGCCTCATCACAAAACCAACTGCCATTATAAATGATCATAAACCTTCAAGGTCCATCAGTCCCTGCTCATTTAGAGGCCAGCCCTGCTGTGACAGCTTGACAGACCCTGAGTATGGGAGTGTCCAACAGAGGAGAGTGCTCAGAGAATAGTACAGCCTTGTACTCTGCTTCCTTGAGGAAATTAAGTATATCATAAACTCATAAATTAAGTATATCATAAGCATATGGTAGTCTGCCTGCTTTAAGATAGCAACTGCATTTTTAGAAGCAATAGTGGAACGCATCCCTCATATCCTTCTGCTCATGCCGTTCTAACTAATAAGTCAAATTAAACAATAATAAAACTTAGTTAGCAAATCCACAGTCCACTTTGGAGTCTGTTGACCTGAACACCACCCCCTCGTTTTAGATATTAAACACACAGTCCAGTTCTGATTGTAAAAATGTTTTAGGAGACAAGGATTCTTTTTGTGAAATGTCTTGGTAGCTGTGCATTGCATTAAGCGCCCCAGGTTTCTGAAAAGCACCGGCAGGCTATTCTGTCTCACAATCACTCAGGTCTAGCCCTTCTGTCCTCTAGGATAACCAAAGTGCCTTGTGGGCCTGTGCCTATCCCGTCCAGGATGACAGTAGCAACTTGCCCTTAAACAATGTTGAGCTTCTCCACACTTAAGCCCAGAATGGAAGCTGGGCATCTGTGAAGCAAAGAAATGCTTTAAGCAGCAGCAAAGCACCTGGTTCTGTGTCAGAGCATGCTGCCCTTCCACTCTCAGCTTCAGTTTAGCACCAAACTAACAAGGAAAAGCCTCTGCAGTCAGAGTTCCTCTCCACTCTTCACATGGTAGGCAGGTGGGGACACCAGCGACCTAGGCCCCAAGGTTTGTAATTATCGAGCCATACTTTGCAACTGTCATCAGCCAAACAAAGGCACATCAGGCTGCAACCTGAAAAGCTCTGAATCGAACATCCCCAAATGGAAATAAGATCGATCACAGAGCACAGTGGTAGACCAACGTGGTACACAGGGTCAAGGGCTGCCATCTGAGAAGGGTTGCCAATGCTTGAAAAGGTTTTAATTCAAATCATATCCATTCTAGTGTCAAATAGTTGAGAAGATAAAAGAACATGCTCATTTCTGATTTCTGAACCAAGCCATTTTAAGATTCTAGGCCAAGACGACAACCTGTGCTCCCCAGCTCCAGGAAGCTGATGCATCAAGGGATATCGGCAGGTTAAGAGTGCTAATGAAGAAGGAAGGGATGCTTCAGTGCCAGTTCAAAGGTACAGCCCAGCCAGTAACTGCCCTGCTCTATTCAGATGTCAGATAAATATTTTAGCAGTGGGCTTGTTCCAAGATATTCTTACAGAACTATTCCAACTTCGTTCTTCTTTAAGGTGGTAATTGATATTCTCCTGCTCACTACAGGATATAAGAAAACCCTGCGAAGACAAAACAGCCTGTCATTTCCTGCTTGTTCAGAACACATTCAGCAGCCATTTGCTTGCTTGTTCTGAAAGCCTAGCGTTCAGAAGCTACTGTGAATGGATAAATAAAAGGACTGGAATTTTATACTCCTGGCTTACAGAAAAGCAGTTTTCACATTTTCCACAAACCCAATTTGACTCCAGAAGTTACAGTCTTTAATTCCATTCACTGAATAATGTAATTGTACGCTGCCACCAAACCATAATGGCTGTCATTTCTCTGATCACAAGCAGGCAGAACAACATAATCGTTTCAGTTCTCTACCAGCTAGTATTAATACACTTAACTATAAACACAAAACAGGATGAACACTAGCCTGCCTCTGTGAAGACACTATTTTTATAGTTTACTGGGTTTTGCTAACTGTGAGATTGACACTAGGTCAAGGTTTGGTATCAAGGACAGCAAATATTATTGAACATGTATTATTCCATGTAAACATGGAAGCCACTATGTTCACACATGGAACAAAGCCTTGCCTAACTTCTGTCCCTGAAGCAGAGCTGGGATAGAAGAGATGTAAGCTTGGCTAAAAGCAGTTCAAATGCCATGCTCACATCTTGGTCTAAAATGTACCTGGTATTCCAGAAAAGAGTTTCTCTCCAACAAATAGATCCTGGATACTGCTACACTCAGACTCATCTGCTAGTGAGCCTAAAAGCACTAACCACAGGCTACATCAGGAACAGGAGAGGCAGCTGCTTTAAGCTAGGAAAAGACAAGGTTCAAATGTTCACTAAAGTCCTCTATGATCAGAGCTGGGAGGTGGCTCGGTGGTTAAGAGCACTGACTGCTCTTGCAGAGGACCAGTGGTCAGTTCCCAGCACCCACGCGGCAGCTCACAACCTCCTGAACTCCTATTCCCAGCGACCTGATGCACCCTTTTGGCTCTATGTACATGACGCACAAACAGACATACAGGCAAAATACTCATATATAACATTTTAAAAAAATGTTTTTAAACCTCTACAATCTTAAAAGAAAGGTTACCATGAACTTTCCATAGACGCCTTATAGTTGGGAGAAATACAGTAAAAAAGATTAATAAACACAAATGCTTACCTAAAAACTTTCAACCACAGGGTACATGAAATAGTCTTACGTTTTCCTATTACAAGAAAATATGTAGAGAACAAAAAGTCCTATTTCTTCATTCCACAGTCCTTCAATTCAAATTTTCCAATCACTTAGTCTAGTTTAGATTACCATTTTGGTGCAGAAAAACTTGTTGTTCAAGCACATGGAGCATGGAAGAGCGAGACAGAAGTCAGGTGTGTCATGTCTACTCAAACCATTCTCAGAATTGTAGAACAAATGGTCAGAATGCACATGGATGTAAATCTTATGAATGAACCTCATCTGCCTGTAAACTTCCTACAGCAACTCTTCTAAACCTTAGATTCTAGATACAGATGAAAAGCAAAGAAACTCATTTCTTCAAAAATAGTCCTAGAACTGGGTGTGGTGACACTGAGAGGCAGAGGCTAGTCTGTTGTACACAGTAAGCTCCAGGCCAGCCAATGCTATACACAGTTGAGACTTTCACAAAAAAACAAGAATCCTAGAGCCTAGCAACTTAGCTGCAACCCACGAGAAACAGAGGAAGGAAGATCTTAAGGCCAGCCTGGAGTATAGAGCAGGTCTGTACCAACAAACAATAGCAACCACACACACACACACACACACACAGAGCAGTCAGTCCTAGTGCTAAGACATGGCTTGCCCACTCTGACTGTACTTCCCCCCTCAACTAATTCAGACTAGAGGAGTTTCCAGACGTACTTCTTTGCAGAATTAATATTTACCCAGTAATGTTCCCAAAGAGCTGCTACTACTCATGCCAATCACTCTGGCAAATCCAACTCTTTCTCCAGCAAACTGCACAGAATTTCGGCAACCTGTTCCAAACACACAATTAGTGAGCACCAGAGCTTCTTTCCTCTGTCATGTTTGTATAGCTGTGTTTAAATGGTAATGTCTCTTTCTTAAGACAAGAAGTCAAAAGACAAACTGAAAACAACAATTTGGATGATAAGGGGTTACAGCACTGATTCATTTTTAAACTCACAAAGACATTGAGTTTTTCTTCTCACTGTTTAAAAAATAAACTGAGTGGTCTGAGCACACTCTACATTTCCAAGAACAGAAAAAAAGAAAGAAAACAGTGAATATTTTATCATAAATACAGTGTGGTAAGCAAATGGCTTAACAAGCATCTCTACACCAAGGCTGTACATGTGACATATTAGCTTTCCTGATTTAATTTTCTCATGATAATGTATCCTTTATTGAATACTTGCTTTTTCTCTTTACTCTTACAAAACATAACCTGCTAATTAAGGCGTATTATGAAGTTGGAGGTTAGCATGGACTACATAGCAGTACCAGAAGACCAAAGGCTACCCTGCAAACCCCTACAAAATGAAGAAATGGGGAACACTCTCTGGGTTTCATGTTTTATAAGCAGCAGACTATTAGCAACTGAAAGGTCTGGGCTGAAGGCTTTCCAACATGTAACTGTTTGCTGACCCGTTTGGACAGAGGCATGGCACTGAACTCGGGAATCGAGATGTGCTGGCCTT
Organism: Myodes glareolus; assembly: GCF_982192425.1. Lineage (NCBI taxonomy): Eukaryota > Metazoa > Chordata > Mammalia > Rodentia > Cricetidae > Myodes > Myodes glareolus. The sequence continues at coordinate 23,447,945 of NC_142047.1, read as the reverse complement.
GCTGGCCTACTCTCGAGGACAGCTAGCACTGAAGTGTCCAGCTCCGGCACTCTCCATGGAGTGCAGCTGAAGATGTCATGATCCTAAGTGAAAGGTTCAGCCTTCCTGGCACTAAAGGTGTACTGGGGTGAAGAGTGCTCCCCAAAAAGAAATGCTCAAATCCTAACCCTGTGAACTTGTAACCATTATCTTCCTTGGAAATTGGGTCTTTGTAGATGTGACTAAACTAAAGATCTCAAGAGGAAGTCCAATGCATCCAATGAATGCACCCGCCTTTCCTGTTTTCAACAGGGCTTTAAGATGAGTCTTGTGAACTGACATGGTAATTTCACTGACAAGAGAAAGGAAAGGTAGACTGGACACCAGGAAGAACCTATAAATACAGAGTGTGAGAAAGAGACACTGCCACAAACCAAGAATGAGAAACCACCAAAACCTGGAGGAGATTCATTCTCCCCTAGAGTTGAGGAGGGGACACAATGGTGCCAATAATTTGATTTCAAATTTCAGAACTCAAAAATGTCAAAGAATAAGTCCCCATTGTTTTAGGGCACCTATTAATACTAGTTTCTGGTAATTAGGTTCAAACACTGAAATGTTGATCTAATGCCATTTAGAAATAATGCAATTCCCATTTTTATGGCCTAAACAGACTATCTCTGTATAGTCTTATTCAAATATACATGCAATATAGTGAAAAGCCCAGAACACAACTGAAACCATACTATGTAATTACATAATTCATGAGATCTGTTCAGATCATGGTGAAGACATGCAATCTGCCCTTAATGGTTTTTTGTTTGTTTGTTTTTCTTTCTTTCTTTTTCTGGTCAAGACTGAACCAAGCAAGTGGATCTCTGTAAACCTTGTGCCTAGTTCAGTACAGTCAATTCAGCAGTATGTCCTATTACATTATTGCTCTTACACAAATTTGTAGTCCTTCTTTATGATTGTTTCCAAAAAATAAAATCAATAAACATCTTCAAAAATTCTATTAAGTATCATTCATATGTATATTTAAGTGGTTTCCAAGACATATTACCATTGCTGGCCACAGCAACTTTTTAAAAATGTATTCTCAATGCATGCCTAATCACTGATTAGGACAAACAAAACAGTAAAAACAAAACCCATATTAATTTCAAGCTCCACTAGAAACAGAAGGAAATGTAATCAATGTTTACCAAATAAAAAGAGAAAGTATGCCCACAGAAAAATGCCTTGTGAGCTTATAAGCTCATAACTTATAAAGCTATGAGCAGCGAGGTCCTGACCAGCACCTGTCAAGACAGTGTGCCAGCCTTTCCTTTCATGACAGGGTGTTCAGGATCTTATAAACAGACATGACAGTTCTACTCTAACACCTGGCATGCGGGGTTATAGTACAGTACATTCATGTCCAAAAAAATTCACTATTTTAAAAACAAAAGTTCATATATACAATACAAAAGTCAATCAAGCAGGATGTAGTGACTCACTTGTAATTCTATCAGGTGTATGATATATGAACGACAGACCACCAACTATACTTGACTTCTTTCCAAGCAACTGAAGATATACAATTTTACTGTTATCCTCACCAGAAGAAAGAGAGAAAGGACGAGCATTCAGTGCTAAGAATGGCACTACATTAATCAGGCTCCAACATGATACTGCTAGACTAACATAACAAGTGAGCATAAATCAGTGGTTCTCAACCTTCCTAATGCTATAATCGTTTAGTACAGTTCCTCATGTTGTGGTAACCCCCAAACATAAAATTATCTTTTTCTACATCATAACTGTAATTTTGCTACTGTTATGAATCATAATGTAAATATCTGATATGCAAGATATCTGACACGGGACCCCTATGAAAGAGTCATTTGACAACCCCCAAAGGGGTGCAAGTCACAGGCTGAGAACCATTGACATAGATCAACTGAGCCACAAATTGTAATTAAAACCATCAACTTACTACTGATAAACTTGAGTCAAAAGCCCAGTTCAAAGTCTTTTCAGGTCAAAGCTGTAATTTTCTTCTTTCTTGGCAAGAAGAAGTTTACAGTAGCTTAACACTACCAAGTCTAGACTTTTCTTCAGATCTAATTAATGAATTCCCAGTTATTTTGGGGGTGGAGGGTGAGACGAAAACCCAGTCAGTGAAGCACCTGCCTTGCAAACACGAGGGCCTGAATTCAGGATCTCCATAACCCACATAAAAAGTTGCAAAGGTGGGTATGCCCATACTCAGCAATGGGAGAGTATAGACATATAATCAGAGATGGGAGGCAGAGAAAAGTGGGTTCCCAGAAGCTCACAGGCCAAGCAGTCTGTTTTATGTGGTCAATGTCCAGGCCAATGATAGATTCTTTCTCAAACAAAAGGTAAAAAGTACCTTAAAAAAATACCTAAGGTAGTCCTCAGTCTTCACATATCTGTAACTTCCAAAATCACATACATGTAGGCAAACACACTGGAACATACACATAATTGTACTGGATTAAATATTTTGCATTATTTATTTATTATGTATACAATGTTCTGCCTGCTTGTATGCCTGCAGACCAGAAGAGGACACCAGATCTCATTACAGATGGTGGTGAGCCAACTTAGGGTTGCTGGGAATTAAACTCAGGACATCTGGAGAGCAGCCAGTGCTCTTAACCTTTGAGCCATCTCTCCAGCCCAACATTTTGCATTTTTAAAGCTATTCTGGCAAAACCCAAATAAGAGAGGAAATTCTAAAAACTAAAGCAACTTTAGTTTTTTTTTGTTTGTTTGTTTTTTGCTTGAAATATAGATATTTTTTTTGAAAGTAATTTTATTAAATTATAAAGAGTTTCCATTTACACCCCTCCTCCCAACGCCCTCCCACTCCCCCCCCTCCCTCTTCTCCTCCCTCTTTGTCCCCAAGGGCAGTCAGGGTCTCCTGCCCTGTGGGAAGTCCAAGTTCCTCCCCCCTCCCTCCAGGTCCAGGAAGGTGAGCATCCAAACAGACTGGATCCCAAAAATCCAGTATATGCAGAGGAAACCAGTCCCAGTGTCATTGTCAATGGCAACTTTAGTTTTAAAGTTCAAAGATTTCCCTACACAAGACTAAAACTCACAGCAATAATCATTTCAAATTAAGAAATTCTTTCTGATGTGACTTAGCATACATTGCTGGGAAACCATCTAACAGTGCTGAAGGAAGATGTTCTTACATTAAGCAAACGACTAGATATGTTGATTATTCATAGTATTTGAGTTCTATTCCATTCACGCCACATCATCAGTACTAAAGTATTATCATAGAGCACCAGCAGCTGCACTTCAGATTAGGTAATGTTTGTTATAAAAGCAAAATAAAAATAAAAACTTCCGGATTTTCATATTTTGGGAACATATCAATAACCAAAGAAATCATGAACATCAGTAATTTCTAGTCTCCCCTCAAAAGAATAGGTTTCCAAATTAGAACAATTCTGAAATGTAGTCGCCAGATGCACTATCATGGGTCTTAAAAGGATTTTGGAATACAGTATCAATTTAGGCCCAGCTCAAAGAGAACACAATTATCACCCATTTCTTCCTGGACTTGTCTTTTTATTTCAAAGGAAATCCTTATTTCAAAAGAAATCAAGGCAGGTGGGGGGCATAAAATCCCCACTACTCAAGAATTGGAGGACCATGATCACCTGAGGCTAGACACTACAAGAGTGGATCCCATCTCAAGTAAACAAACAAAAACAGGAACAGGCAAACCAATGCAAACAGTACAGCCTACACAAAACAATCAAACTAGGTTTCGCCTTAACAAGCTTACAGCAGTTTCTGATTAGATAAAATAGCAATCAGCAGCTAGGGGCATGTCAGGCTCATGAGACTGGGGTGCTCTATTAGGCCATTTCCTGGTATCACTAATGCAGCCAAATATTTCCTGGAAATCACTGAGCTGATTTCAGTAAAAAGTACTTTAAGCTCCAATACAAGCAAGATGTAAAAAGAAATGTGAACAACAAATAGTAAAATTATCTGAATCTAGTAAACCAGGCAAGAGAAACTTAATGACTCCTGTCTCTGCACCTTGGATTAAGCCCAAGGCAGTAAAATCTGTTTTCAAACCAGAATTATCTAAAAAGTACAGGATGGAATTGCTTTCTTAAATTTACCCACAAAGAGTACTCTGAAAACAACCCAATGATCCCCCTCTGTATCTCCAAACCTGAGTCTCCTGTTCTTTTAGCATCTGAGTAAGAAGAAAACTGATAAAGAAAGTGGCAGTCTTAATTCAGTGGTGAAGAAAGGGCCAAGGCCTATGGCCTGGGTACATGCTCCAGGCTGCGCTTGCAGCTGGCAGCTCTTACCTGAATGTCTGTGTCCTTCACAGGCTCAAGAGGTTCAAAAGTGGTCGCTGCACTCAGACTCTCCAATCTCTGGGAGATGTGGGATATGTCAAGTCCCCGTGACCCGAGAAGAACTGATCTATATGGGGATGTAGGACAGAAAGACAAAGAGGGGAAGTAGTATTAGGGTATGTAGTACATGCCATAAAATACTAGAGCTGTTTTCATTCAAAACCTCCTATTTGGAGTAGAAGGAAGAGGCCAGAGCAAATGGTAGAGCACCTAACTAGAACACTTCCATCTTCTGGCCGGGTCCTATTGTACAGCTGGTTTCTTACCTGCCCATAAAGGTCTAGGAACTGAAACAGCAGACACACACTGCATTTGGGAATAAGATATCCAATCTAGTAATGACTGAATTAGAGGGAGAACCTCGTTATTGAATGGAATAATACTAACACCAAACACCTTTAGAAACCCCTTGAGATAAATGCAATTATTTAGCCCTAGATCTAGAATACAAATCCTTCATTGCCACTCCATGTTTAACAGCTTCTGAAGAGAAAGTTGGTAAAGCACATTTTAACTTCAGGAGTAGCGGGCCCAAATGCTAATTGAGGAAACCAACTATCTGGAGTAGCAGATAACTCACTCAGGGGCAGTCAAAACAGAATCAAAAGCTAGTTCTGCATGGCTTGTATTCAAAACTCAGGTACCATGCCACTGAACCTTCAAATCCCCTCTCTTTTGCTTAGCCAAGAATACAGCTGTTTTCTGAACAACAAAAGCTTCTGAAGAGAAATGAGAATATTCATTTTTCCTCTTTAGACAACAAAACAATGAACAAATTTAAAATACAAAGTAAACCAGGAAACTATACATCAGTTAGAAAGGCTAAAGGAGAGGACTGAAAGCTTGAGGCTAATCTGGGCTATAAAAGAGCCCTTCTCTCAAAAGTCAAAACAAAAAAACAACAGAGCTTCCCTAATATCTAAAGCTCTTTGAAAGAAAGAAACTTGGGCAAGTTAGTTCAGCTTTTCGAAGATTTATTTTTATTTTTATCCACTGATGTGTGCACAAATGCCACGTATACACCAGTGCTCTGGAAGGTCGCTGGATCTCCTGGAGCTGGACTCACAGGCCACTTGACATGACATGGAAGCAAACCCAGGTCCTCTAGAGGGCCAACCAGTGCTTTCAACCTCTAAGCCATCTCTCCAGCCCGTTGTAGAATAATCATTCTGTATTCTGTGAACATGTACTGCTCTCACTATTAATAAAAAAACTGGCTGATAGCTGGGCAGGAAGAAATTGGGTGAGATGGCCTGACATGGAGAGAATGCTGAGAGGAAAAGGCAGAGTCTGAGGAGTTGCCAGGAGAAGCAGGGAGAAGCAAGATGAGCATGCCACACTGAGAAAAGGTACCGAGTCACATGGCAAAGCATAGATAAGAAATATGGGTTAATTTAAATGTAAGGGCTAGCTAGTGACAATCCTGAGCTATTGACTGAACATGTGTAATTAATATTAAGTCTTCATGTCAGTTATTTGGGAGAGGCTCCCAGGACAAGAAAACTTCGCCTACACCAGGTGTATGTTTGTGTTTTTGGAAGTTTTGCTTTTGTGCCTTTCAATTCAAGAAACAGAAAATGTGCCTCCATGTCTACATTTATCAGATTACCATTTTTGTATTGTGATTTGGTACCCCAAAATGTCACCAATGAAGTATGTTTTTACCTTGAGTAAGAGGTTAGAAAGTCAGAGCAAATGAGACCCAAGATGATGATGATGGGGATGGAAAGGGAGGAAGGGAGGCTGCTGCTGCTAAGGCATTTGAGCCCACACATATTACCTATGAGTAAAAGTCAAGATTTTCAATCACAATCTAACAGTTTTCTCAGAGAAGAAAAAGGGGTGCCCTATGCCTAACTGTATTCTGGCAAAAATGATAGAATAAATTATGCTAATTCAGACAGTTCTTCCCTGTAGACTATTGATTTCTTTGGGTCAACTAGGACACCATCCCTGAGGCTTCCCTTCTAGGCTGACATATCTGACATCTCTCTCCTAACAGTCCTTCTACAGTGCTTCTCACCTAGTTGCACATCAGGATCACCTACACAGACTTCTTCCCAAAGACTTAATCTGATTACTCCTGGGCAAAGAAAAACATTAGTATAACACTAACTCCCTCCTTTTGCAACAGTTCTACTGATACGAATTTGCTTACCACAAAGTTCATCAGTTATAGTTTATGTACAATTTAGTTATTTAAATATCTTCGTATAGAAGTATATGACCATCACCATCAGCAATTTTAGAATATTTTCATTATCCCCAAAAGAAAGCCCTATCATGAGAAATGCTTCCCCTTTCACCTGTGAGACCTTGACAACGCATATAAATGGAAAAATACTATAGTCTTTTATGACTGGTGTCTTTCTCTTAGTGAAATGCTTTTGAGGGTCATCTACCCAGGGTAAATATTAAAAATTCATTGTATTTTATACCATACCACATTTTATGTATCCATTTATGTAACATGAGGGGCCAGCTTGTTGGGGTATCTGTCCTGCCCTGTTCCCCCAGCTTTTTAGTCCCAGAGAAAATCACACAAAGAAACCTCTATAAGTTATAAAGCTGATTGGCCCATTAGGTCAGGCTACTTATTAGCGAACTCTCACATCTTGATTAATCCATTTTTCTGATCTATTTTAGCCATATGGCTCTGTACCTTTTCAGCTGGCAGATCACATCCCTCTGCTTCGGTGAGCTGGGCAGGAGTGGGAAGAATCAACTTCCTCCTCCCCAGAATTCTCCTGTTCTCCTTGCATCATTTCCACTTCCTGTCTGGTTTCCCTGCCTACACCTCCTGCCTGGCCAATCAGCGTTTATTTAAAACATGATTGGCAGAATACGGACAATTCTCCCGCACAACATTTATCCAATCAGTGGGCATTTGGGCTGCTTCTAAGGTTCTCACTCTTGTAAAAAATGTGGCCCAAAACACCTACACACAGGTTTTGCCTGAATGTTTATTTCTCTTAGATACAGACCTTGGAGTAGAGCTGTTGGATTAAATAAGAATTCTGTTCAGTCTTGTGAGGAACTTGGGCCATTTTCCGAAGTAGCTACACCATTTTGTATCCCCACCAGGAATACACAATTTCCACACCTTACCCACACTTCCTTTAAGACTATACTATCCTAGTCAGTCTCTCTTTTCTGGCTATTATTTTTTTTAAAAAAAATTTGATTAGAACACAAAATTAAAATATTGAATTTCTTTGTACCTATCACTCAGCTTCAACAATCCACAGGATATGATCAATCCTATCCCACTTGTTCTACCTATTTTCCTCTACCACTCAGATTATTTTGAAATAGATTATGGTAGATTGAAGATACTTTCCAATTGTTTCATAATTTAAAAATCTGTGTTCATCTGAAAGAATGCCAAATAAGACCTTGTGGATGACTGGGATGTTTTCTAAATCTTTTTTTCCTTTATAGGTTTTCCCCTCCATCTCATTTTTTTCCCGTCTAATTTCTTTGTGGAAGAGTTTGGATGTGCCCTGTAAAACAATGTAACTCATATTCAATTATACATATGAATCACCTGATTTGTTAAAATGCTGGTTTTGATTCAACAGCTCTGGGATAGAGCCTGATGACAATCACTTCAAAGAAAATTTTGTGGTTGTCACTTATAATTACTGATATAAAGAGTATATTTAGTGCAGCAAAGATAAATTCAAAGCAAGTGCTAAAGGTCTGACTAGAGGCAGGAGCCACTGTTTTGTTGCTGCTATTTGTTCTGGTCACACTTCCATCAAGAGGTATGGACTTCTGCAGGCACTGGTGCCCACTGCTTAGATGCAGCTGTTCCTTATGGGCTTAAAAGGTAGAAATAGCTCTATTTCTACCTTTATGCTGACATCAACTACGCGACCACCCAAATGATAAGCTGGTTATCTAGTGTCCTTCAACATGACTGATTTTTAGTTTAGTATCATCATAATCTTATAAACTGAAACACATTTGATATGCTTCATCCTACTGCATTTTTACAGGGTTTTATTTTTAAAGATTTATTTCTATTTTATGTCTGAGTGTTTGCCTGCATGTATGTCTATGCACCACATGTGTACATGATGTCATGAAGGCCAGAAGAGGGTGTCAGATCCTCTAGAACTAGAGTTAAAGATGGTTGCGAGTTGCTGCCATGTGGGTGCTGGGTCCTCTGAAGAGCAGCCAGCCCTCTTACTGTTGAGCCATCTCTCCAGCCTCCCAATGCATGTCATGTTCTTTGATTGCCCAAATTGTCTCATCTTGAGCCAGTAGAACCCTCTCCAAGTTTGTTTCTAAGTTTTAAAGTTTGATGTTATTTTATGGTGTCAGAGTATGGGGCTTTGGGGCTTACGCAGGACTTTCCATACATTAAACCACCACTCACGTGTATAGGTGCTGCCTTCTGAGCTCTTTCTGAAATGACTCCAGGAAGTCTCTATGACTTTGCTACCTGACACAGCAAGGTGTTTCGTGTGTGTCTTATGTAAACAGAGCCCAGGGATCAGCTAACTCTCCAAACAGTCCTAGTTACCGTTAAAGAAATTTATAGATAATTCTCTGGGCAACAAGGATTGTGTATTGTTCCCAGGCTTCTTCAACAGCAAAGCTAGAAATGGAGTTTTTGGTTTTGTCAAGATAAATTACAACATGAATTAATATTATTGCTTTCAACTCAAACTCAAGAACAGTGAATATCAGGTTTTCTTTAGATGTGCTAACTGTATCTCCTTCTCACATCCCAAAAGGCTCACTACCATAACTGTTAAAGTGTTCTGGCCTACACAGGAGCTATGGCTCCTGTGCCACGTCTGCCTGCTGCCAGGCATGATAGTTATGAACTAACCCCCTCTGAAATTGTAAACAAGTCCCCAATTCAACGGTTCCTTTTATAATTTGCCTTGCTCACGGTGCCTTCTCACTGCAACAGTAACCCTAACTAAGACACCAATCAATCCACATCCCACATTTCAATCATCTCATCAGATTCTCACAAGCGATCAGACTTGGCCACAATCTTCCTTTCCCAACCATGCCAAGGCCAGGAACTACCTCAGAGCCTAATAAAATCCCCCCTACTAACCAAGTCTAATCGTATTTACCCTGCTCTTCTATAGAAACCATAATGAAAGCTCCTGCACTTGCTCTAGTTGCCTCTTGACTAGGTCTGAGCTATAATCCCAAAAGACACAATCTGATATCACCATAACCCCGAATGCCAAAAAATCTCAAAAGATCAAAATACCAAAAATATAATTCTGGAAAAATTAATTAAAAGAATGTAAAAGAGATACATTGGAGTCAGTCATAATGACACAGAGGTGCATACCTGTAATGCCAGCATTTAGGTGGTAGAGGTAAGAGGATCATCAAGGTCATTCCCCCTGCCCCTCCCCCTTATAGAGGTTGAGGTCAGCCTGGGCTGCTATATGAAACCTTGTTTCAAAAATAACAACCACAGAAGTCATTTATTTGGGGTATGCATATTGTGGGATGTGTGTGTTGAACCTAGGGGTATTTTGTTTGTTTGAGACAGATTGCTATCCAGTTCATGCAGCCCTGGCTGTCCTGGAACGTCTCTGTTGGGACTGAAAGTGTGCACTACCACACCCAGCTAATTTCTCTTTTAAAAGAGAAGTTATTTGAGAAACATATAACAGCATAAGAACATTTCATGGATGACTTTATAAAACATTATGAATAAGCTATATTCAAATGTAAACAAACATATTACAACTGTATGTTGGTATAAATAAGAATGGCTCATATAATTGAATGCTTAGTCATCAGGGAATGGTATTATTTGAGAAGGATTAGGAGATGTGGCCTTGTTGAGGAAGTGTGTCATTAAGGGTGGGCTCTGAAGTTTCAAAAACTCATGCCAGGCCCAGTTTCTTCCTATGCCTGCCTGCAGATACGGATATAAAGCTCTCTGCCATTTACTTCTGCAGTACCATGTGCTCCCATCAGGATGATAAGGAACTAAGCCTCTGAAGCTGTAAGCAAGCCTCCAATTAAATGCTTTCTTTTCTAAGACTTGCCTTGGCAGGTCAGTTGCGGTAGTACACACCTGGAATCTCAGCACTAGGGAGGCAGAGGCAGGTGGATCTCTAAGTTCAAGGCGAGTTTTGTCTACAGAGGGAGTTCCAGGACAGTCAGGGCAACACTGAGAAAACCTGTCTCAGTGAGTTTTTTTCACAGCAATAGAACAGTGACTAAGACAAAATGTAAGAACAGTTATAAGACAAAGTCATATTATAATAGGTCAAAAAAGGTAAAATGTGGGTTTAAGAGATAGCTCAATGATTGGCAGCATTGGCTGCTCTTCCAGAGGATCCTGGTTAAATTCCCAGCACCCACTTGACAGCTCACAACTGTCTGTAACTTCAGTTCCGGGAGATCCAACAACCTCACTTAGATATATATACAAGCAAAACACTAATGCACATAATTATTTTTTAAAAAAAAATCATTTTAGGGCTGGAGAGATGGCTCAGTGGTTAAGAGCATTGCCTGCTCTTCCAAAGGTCCCGAGTTCAATTCCCAGCAACCACATGGTGGCTCACAACCATCTGTAATGAGGTCATGTGCCCTCTTCTGGCTTTCAGGCATACACACAGAAAGAATATTGCATACACAACAAATAAATAAATATTTTAAAAAATCATTTTAAATAAAGGCAAAATATATAAACATATATCAGGGGCTACATATACCAGTTCAGTAGTAGTGTACCTGCTTAGCTTGCATTAAAGCCCTGAAGTCAATCTACAAATATCAAGTAAAAGCATTTTATTCATATAGCACTGTAATTGGCAGCTGGTATACGTGGCTTTTGAACTGAAGTCATATGAAACAGCATGATGGATAACCGATTTTTCTGCATGTTTTTTAAAATTTAATCTGTGACAGATACCCACAAAAGCATCCCCTACTAGTTTTCCCTTCCTCTGTGCTATGCTTCTGTGCTGATTTGGGTCCATAGATATAAATCCAATCTGCACCACACTCATATACAGTCCGCAAATTTGGCAGAAATAATACAAGCAATCAAACTAGTACCACTGTCTTAATGTCTCTCCTTCTACCATGCACCTAATTATTTTTGAGGTAGTTAATAGCTGCTGGCTTCTTTTGGCAATTGTGGCTTTCATTTATTAAAACCTCCTGGAATTTTATCAGCTGAAATGAATGCAAATGCTCACGAATGACGCATTTTTAAGTGAGGTTTTCATCATCACTGCAGTGCAAGTCCAATCCTTTCTCAAGAGCTCGGCTTTGTACCTCTCTCGTGAGGCAGTCTTTCCAACCACCAGGATTATAGTTTGGGGGACTGTGGATTTCAAGGTTTCAACTTTTGAGATTATAGCATTCTGGATCAAGCCCTTCAACAGTATGACCGACCCATCTGGCTCCCCAACAATCCAGTACTCACTTGGTGAGTATAGCTATATGGAATACCATGCCTCCTGTTTTTAGGGATCTGTGGGGAGAAAAAGACCTACTTCATGATAGTCATTTTCCTGTCTGTCTTAACCTTGTTCAATTTAGACAAATCTTAAGTACTTTCAAAGCATTTCCGTTTTTAAAATCAGCAGATATGTACTCTTTCTGGTTGTGAGCCTAGCCTTTAATGGCTCACTCAGTCTTCTCTCCTGTCCGTATCATTTACTCTTTAAAAAAGAGCTTGTGATATAATTTTCTTACTATACAATCCATCCATTAACAGTATAATATTCAGTGGAAACTTTTTAAGTATACTCAGGGTTACTCAACCATCACTATAATCAATTTTAGAACATTTTCATTACTGCTAAAAGAAAATCTCTACTCATTAGTAATCAGTTCCCATTTCCTCATTCACTACCCCCTAAATATGGCAGCCCTCATTTATTATTCTTTTCCTGCAGATTTGCCTATTCTGGACATCACTCAAATACAATCATACAATATGTAATCTTTTGTAACCAGTTTCTTTTACTTAAACTTTTAGGTTTATCCATGTAGAGCCTATGTTTAATCATTGAGCATAAGCATACCTAATGCCCTTTTCTTGCCAAATCCGATCCCATTACATGGTTATGCCACATTTTGTGCATCTATTCACCAGTTGGCTGACACCTGCCATTAAAATTTATGTACAAGTTTTGTGTAGACACATTTACATCTCTTGGATTTAGAGCTAAAAACAGAATCACTGGATTATGTGGTAACAACTCTGAACTATCTTCCAAAGAGGCAGACCTATCAAGAGAGCATGAAGAAAGACTCACCCAGATTCTTTCACTTTCTGCACATTCTCACCAACACTATCACATGTATTTTTGGTTAGAACCATCCTGGTAGGTATGAAGTGGTATTACATTGTATCTGACATGTACTTTTCTGGTAACTAATGACACTTATTGGACAATGAGCTTATGCCATTGTAAAATTAAGTTGTCTTTTTATGAATAAATTCTAAAAGACTAAAAAGAAATAAAACATGGGCCAGCGAGTTGTTATAGAATATTATTTTAAGATGTGTTCCATGTGTTCAACGATGCAAAGATGTGTTGCATTCCTTTATGCTGCATTTGTTTAACTGTGTAAAGCTGTGTTACTTTGCCTGCCTAAAACAGCTGACTGGTCTAATAAAGAGTTGAACAAACAATAGCCAGGCAGGAGAAAGGATAGGCAGAGCTAGCAGGCAGAGGGAATAAATAAGAGCAAGAGAAGAGGACTCAAGGGGCCAGCCACCCAGCCACACAACCAGCTATGGAGTAAGAAGTAAAGAAAGGAATACAGAATATAGAAAGATAAAAGCCCAGATTGAAAAGATAGACAGGATAATTTAAGAAAAGCTGGCTAGTATTAAGTCAAGCTAAGGCTGGGCCTTTTTGTTTGTTTGTTTTTTGTTTTTCGAGACAGGGTTTCTCTGTAGCTTTGGAGCCTGTCCTGGAACTAGCTCCAGTAGACCAGGCTGGCCTCGAACTCACAGAGATCCGCCTGTCTCTGCCTCCTGAGTGCTGGGATTAAAGGCGTGTGCCACCACCGCCTGACAAGGCTGGGCATTTATAAGTAACAATAAGCCTCCGTGTGATTAAATTTGGAACTGGGTGGCGGGTCCCCAAAAGTGCAAAAGGGTTAAAAACCCAACTACAGTGAGTTGATTCAGTGTACCCACTGACTGTTCTTGCCACCAAGCTTGACCTGAGTATGATCCCTGGCAAGCTGTCCTCTAAGTCTCACACAGACACACATATACATGTGCATATGCACAAACACACACACACACACACACACATGCTCAGAGTTAATAAATTTTTAAAGCTCTGATACAAGTTTGTCTTAGCTAGAGTTTCTATTGCTGTTAGGACAAACCATGACCATAGCAATTTCTGCATTTTTTTTTTTTTTTGGAGACAGGATTTTGCTGCAGCTTTGGAGCCTATTCTGGAACTCACTCTATAGACTAGGCTGGCCTCAAACCCACAGAAATTCACCTGCCTCTGCCTTCCAGGATTAACGGCACATGCCACCATACACCAACTCTAACAAATGAAAACATTTAATTAAGGCTAGCATACAGTTTCAGAGATTTAGTGTATTATCATCATGGTGGGAAACATGGTGGTATGCAGGAAGGCATGGAACTGGAGGAGCTGAGAGTTCTACATCTTGATCTACAGGCAAAAGGAAATGTCTACCACTCTGAGAGTAGCTTGAGCAAAGGAGACCCCCAGAATCCACCCCAATAGTCACACTTCTTAAAACAAGGCCACACCTACTTCAACAAAGCCACACCTCCTAATAGTGCCACTCTCTGTGGGGATCTGTTTCTTTAAAACCACCACAAAGTTCCTCAGCGTAACAGAAAATGTTTTCATCTAAAACATATTTCTTTCTTGACAGTTGCATTTGAAGCACAAATGTTTCATTTTGATAAAGTTGAACTGATGGTTTGTTTTTTTGTTTGTTTGTTTGTTTTGATATATCCTATTGGCCTAATATCCTAGATGGCTCTGCCAAATCTAAGGCCAAGAATATTTGTTGATTTGTTTGGAAGCCCAAGTAGCCCTGACTGATCTTGAACTTGTGCAGACAAGGATGACCTTGAATTTCTGACTCTCTGCCTCTACTTCTAGAGTGCTAATATTATAGGCATGTCTTAGTCATAACTAAGTTCTATTGCTGTGAGGAGGCACCATGACCAGGCAACTTGTAAAAGGAAGCATTTAACTGAGGGCTTTCTTACAGTTTCAGGTCAGTCCATGGCCATCATGGTGAAGAGCGTAGCAGCAGACATGGAGTCATGGCGCTGAAGCAACAGTGCAGAGCTTATATCCAGATCTGTAGGCAGCAGACAATGGAAGACTGGACCTGGTGTGAGTCCACCCCCAGTGACACCTCCTGATTCTTCCTAAACAGTCCAACTGAGGACTATGCACTCAAATATGTGAGCCTATGGGGCCATTCTCATTCAAGTCACCATGGCCACCAACATTTAAGTGAGTGAGGGACTGAATCTAGGGTCTTGTGCATGCTACGCAAGCACTCTACCCAGTGAGCTACATCCATATCTCTTGAGGCCAGGAAAACTTATACCCACATTTTCTTTTAAGAATTTTATAATTTGGGGGCTGGAGAGATGGCTCAGAGGTTAAGAGAGCATTGCCTGCTCTTCCAAAGGTCCTGAGTTCAATTCCCAGCAACCACATGGTGGCTCACAACCATCTGTAATGGGGTCTGGTGCCCTCTTCTGGCCTGCAGGCACACACACACAGACAGAATATTGTATACATAATAAATAAATAAATAAAATAAAATAAAAAAGAATTTTATAATTTTAGTTCTTATAGTTACACCTACAGTCCGGCTAGAATTAGTGCTTGTGTGTAGAATGAGATAAGGGTCAACTTTATTGCTTTACATATAGACATCCAGTTATCCCAACCTCATTTGTTGAAAAAGACTACTCTTTTCTTGTTCAACAGTATTATTGGAGGGAAAATCATACATAATTAAGTAAACTTTTTAGACATGCAATTCTAGAATTATAGCTGTTATGTTTTAATAGGAGTAAAGGGAAAACCCAAAATTCTTAGAACTGTTTTAAGACTATAGATACTACATACTACTCACATTTTTAGATTTATTTTATGTATGTAGGGGTTTTGCGTGCTTATATGTATGTGCATCACATGAGTGCTTGGTGCATGTAAAGGCCAAATTAGGGTGGGAGATCCCCTGGACCTGGAGTTATAGACAATTATGAGTCACCATGTAGGTACTAGGAACTGAACCCAAGTCCTCAGGAAGAACACAACCACTATATTTCAACAATCTATTTATCCATCCTCATGTCACATAATCTTGATTAGTGTGGTTTTTGTTTATAAACACAGGGTCATATTACAAACCCCAGGTTGGTCTTGGAACTCACTATGTAAGGCAGGAAGACCATGAAGTCACTATCCTTCTGCCTTAGGCACCTCAGTGCTGAGATTATAGATATGGATGACCACACCTGGCAATTTATTGCGGCTTTCTATTAAGTTTTGAAATTTAAGCATTTTTTTCTCCTGTCTTTTTAGAGGCTGGAGAGATGGCTCTGTGGGTAAAAGCTTACTCTTCTAGAGTGGGAACCAAGAGCCTCAGTTTCTTCACTTGTAATTTAGGAGTAGTAAAGATTATGTAGTTGGCTGGGTGGTGGCAGTGCACACCTTTAATCTCAGCACTCGGGAGGCAGAGGCAGGTGGATCTCTTGAGTTGAGGCCAGCCTGGTCTTTAGAGTGAGTTCCAGGACAGTCAGAGAAACCCTGTCTCAAAAAACCAAAACCAAACCAAAACAAAACAAAACTTTTTTAAAAATTAAAAAATAAAAAAAACCCAGCTTTTGAGACAGATGTGGCAGCTCATACTTTTAATTTCAGGGCTGTAATAGTAAGATAGAGGACCAAGAATTCCTGGCCAGTTTGAATTGCATATATAGCTCCAGGCGAGCCTGGGCAACAGAAAAGGAACCGAAAGTGGCACCTACAAGAACTATGCATTGCATAGCTTATGCTCTGTCTATGTAGAAATGTTGATAAGGGAGAAGGAGGAAGAGAGAAAGATTTATGGTAGAAGTGGGGACTTAGGTAGGGATGGTTACACCAGCAACTTTTTGTATGATAGAGCTCTACCACTAAACTACACCTCTAGCCCAACATTTGGCTCTTAAGGATAGAAAAGTCCCAAAGTCCCCTGCCTCTGACTGGACCCAATTATAAAAGTCAGGACAGCTCTACACAATCAGAAAGTCACAGAAGATGAATTCACACTCCAGAGTCCCAAAAGAGAAGAAACAAAAGCTGTTCCCAGTACATACAAAGAACAAAGAAAAGAAAATAAGTGGGGGGCAGGGTATCAAACCTCACCTACAGTTTACTCTGAAAAAAAATCTTAAACATATTTCTTTCCAACCATGATCATCAATCCTTACCTCTCTTACTTTTCAAACTTTGACAATAAAGTCAGAAGAGTAATGACATCAATTCTCTGGGAACAGAAAGTACCTTATAGCAAATGCCAAAAGGGATTTCTATTGATCAAACTAGATTTGAATCCTGTTGCCCACTTACTATCTGACTGTCCTTCCTTAAGAGAATAGAGATGGCACTGTTTTCCCTGGGTTGACTTCTCATTAAATGACGACACTGTGCCTAATAAACACAAAGTGGCAAAAAGGAAGTTTCACAGAATTATCACAAGAAAATTTTTATTTACTACGCAGCTTTGGCCAAACTATGTTAGCATATACTTTGCTTGATATGGAGAATATTATAAAAGATTAGGCAAATTAATAACTTGAAGGATAAGGTTAGGGGAAAAGAATGATCACCATCTTTTCTCTTTGTGCATCTCTTGATTGTTTGGCTTCAGTTTTAATGGAAAAATCCATTAGTCTACTTCTGCTGAAAAACGTGGGGAGACAAGTGATGAAAGACACTCACTGACACTGATAATATTCTGTATTTTAATAGAAATATACACATGGGTGTTCACTTACTAGATTACTCTCACGTGGAGTTAGTAAGATTACCTTGTAAGAAACAGAGAGCAAACATTTCAGTTTGCAGATCATTTAATCTATTGCAATTACTCAGCTCTGCTAAGCAAAAAAGGCACACAGTCAATACATAAAACAAGCAAGGTTATGTTCCAGTAAGATGTAACAGGTAGCAGGCTCATGGGCCAGTCTGCAAACCCCTGCTTTATATACACCAGGCATACTCTCTATGTGGTGAAAAAACTCCACAATTTTAAAAGATCAAGAACACACATAAAAAAATAGTACCAAATCTGTTCCTTAGAGCTGGAAGTACCGGCACACACCTGTAATCCCAGCTACTCAGAAGGTCAAGGCAGGAGAGTAGTGTGTTGTAGGCCAGTTGGAAAATAATAAAGTTTCATTTAATTTTAAAAAAAAAAGTCTGTTCCTTTAGAAATAAAAATGTATGTGATGCAGGCAAAACACCCATACACATAGAATAATTTTTTAAAAGTTAAAAAAAAAATCACAGATCTCAGGTCAGACTTAAATCTACAATTCAAACTAAGACCTTAAAGACAGAATTTTCTTTCAAAACTTAATTCATATAACAACAACAACAAAAAAATTCTACTCAGTTCTCTGTTCGGCCCTCATCCAGCAGGCACTAAAATAGTCACATCATACTTTGTGTCCCTGCCTATCAAGAAGATGGAAAAATACAGTCAATAGCCCTCTGGTTTCTTTTTAAGCTCCTGCCCCACCCCATATCCATTCTTTCAATGTTCCAACTCCCTCCTCCCAAAAATAATGGATTTAAGGTAGAAGAGACAAGGAAGAATGGAAATTTACAAGAAAGAGACTATAAGTGATAATTGTTACCAAGAAAACATTTTCCCTTTTTGCTCTTAATGGGCTGTAAGGCTGATGCAATTAAATTACAACTATAGCAACTCAGTGGGTATCCATGGGCTTTTTGCTCCTGTAGCATCTTTGCACAAGCAGAGGTTGCCTGCTTAAATTAGGGGAACTGCAAGCAGTCAGGAACAGAAGTTTGGAGCCTACCAGGAAGGCAAGTTAGGAGAAATATCTACAGGCTGGTTGGTTGCTGGGAGTTCAGGGTAGGTTAGCTATGGGCAGCATTTTGCTACAAGGCTAGATAGTTCAGAAAACAAACAAACACAAAAAACTGCCACAGTTCATCTGACTTGTCTTTATTAATGTCAACAGAATCAAAACTAGTATTCAAAAAACTAATACTCTAGAGAAGGCTACAGAATGTACACAGCATACTATTGACTCCAAAGAGCAGCCACGCTCAGTTCTCAGATCAGTCAGGAAAGGAATGCAGCCTTCCATTTACTAAATACCTAAGACAATGCCTCTCATTAGCTCCAGTCTTTCTCAAGTTCCCAGAATGAGAAGTAAACCGACATTTTCCTGAATTATACATAATCTTTGCGACTTTCTGAACCTGCCAAAAACTCAGTACACGCACCCTCTTCAACCTTCTCTCTCCAAGCCCCTTCCAGAAATACAGGAATGCTGGGCTCAGTCTCACTGGATTTGAATCTTGGCTCACCACTCCCCTGCTGTGTAACCTAAGCAAGTTACCCTCTCTGAACCTTTGCTGTCCAACTATAATATAGGGATCAGTCTTGATGCAAAGACTTAATGTGTAAGGAAATTTCTAAAACACAATAAATAACCATTAAATCACATTTCTCAAAGAAAGCGTTTGGTTTTGAATTTTCGTTGTGTTTTTGTTTTGCCCAACCAGGATCCTCTGCACACTCTATCATCCTGCTATGCTGTATGACACCGCTAGTCAGCATTTTTCCTCCAAGTTTTGTTCTCCTGGGGCTCACCCACCTTCTGCTGTACAATCAGCTGAAGGCACTGTACTTCAAGGCCTTTCAGAGGCAGCCTCTGGGGTCACTGGCAACGAGAAGACAGAATCACTCCTCACTTGATGGCTTCTCCTCACTGACCATTCATCAGTTTTTTCCAATTACCCTTAAAAACTGTTCATGGCTGAGTGCTTTCTGGCTTCGGGTAGCACTTCCGTGCACGGCCCATATCTAACACACTTGAAGAGGCTATTTATGGCTCAAAAGCCATGGACCCAAATAGGAACTACTGAGAGCATTTTATACAAAAAACTCTTCCATCCACTTCACCTTCACACCTCTGCAGATGATATGGCTCTCATGCAGTTTTGTGGCTGGAACTCTAAAACCCGAGAGAGGCAAGGAAACGAAGCAAAGTTTGGTAACCTGTTATAAACTCTCTGAGTTCCTGACTACCTGCCTTATGACTGTCATAGAAGAAACTGTTCCTGTCCCCAAACTACCCAGCCAACAGCACCTCCCCACCAGTACTCACGCCTTGACATCTGCTGTCTCCTGGGATGTGCGTGTGAGGGTACGGGAACGCAGGCGCTCACCCGCTTGCTGGATCTCCTGTAAATTCCGTTCCACGTGTGGAAGCTCGGAGATACCTTCGGTCTCAGCAGCAAGCTGTTCAGCCTGCTGAAGGAGCTCACCAAACCCTTCAGTATCCATTGGAGATGCAGGTGCTACATGAAAGGAAAAAGACCTACGTCAAGGAGGAGAGAGGTTTCCATCGCTGCTTCAATCTGTTACAAGATTAATAAACCTCCAGGACTTTTTGTAAATTGAAAGGGATACAGTTCATCAACAACAGGAGGTGTTCCTGAATACAGCCCAAGAACAGGCCTGACAGAAAATGAGTCAGACTGCGAACAGATCATTTCTGTGCATACTGATGTCACCAGCAGGACAAAGACAAGCCATATTAAGTCACAGGTCAGAGTTCCTGCCTCCTCCTGCAAATCCAAAGCAGGTAAGGAAATGAGTATCATTGCAGCAAGTTCCAGAAAGCCTAAAGAACAATCCCTCTATACCTCCAGTCTCTCCATTTATCTTGAGGGAAGAAGGCCTCATTAAGAAGGAATTGCTACAGCCTAAGGCCTTCTGTCATAGGATTTTCATGGTAGCTCCAAACCATGGAAACTCAGGTATAAACCCAGCACACACCCTGCAATGATCTGGCTGACCTGAGACCAGAGAAATGTCAAGTATCTTCTAACTCAGTCTCACTTTATTCTGACACAACCATGTCTTCATTAACATACAAGATATTCTTTTATTATTCATTCCTGGTCTACATTTACACAATCTCACAAGGTGACTGAAGGCCTCATTCCGTAGGACATCTTACTCGTTACTGCAGCTACTAACAGTAATTACATTATGATGACTCCTAACTCTAGAGTACGAGCATACTTGACAAAGCCACCTGCTTCTCTAACAACCAACGGGAAGTGCTGTGATGAAACACCATGACCAAAGCAAGTCGGGGAGGAAAGGGTTTATTTATTTGGCTTACACTTCCGCATCACTGTTCATCACTGAAGGAAGTCAGGACAGGAACCCAAACAGGTCAGGAACCTAGAGGCAGGAGCTGATGGAGAGGCTGTGGAGGGGTGCTGCTTACTGGCTTGCTCTCTCTGGCTTGCTTATCCTGCTTTCTTATAGAACCCAGCAACCAGTCCAAGGATAGTAGCACCCACAGTGCTTCCCCCATCCATCACTAATTAAGAAAATGCCTACACAGCTCATAACCATCTGTAACTCCAGTTTCAGGGATCTAACACCCTCTTCTAGTCTCCACCAGCACCAGGCATACACATGGTGCACAGACATACATGTAAGCTAAACATCTATAAAATATAAAATGAATGAACAAATGAGTGTTTTAAGGTGTATGGTGCATTGTTTCAAATACAGACATTTAGCATCAGCTAGGGGGCTCAGCCTTTGCAATGTAAACCTGAAGACCCAATCTAGAGAGCCTCTGTGGATGAGTGAAACAACTGCCGCCTCGCATCAATGTGATGCGGAAGATCCCTCACAGACATGCCCACTAATCTGTCTCCCACATGAATTTACATCCTGTCAATTCGGTAATCAATAGAAACTATGTGTTCACCAAAGTAATATCTAGAAATATATTGTTAAAGAAATACTCAGCGGCCAGAATAAAAAGAAATATTCAGCAGCATCAAGTGTGCTAAACTATCACTATCATTTTATTTTAATGTGTGAAAAATTAACAGTGATCTAGTACCTAATAAAAGACTGATGGTTAAGTAAAAAGAGAAAAGAAAAAAAAATAAAAGAAAAGAAAATGCCTTCAGCTGGATCTTACGGAGGCGTTTTCCAAATTGAGGTTCCCTCCCCTCTGATGACTTTAGCTTGTGGCAAACTGACATACCCAGCCGGACACAGAATGAACTCTCTCCTTTAAACTATCTTTTGTCAGGTTATTTGGTCACAGCAAGCAGAAAATTAAGTAAAACTGTCCGTACATATATGGTAAAATGAAGTCATTATATAAAGATGGTGAAAATAGTTCAGTTATTTCAATTCAAGTGCTAATAAATCATGGAGTTTTAATTATGAAACAACAATATGGTCATTTCCATATTTTCTCAAAGTAACCACTTTAAATAATCAAATCAGAAAAGAGCAGATATCTAAATACTCAAACTACTGAGCACTTCTAAACCATTCTAAGTCAGTGTCCTCATAAAATGGTACCTTTAGCATTCTTCTAAGTGGCCTCAATCTTGGTCTCATGATATTTCTGCTTGTTGTATAAAAATGTTCTCACCTGTTTCTGGTACTACTAGCTCACTGGTTTCTCTCCTTTTGCTTTTAAGTCCCATCCACAAGCAGAATACTCCTTTTCACCTACCAGGCCATGTGACAACTCCCAAACTGAGGGTTCACCGAGTTCTTTAAGGACTACTAAATGGAGCATGGCTGGCACGTGCCTATAATCTAAGCATTTGGAGGCAGGAGGATGAGGAATCCAAAGCACCCTTGGCAATTGATTACTAACTTGAAAGGATGTATAGTCATCTAGGATGCAAGTTTCTGGACACACCTGTGAGGGATCGTCTGGATTAGGTTAGTGTCTGGGTATCTACAATGGGTTAAATGAGGTAGCCAGACCCAACCTAAATATGGTCAGTACATTTCCATGGCCTGAGATCCTGTACTAAGTGAAAAGGAGAAAGTCAGTGAAACCCAAGTATTCATTCTTCTTCCTGACTGCAGATGCAGTGACCAGCCCTCAGTTCCTGCCATCATGACTTCTCTACCAAACTGAGAGTCCGGAGAAGCCTTCTCTCTCACATTGCTTTCGTCACAGTACTGTGCCACAGCAACCATAAAAGTAATATAGCTACAGTTTGAGGCCAACCTGGACTATGCAACATTCTCAAAAGAAAAAGAAAAAAAACCATTGAGTCATCCCAGAAATAGCTACTATTCAGTAGCTCTGTTTCGAACCTGTTCTTCCCAGAACACATTCCAGAGACCAGAGTCTTCAGAACCTCACAACTGAGAAGAAACAAAGGGAAGAGCATAAAAGACCTCAGAGCTAGCCAGCTCAAGTGTGGCTAGTCTCCTAGAAGCAAGGGAAAGGGAACGATTATCTCAGGCTTCGTGAGCCGGTCTCTGTCACTACTCAACATTGTCACTGTAGCTTGACAGCAGTCACAGAGAACATGCAAGCAAATAAGCATGTCTGCTCGCCAGCAAAACTTAATAATGTACGCTATACTTTGAATTTCATATCACTTTTAACATGAAATATTATTCTTTTTAGAGTCTTTTCAATGATTTAAAGACATGAAAACCCTTCACAGCTTTTCTAATCCTGGAAGTGTGTCTAAACTGGTAAGTCATGGTTTGATGTTAGTGCTAAGCACCTGGCTAAGTCACGCATGCACTAGGCTCTAATAGTGTAAACAGGTGCAAATGAAGGCTGCGGATGCAACTCAGGGTAGAGCACTTCTCTAGCACACACAGTCCTGGCTTTGATCCTCAGCGCTTTTAAATAAAAGATTAAATGAGGGGCTAGAGAGATGGCTCAGAGGTTAAGAGCATTCTTCCAGAGAACTTGGGCTCAATTCTCAGTTCCCACATGGTGGCTCACAACAGCCTATAACTCCAGCCCAGGAGATCTGATGTCCCCTTCTGGCCACCATGGGCACTGTATGCATGCACATGGTGCACAGACATACATTCAGGAAAACATTCCCACACAAAAAATAAAAATAAACCTCAAAACCCACCTCCAGTGGCATACTTCCTTCTAAACAGTGCCATCAATTGGGGACCAAGTGTTCAAATGCTCACAACTATGGAGGGAACCACGACTCACATCTATATAATCAAAACAGTACTCAGTACCAGCATAATTCTAATTTTACCACGTACCTAAATACTATCTCCTTCAACCACAAAGATCATCCACCCATTCTCTCCATGGCCAAAGTGGCTGTTCCAGAATACCTCCCACCTTAGACTCATCAGAGGCACCTTCAACCCCTACATTAAGTGTTCAGGCTTTGACACAGCTGCACAAGGTATTCTGCAGAACAGACACTGCATGTTCCCAACCATACCTTGGCAGTTCTCTGCTCCTGGGGACACCTTATGCAGTTCTCCCCTTCGCTCTCCAGTACTTGTCAGGACACACATCCCCACCCCAGACACAGCAAGCTCCTATGCCTACTTCCAAGTCACAGGGCAGGTCTACCGACCCAAAGGCCCTCCCCGATTACTCTGAACCTTCTATTTGCCCCTCCCCAGTGGAGTCATTGTGACCATCTTTTCTCAGAAATGTCTTCCTGTAGGGGAAGGCTCACAGGTACTTAACTCTGAACCCCAAGAAGCAAAGTCTGCTAAATAAAATGACCTGTAACCTTAACAGACCTGGGTCCTCTCACTTCCTAATCTTTGCTCTGACACCTCCCCACTGCCTCAATTCAGCTACCTTGTAGGCTCAGGGACTGGAGAGATGGCTCAGCAGTTAGGAGAGTTTACTGTTCTTTAGAGGGTCCTAATTCAGTTCCCAGCACCCACACCAAAGATTTACTACTGTCTGTAACTCCAGCTCCAGGGAATAAGACACTCTCTTCTGGCCTCCATGGGAACATCCACACATAGAATGCACACAGCAACACATGGAGGTTGGGGTCCAAGTTCACCACAGCTCCAACTGTTCCCATTTCATGGTTTTTACACTTGCTGATCCCATTGCCAGAAAATTTCTTGCTATTCTCAGGATTTACTTTTGTTTCATTAAGGTCTCTCTTTCAGTATCCCTGTCCCTTCCTCCAGTACAAGGGATCAAACCCAAAGCCTTGCTCTTGGTAGGCAAGTGCTCCTTACAGTTCTAGCCCTTTAAAACTAGTCCTGAACTACATTTTATATTTTCGTGTTTATTGTTTATGTGACATCTTCAAAGGAATAGCAAGCCTGTCTCATTCACCACCACATCTTCAAGCCTATGATATCAGAACATTCATTTATTTTATATTTTTACTCTACTGTGTGCCAGACCAAGGGACTAGCCACTCATGTTCTACAGGGAGAAGACAAACAATACATGGAACACGTAAAAGCTAACTGCTAAGAACAATTAAAGCAGTGTAGACAGGAGTCTTACACCCTACATGTCTCTCTAATAAAAACTCCAAGTAAGAAGACAGGCAAAGCAGACATCCAACTGCAAGAACAAAGCCCTGAAGTCAAAGCATGTCCAGCAGCCGTCCAGGAGGGTAGCAGACAAGAGAGCGTGGGTCAAATTATTTGAAAGGCTTACAGCTCACTGAAGCACAATCAATAAAAACTCAAGAGAGAGAAATTGGGGTTCAACCTCAAGATCCGAAAAGCAAAGCAGCCAGCCACTGGCTCTTACCTCTACCTCAGTCCAAAATGGTGATCCTGCCTCCAGGAATCTCAGCTGCTTTGCCTTTGAGATCTTCAGGCTGAACCCCAATTTCTCTCTGAGTTTTTATTAATTGTGCTTCAGCTCACCACGGGGAGCTTATTTTTTTATCATTATTACTATTAGTATGAGAAGACTTACTGGAGAGTTGGGGAAAATGAGGATTCTTCAGACATAATCTCACTGTAGTCCGGACTGACCCCAAACTTGAAATCCTCCTGCCTCAAATTCCTAAGCACTAGGATGACAAGCACGCACCAGCACATTCAGCTTGGGAGTGGGGGTATAATCTGGTGAGCTCTTTAGCTGCTGATGAGAAAGCAAGGCAAAAGCAGGAAGACCAGATTTCAAGAATGCAACTGAGAAGTGATGGTGACTTGTGTCTTGGTGGCAAACACTGAATATGGACTGGCAGGAAGAAAGGGAGCAACCAATGAAGACTCAAAGATTGTTGGTCAGACCCTTTTTATATCATTAAATGAGAGAAAATGGAATGAGGGACTAGGGATGTAGCTCAATGGTACAGTACTTGCCTAACAAAGCCTTGGAATCTCTTCCAAATACAAGAAAAGGAGGAAGGAGAGAGAAAAGGAGGAAAAGGACAGCAGCAGGCAAATACTGCTAGACTTCATTTCATACGAATGTCACCCAGCACAGAGGAAATGAGGTGGGAGGATCAAAGTTTAAGGCAGGCCTGGGATGCACAGCAGAAAACCTACTCACCCGCCCCCAAGTAAAATATTTAAATCACTCAATCAATAGGCAGAGGAGTCCTTTGGCGGAGGAAAACAGAAGGGAGTTTGCTAGTTTTATGCTCTGTTTCAGCAAGTGATCAGACAATCTGAAGATGTATAAGGGTCAAGGAGGAGCCTAGGCCGAAAATATAAATACTGGTTCTTAGCCTAACGTACAAGAATTTAAAGCTGGAAGAGCTCAGCATAAATTTAAAAAAAAAAAAATTAAAGATACTCCAACAACACGGACAGTGGCTAAATGTGGAGAAAAGATGCTTGGGTATTTTTATGAAATAGACGATTGTTCTATTTCATAGACAATTGTTACAGGTTTGGGGTACAGATAGAACACAAAATGTGTCCTCAAACGGAATACCAGCGCTGACCTCTACTTGTTTTGAAAGCCATGTATGGGGGGTAGGACTGGGACAGGGTCTAACATAGACCAAGCTGTCTTTAAACTCCCTTTGACATGCGACAGCAAGCCCAACGCGCTGTGATGTTCTTTCAAAAGGAACCCAATATACTTCGGTATCCCTTACAGAAGACAAAATGCAGGGTATCCAGAGACAGGTGAGCCAGCAGGAGAGGCAACCATTAGCACCCTGTTGGATTATCAGTAGAGGAAACAAGAGTTGACAGGGCTTCGCTGGGTCGTCTCCCTTTACTCGGAAGAGCCCTTCTCTGGAAGGACGACCCCAGCCCCCAAAGAGCGCAGCCAGGCCCGGCGACGCCTGGCAGCCGTGAGCGCGGGTGGGCGTGGCGATAGAGCCCCAGTGGGGAGGACCACGCTCGGAAGAGCCTAGTCACAGCACTCGGTGAGGTGTCGCTGGCCGGCGTTCCCAGCTGACTCAAGACAAGAAGCGCGAGCCTCGTGGCTACGAACTCGGGACGGGGTTCCGGCCAGCTTCGGGGCCAGGCCACGAACCGGGGGCCACGTGACCACCCGCTGCTCGCACTCCTTACCTGGCTCTGCCGCCGCTCTGCAGTCTGCTCCCGGGTGCCGCACTACGCCGCCGCCGCTTCTCGCGCCGCTCGCCCGCGCTTCCTGATTGGCCGAGGCGGCCAGCTCCCAGAAGCCCCTGCGCGTTGCGCCGCCAAAGGAACTTTATGGAGACCCGCGAGAGCGGACACGGACATGGGCGGGGCGGGGCTGGGGCGGAGACTGAGGCGGAGCTGTCGCTGCAAGTTAGTCAAGGGAGCTCCGCCCTCCTCCCCGCCCACGTGGTTGGAGTTGACGGGACTAGAAGAAGCATTTCAGCAGTCTCCCTAACTGGACAAATCCAGAGAGATCTGCCATCCTCTGTAGAGTTCCAGCCAAGTGCCAGGGCTTGTTCTAGACACCCAGGACATGGTGACTTCCACAGCCGACAAGATCCTGGCTTCAAGCAGTTATCAGCCTGGTCATGGAAACAAAACATAAGTAACTGCAGGAGTAACTAGGAGAGTAGGAACTGAAATGCAAACTAACTGAAGAAAATGGTTGAATAGCCAGGGAAGGCTTCTCCTAGGTGACGTTCCGACTAAAAGGTGGAAGATGAAAACATGTTTCAGGGTTTCTAGGAGAAAAGTTTGTGGTTTGGCAGCCTGAACAAACTAGCCTGGGCTGCCCACCCCTATTGGCTAGTTACAGAAAAGAACAATGGGGAAATGCAGAGAAAAGAGATTGCTTCGTTGTGGCCACTACAGGAAGAGGAACAAAATGTGTCACTGGGATATACAAGGACACTTCTGGAGATTCTGAGTCTGGTAGGCAGAAGAAATTTAAAAGCAGACTCAGAAGGAAACTAAAGGGCAATTTTGTTGGGAATTTGAGAGAAAAATAACAGGGCAGGCAAGCTATAATAAATCTCAGCAACTGCTGAGAGGAGAGACCTGAATAAGAGGATGCTTTAAGCTAGAATTAGAATTCAAAAGAGGCCGGGAAGTGGTGGTGCATGCCTTTAATCCCAGCACTTCGGAGGTAGAAGCAGGCGGAACTCTGAGGTCAGCCTGGTCTTTAGAGTGAGTTCCAGTGTAACAGTCAGGGCTACACAGAGAAACCCTGTCTCGAACAAACCAACCAACCAACCAACAAACAAACAAAACAGGCAAAAGAGTGGAATTCAAAAGGGGAACAAGCTTAACTCTGAGGATCTGTAAGTAACTGTATTAACAGTATGACCTCTGGTGTATTTACACCTCCTATCCTCTTAGCATCGTGGTGTGTGTGTGTGGGTGTGTGTGTGTGTGTGTGTTCTGGTGCCCAAGGTCAAAAGAGGTCATCATATCCCCTGGTGCTGAAGTTAGAAGTGGTTGTGAGACACGGATGCTGAGGACCAAACCCAACAAGAGCAGTATGTTGAGCAATTGCTTCAGCTCCCATACTACCTTTTAACTGTTCAAAAGGCATTTTTCGGAGTGCACAATATTAGGCGTGTCTAGTCTTTCAGTGAGGGTCACAGTCATGATATAATAACGAGGAACATGTAAACACAGACCTAGACAAAGTTGTCATCATTAATAATTCTAGTTTGCAAGATACCTACTTGGTAAAGTGTTATCTTAAACTTTGCTTTATATACTGAAGGACCCCAACTCGTTTTAACCACAGTTATACCGTTTTGCAAAGGTTCACAGATAACAAGCTCAGTTCAGGACCTCCGGAATGCTGAGCAGATAACAAGCTTAGTTCAGGGCCTCCGGAATGCTGAGCAAAGATACCTGAGGTTAGAGCAAGGACAGCCTTATCTGGCTGCAAGACAGGGGCTTTATGGACTGGCCATAGAAACAAAGAAAGAGAGGATTGCGAGGCCTGAGTCACGTATAAAGCGGGGCTCGTCACGAGTCAGGGGCTGTGCAATCAGACATCTGGTCGCCAGCCAGGAAGGGGGGGCAGGATAAGAGGAACAGTAAACCGCTGAGTAGTCCCCTCATTGTTATTTAGGTTAAGAATTTACCACCCTGCATCTTGCTTCTGTAAACCTCGCTTTTTACTCTCCTATAAGAACCCCTCACCCCCAACCTGCAGGCGCGCAAGTCCTCCGAGAGACTTTGTCACCCCAGGTACCTGCGTATCCAATAAACCTCTTGCTGTTTGCATCCGGCTGCGTGTTTTCGACTGATCTTTGGGCACGGGGTCTCTCCCGA